>NC_140473.1:24474016-24784016 GCF_051167445.1 Perissodus microlepis
GCTTTTTGGAGGGAAGAAGTGGACAGAGAGCAGAGGGAAATTTAGTGGCTTGAGCTTGGGTGCTTAAGCGCCTATCTCTCGTTTATCACAGGCAGTCTGGGCGCAGCAGTCACAGAAAGTGTCTCCACTCACATTTAGCAACACAATTTACCTTTGCCACTTTGCATGCAGAGTCTATTTGTCACTTTAATCTGGGTGCTGTGCATTTATCTTTCTTCAGTCACTTTAATGCATATGGCGGTTGGCTGAGGCAGTGTGTCAACTCATGGCTGCATTAGGGCTCTAACGAGAATTAGAGGCAGATTTTTCACTAAGATACATGAGTTCACATTCACATTTGCACAAACTCACATACTGACCATTTCACAGATACTATCATAGACATGGAATCATATACAGTACATAAACTTGTGAGACACAGTAATAACTTTTATCTAATACATTCCTGGTGGAGAAGGGCAACATAGTACCTTTATGTTAATGTCACAGCAAAATACCTTCATATGCATAAATATGAACTTTTTTCCCAGACTGTTACATATGCATCATATACACACATATCTATTACAGCATACCAGACAATATAGGACATTTGAGATCTGCTGTAAGCAGGAAGAAAATATTCAACTTAAAAAAATGTTTAAATGTCAGCATATTTTTTTTCAAAATTACATTGTGATTATATTTACCTACAAATACTTAGAGGTAGGTACACAAGAATAAGGGGGTAACAAGTAATTTTAGGAAGTACAATGTATAACTTAAGTATTGCAAAACTCCAGGTATTTTATAGGAAATGAGACTAATTGTTCTAGAACATCCATCTTGCACCTCAACATAATGAATATGAAATAAAGTAATGTATGTAAAAAATAAAAATAAAAAAAATGTAAGAAGAAGAATGTAAAAAGGCAAGATTAATTCACTCCATGATAGTTAGATAGTGGTGGACCACATCATGAAGTGTTACCAATAATTAAGCAAAGATTTCTGATTATTATTTCCTGCATGTTACATTTAAATGCTTGCATCAGTTTTAGCGAATGCGATTTTACAGATTAAGTCTTAAAATTAATTACAATATTTAATAACAATAACAAACCAAAAATTGGGGAAAAAATTGATGGATAATAAAAATGAAGTGTTGTTACTTTGTAATGCACTAAAAAAAATATCCACTTATCAGTAAAATGCCAGATGTCATGATGTTAGATAAGATTTGAATAATACGAATATCTTTTGCCAAAACATGTAAAATATTAACAGATTTCCCATTTTTTAAAACAAATTTCAATCCTTAAAGTCCACCACCTTGTGTTCCAGAAGGATGTAAGGCCATCTGAATCCAGGTCAGCCTGCTCCACTGATAATGCTGTCTCCTTCTCTTTGATTTCCTGTCTGGGACAAGGAGTCATGGACCATTTTCGCCAGCTGTTCAGTCATATAAATCAACCAAGCCCAGACAGTGGGACTAACATTAGACAGCCCCTTTCCGCAAAACGCCAGGAGCAGTTACAGCAGAAAAAATCATGTGATTTGGGGTTAAAGGATGCTGCTGTAAATTTGGTGAATCTGCCTCTCTTGGTTTATGAAAGTCACAAGGAAGCTAAAAGCAAGACAGTCATGGAAAAGAAAACATGCTTTCATTTATCTTTGTTTCAGCGGTCAAAAGCAAAGAAAGCACAAAGTCAAAACTATAATTCTATTCTAACCATAATCTTTTTTTTATCCTAGTATGTTTGTGCATTAATAGTTTGGATGCGTTCCTTCAAGTGTTGATTGATTTGTTCATCCTAGCCTCTATCAGCGGTCATTTTGGGCAGGTGCAGAAGTGGACCAGAGCAGCTGCTATGGAATCGAGGGAGAGAAAGAGAAGGCAAGAGAAGAGGAAAGAGAGAAGTTTCTTCTGACTTGCTGCCATGTCATGTAGCTCTCCCATAAATCTCTGTCCCATAGAGAGGGACAGGGAGAGAGAGGGGGGGTGAGAAAGCAGCTTGCGTTTGCATTTCATTCGCACGGGTTTCTCTCCATTCTGCCCTTCCTCCCCTCCCCTAGCGCTGTTTATTTTCAGCCCTCCACATACTCCGAAGGCCTGAGAAGTAATTATTTCATAAAGTTACACCTCTGCTGTCACAGATGACCACAGTTGGCCAGCACTTAAAAAGCCTGAGCTAATGATTAATGTTTGAAGGCAGGCAGCCAGGGAAAATCACGGCCTACCTCAATTTGTAGAAATACCTTCTGCATGACAAATAGATGGAAGGGGCACCAAGGGCATCAGACGCAGAAAAACGTTACATATCCTGTTATTATCATGTAAGGAAAATGTATTAATTCCCTTAGTTTTATTTATAAATGACTTGTGCATTCACCTGCCTCGCAACATACTGAAGTAATAGCAGACCGTGAAAATGTTTCTCATTTTGTGTGAACTTTTGGGATCTAAGACTTTGTAGACGTTGAGACCTGTTCTTGATCTTTACTCTTTCCTGAAATAGCAGTGACTTCTGAAATAGTTTTTATAAGAATAAAAAATTTGCTTGTCCTATATTTCCAAGTTATGCTTTTGCTTGTCCTAAAATCAGCATACCTCTTTTCTTTGCTTACAATGCTGCATCTTTAATGTTCAGTAAAATCCCATCCTGACTTGTAGTCAGTTTAATTTGACTGATTGAAAGAAAGCTTTAGATCATGGGTAATTTTTCAAAAGAGGGAAAGCATCCAGTGAGCCGCAGCTATCTAGGTTGGGTATCTTTTAAGCACTTACCTAAGTATTGTTGCTGACCATGTCCACCTCTTTATGACTACAGGGTTTCCATCTTCTGGAGCTGCTTCCAGCAGGATAGTGTCACAAAGCTCAGATCATCTCAAACTGGTTTCTTGAACATGACAATGAGTTCACTACTCAAACGGTCTCCACGGTCACCAGATCTCAATCCAATAAAGCACTGGTGAGATGTGGTGGGATGGTAGATTTGCATCATGCAACTGCAGCAACTGGTGGTGCTGATGTCAATGTGAGCCAAACTTTCTGAGGAATATTCCCAGCATTCCAGGAGTGTTTCCTCATTATATGTATGACATAAACAATTAAGGCCCTTCTGAAGGCCAAAGGGAGTCCAAAGTGACAGATCTGGACTTTGTGAAACTGTCTTCTAGCAACTATCACTCAGGCTCATCAGGTTTCATGTACACTATATCTATCACGGGAGTATAAAAGGTTTGATGCAGTGGCATTGTAAGTAGAGATTAAATGCAAGTCCAGTTGAGTGTATATTAGTACATCCTTCACTTTTTGCTGTTTTTGCTTTAAATCCATATATCCATGGATTATTTGTGGGGCAGGGAGAGAGATTATGGCTGCATGTCTGTGAGGTCTGATATAGCAGTGTGCATACATATAAATGCTGTAAATATATATACATATATATACTGTATATGCAACTGTAGATACAGTAAACCTATACAGATGCACACAGCATCAGACACCTATCTATCAGCAGTGCATGTCAGGATATGTTCAAGACCATAAAAGTATAGGGACACAAGGGCATAGTCAAGCCTGTCATGATTTTCAGAAGTTATAAATAGAGGAAAAGCCAGTAAACATTTATGGAGTGGCCGTAAATCGCCTGCAGCGTAAACGTTTTACAATAAGTTGTGTTATCCTTGCAATGTCATTTGAATGCCCTTTAGTGGTGCGGCCATTACTCATCCAGACCCCTCTGTGGTTTCAACCCGTGCTGCCATTGGTCGGCTCCGGGGTCCTCCAATAAGAAAACTCGATTTGGGTGGGAGTAACATCCGCTAGGCCCTTGCTGTCCACTCAGTGACATCGTGATGCATAACCATTAATCTAGGGTTGAAGTGTGAAATGAAGGGGAAAGAAAATGTTATCATCTCTTAAAAATATCTGTGGGTGGGAGTGTTTGTGTGTTTGTGCAACAAACACACTGCTGTCACCACAGTGGATTACTTAATTTTCGTACTGTGTGGAACTGATGAAAATGTAAAAGGAGCTCCGGCTCTGGAGAGATTAAAAGTGTCAAATGCATTTTATATACATAAGGATGAAGAACAGTGGATCATTTATGTTTTGATTGAAAATATGAGTTTTGTGTTGCTCAAATTTTAAGTGTGATTTACTGATAAATTGTATGACCCTTCATTTGAAATATTCTTCTACCCATACACTATGAAGTGAATTTAAAATTAGTATTGACTGTAATATTTTATTGCTAGGTAAGTGAATAAGTAGGTAAACTATACATAAAATGCACATTTAAACACGGTTCTGTACAAAATATGTATATTTTTAAATATGCACAGCACACACCACACAATGTGTTTTCTAAATCCTTGTTTCTAAACACGCTATGTGTTCAGTCAGCAGCAAAGCATGATGGGATTCTTCTTTAGCCTCTTTGCTGGTCCTGAGCAGTGATGGAGTGTGTTATGTTTTAAAAGCTAATTAGCGTCACTAGCAGTATCAGGAGCCATCAATCTCAGGCTCAGTAAATAACCAAAATGGACCAAATAACCGAGTTTGGCTGATGATAGTGGATGTAGCCTTTGTAACTAATGGTGGTCATTAACCTCTCAATGGCTAAATAATAGCATCTTAATTAATTTGATTCAAAGGGAAAGTTTGTAATAGAATTTAATTATATTAATGGGGGGGAGGCCACAAGGTGGACAACAAGAGAACTGGTAAACAGATACATGGACACAAACTCAGATGTGATTACATTCTTCATGTCGTTTGCATGTGTGTGGCTATATGTGCAATTTTACCTGTGTTTGTGCATGTACATACACTCACATGCAGACACACAGCACTCTTTAGATTTATGTCACGCCTGGCTGGCAATTTGTCAGCACAGAGGCTTTAAGGAATTTATACAGACTTCAAAGTTGATGATAACTTTAAGTCAAACAACTTCACAAAGCCGATTGTCCCCCCTCAGCCCACATTTCCAACCTCTTTTAATTAAAAGCAATTTATAATCAGTCACAACATTTAAATGACTGAAGCTCATTGTTTTATTACACTGCAACCTTATGTCAAAGAGAATTTTTTAAACATTTTGATTTGTTTTTTATTTGTAAGTAGAAAATTAGGTAAAATAAACGAATGAAACTAGTAAATTAAGTACATTAAGATTGTGGCTTTGGTTAAAATACACCCTTTTAACAATGTTATTAATGGCTTAAAGACATAGGTGACATGGATGGAGACATGGGTGCTCAAGTGCCCCCAAATCTTATCAGAACACCTCTAAAAATAACTACTAAAAGTATTAATAATATCATATTCTAGTATTATTTTGTGGAATTATATTGAAATGGTGCATTTGAATAAGTTATCCATTGACGTGAAAGAATGAAAACATGTTTCATGTCCTGTCTTCTGTGCGCTCACACAGAAGCAGACACTTTATAAGTCACAGCATTGTGACTTATAAAGTGTCATCACTTGTCATCAACAATAAGACTTGTCACTGATGCTGTGACAGAAAGAAGATAAAGAGGTAAATTTAATGACACAAATCAGTGATGCAGATTTAAAACACACTTTAACTGAAATACAGCAAAAGTTCAAACTGTTCTGATAATGCGGGGACAATGCTGTGACTCATAAGGTGTCTGCTAATTTTCATTTGTTCTATAAAAACAGTCAAAAACATTAGCTAATGTAGCTGAAATCACTGGAGATGATTAGTTAATTTTAACCTTCTGGTCCACTTGTCTGCTGGTATATTGCGAGTTGCCAGCCAAGGAGCTGATGTGCTTTAATATTTTAGTGTTTGGTGACAGCAAGTCACCTGGATCTGTAGCAGTCTGTATTCAGTTTGAATATTGCTATAAACTGATATAGCTCAGTTTGTGACATAGATGTGTATCTTCTGTACAGCAAGGGGTTAACTCCTCTGGTTTCAGACTGTATTCCAGTGGAAACGAATATTACCCCACTTCTTGCTCCATTTTTAACCTCTGTATAAAATGTTCGTAATCACTATGGTCCCAATTGCTATATTAAAGTATTCTTCAATAGATCATTATGTTCATTTTGGTAATTTTGATCTCATTTAGAGTAGAGTAGATTAAAAAAACACAAGGCACGCTTCAGGGTGTGGCTACATTGTGATTAACAAGTCATTACCATATGAATGTGAATAGTGTCCTTAGGTTTTTATTCAGATCATCCCATCCCTAGTACATGGAGCAGGATGATGACTCTGAAAATGCAAGACTTCAATCTTCAAAGTTGAGTTTCAGAAATGAATGTGTGATATCAGAGTAGACAGATTCATCCTAAATATGTGTGTTTTGTTTAAGGCTTTTCAAGCACAAGTTAACCGTTGTTTCCAACAATTTCTGATGTAACACAGGCGTTAAAGCACAACAGGCTCTTTGTGTAGTCTGTCATGTGTCACATAAACGAGTATGACTGTAAAATAAAATAATAAGGCACAGTTTGGATTTTATCAAGCAAAATATTTTTGTGGCCTGAAAACACCACAGTCTTCCTCCGTCTTCAATTTTGCTTTGCTTTTTTTGGGGTGGAAATGGCAACTTTTGTGCACCGAATGGCGATTATTGTAAAATAGGCCTCATTGCTGAAAGCCTACACATGGCGCTCTCACTCTTTGCATTGCCTTATCCCTGTTCACCCAGGGCACATAAAGCACAATCAGAAATTTTCATTCCTGTTTAGGTGATGCTTCTATTCGAGGTGATTTGCTGTAACAGTCACAGTGGATTAAAGCCTATCTGCAAGCAGAAAATTTTACGACCACCGCCTGCTGTGGTTTACTATTCCTGTCGCTCTGCTGCCGAACAGATAAAATGTCCTAATTCAGTAAATTCAGCCTCAGTCCACACATACTAAACCTTACAGATCCTGATTAACTTTCTATATCTGCGGCTGTTTTGCTCTCCTTTTACTCTTTTTTATACCCTCTTCATCTTCTTTCGTCTAATTCTACTTTTCCCTGCTTATAGCCCTCCTCTCCTCTCTTTTATCCTCCTCTTTCTCCTCCTCATCCTCTCCTTCTTCTCCGGATATAAGTACAGCCAGATCTATTACCAAGCCCTGCGGATATACTGAGACAAAATGAGAGACTTTGATTTTCTAATACCATTAGACTATATATAAGTGAGTGTGCGTGTGTGTGTGTGTGTTTGGGTGGGGGAGTGTGGAGAGCCGATGGAGGACTCAATAAGAGAAGAAGAGCTGAGATTTATTAGTGGGACACAAGTCCAAAATCAATCAGGTGATTGAATCAGGATATTATTGGTCGTAAATTAGAGTTGTTTATGTCAGAAAGGGGAAGGAGGAGAGTGGAGGAAGAGGCTGAGTGCGGAACAAGCAACAGCAAGGTAAGCTAGTTGGTGAGCTTATCTGATTCTTTATGTCATGACCAATACATGGCCCCAGTCGTTAGCCTCGCTGGAATGCCTTTTTCAGCAATACGGTCTTTTATAGTCTATGAGCAGTATAGTGCGTACTTTCTTATCCTGGTTCATTTTATTTTCAATGTTAACATTAATCCTTGTCTAAATACGTAATGAAAAAATGAAATAAAAAAATAAATAAATGTGAACTAAACTCAGTATATGGATAGCTAAATGATACAGAGCCTAAATATAATTGAAAAAACAACATTTCAAGTACCACAGCTGGTTTTACCTTTTTTTAGAACACAAACACCATTCTTGGAAATTAATAGCATCTCTGGCTAATAATACAATCAATATTAAAACATATCAATATTCTTATTATTCTATAAACCATGTTTCACCCAGCTCAAAAATTTACAGATCAATAAAACACATTTTCAGCTATCTAAATTATACAATCATAGCATTTCAAGACTATAGATAGTTAAAAAGATATATCTGGTTTGTTCAACTCAGATCACTTAAAGCCTCTATTTTGTGATATAGTACAATGTCAACATGGCTAAAACACAGAGTGTAATGAGTTGAGAGTGTTGGTTCTGGTGAACACAGATTGAAGCATGTGAAGTGTACACATAATATACTCTATAAGGAGCTTGCCTATAGCTTTGAAGTTTTGTTAGTCAAGTGAGACTATGTTCCCATGAAAAAGAGAAATGCCCAGGACTCCCAACACAGTTCACAGTTGAAACAACATCTAATAAAAAAGAAGAGGGGTGATATAAAGATAAGGCCTCGTAAATATAAACGGGCCAAGAGGCTGATAAAGACAGAGAGAGAGAGAGAGACGGAGGCTGAACCTGAGAGGAGCACATAATAACATGGGGACTCTGCAGAAGAGATGAATGTCCAAACAGGAAAGCTGGCTTTCCACCTGGAATTAACATGAATCCAGATTGTGTCTGGATCTGATGTACTTTAGGTAGAATATATTTAAACCTGGCTTTTTAACATATACACTAACACATGATTTTGTTTCCCTCACCAAAACACAGATTATGCGATCACTTCCCCACACAATATTAAAACTACATGCTTCCTGACTGAATAATTGTGTTACATGACACATAATCATGTAAACATGTTTCCCCACAGCTGGAACAAACTGATCCACATGTACACAAATTGTATTCATTTTAGGCGAGCATATCTGTTTGGATTATCGTTTGTGTATTTGTATCTACTCATGATCACAATTCAGTGATCTTTTACTCATTTGACTCTGTAAAAGACACACAACAAAAAATCACATGGTCGTTTTGTACTCAAGGGAGCCTAAACACATCGGTTTAGAATAAGCCTAAATTTATCCAGTTCATTTACTTTTTCCAAATGTTTGCTTCAGTGTGCGGTGACGTTAAGTCTAACCTGTTACCACTATTAGCACTATTATAAAACAAAGCACAAACAAGTAGAGCTGTGTTAATAAGTGAAGGTGTCAGCTTGAGTGGGAACTCACCTCAAAAACAGATATGCTTGTTCAAATAAAGAGTCGGTCGCACTGCGGTAGTATTACAGAAATCCAAACCAGTAAAAATCTGGCTGTCATTATTTTACCTGTTCATATCCAAAGTTGCCTTCTGTGCTTCATATACATTTTTAATCTCTACACTTTTTTAGTGAATTTACTTGCAAACCCTGCCATCTGGTACTCACATATAACATCCACAGTGTTTGCAAATAGTCCTTGAACCAGCTCTGGGTCTCATTTAGAAATTCCCATGTCAGCATCTCCCAGATGTTGGGAAAAAAATCATCTTTCTCTTCATCATTACAGAAAAACATTTCTTCAATAGCTTTTGAACCCTTGTATGCTTTTCCATTTTTCCACTTTCTCTGTCCTTCCCCGGACTTCCTGTTAAGTCTTTACTTTTTCTAATGTTTCCTTGTTTTCCTCTACCACATCATCATGTTTTTCAGCATTGAAATCCACCATTTCTACTCCCCCGCAGTTCCTGTTTTTGTAAGCACGCCTGGTCATTTGATGGCCAGATGTTTCAATAAAATGAAAGTAGATTTTTGGTCCCTGGGATATTATATGTGCTAGGACTTAACTTTAGGTTATTTTCACATTTTACAGATCAACACTTCACATACATTTTAGGACAGAATAGAATAGAATAAAATGACACTTAACTGTCACTGTATACGCATAATGAAATTATGCACACCAACTGTGCAGGAATGAAATATAAATAATAAGACAGCCACATATATCAGCCACAACATTAAATCCACTGACAGGTGAAGTGATTTACACTAATTATACAGTCACACTGCACCTGTGAGGAGGTAGGATATATTAATCAGCAAATCAAATGTTTTGGAAGTATGACAAGAAGTAAACATAATGATCAAAGCAATTTTGGAAATGATAAAACTGGGATAGCTTTAGGACTTAATTAGAACAACTCCAAGTTCAACATTTAATCTCAAAGTTCAGTCAGGTTTAAATCCATATTTGATGGCTAACAGTTATTTCACCTGTTACTGAATTTCACTGAATTTCAGTAGTCTGTCTAATGTGGACCTCACAGAGCAGCTTCTGTAGCACAAGGTCCTTAACACCTTAGTGTGGGCAGTTAATGTGTCTTATTGCACGTGGGGATGAAAAGCTATCAAGCAGTCTGAGTATCTGTGCCAACCACAGACCATTGTTTAAAAAAAATGAAGAGAAATGAAGGACAATGGAGTTTTCTGTGTGTCTTTTACCTCGTGTGGTCAGCCAAAGTGTGTGTGTGTGTGTGTGTGTGTGTGTGTGTGTGTGTGTGTGTGTGTGTGTGTGTGTGTGTGTGTGTGTGTGTGTGTGTGTGTGTTGTTACCTGGGGAATAGATAGCAGGATGCACTTTGAAAGAAGACAAGCTGACAGAGGCAGCGTGATGCTCTGAGTGATGTTCTGCTAGAAGACATAAGGTCCTTGCTCTCTTGTCATTCTTACTTTATTGTTCCTAATGACACACACTGCTTCATTGTAATCATATTAATTGAATCCTTCAAAAAAAAAAGGAAAGACTGCACACTACAGCACTCCAAAAGTTTTTCTGAAATAGTTTGAGAAGCATGAAAACAAAGTTTACAGTGTTCAACTGTATTCCAGATCCTCCAGATCTCAATCTAATTGAACATTTGTGTAAATATTCATGATAAGCAGCCAATTTTCATCCTCAAGGCATGAACTGTATTTTAGTGTGTAAGCCTTTATAAGTATGTTTTGGTGTCTAAACTTACTCAGCGAGTGAAAGCAGTGAAAAGTGAAAGCTAGACAAATCAGTCAATGAAACCAAAGAATAGTACCAAACACTGAGCTTTGTACATGAACCACAGTCTCTTGGCTGACAAATTCATGTGTTATTTATAAGAAGTGATCTGACATTTTTTTAAGTTTTAGATGGCTTAATAATATGTTACTGAAAAGTTCTGACATTCCTTTTTTTTCCTCTTTCTTCTTCCTTCTCCATAGCCTCATCTCACCCTGGGTCCTTAGTGCCTTCCATTCTCCCACAGTCTCTCCTCCCCCCTCATATCCCCCTCTGTCTCTTCTTTACTCTTTTCTTTCCTTGTCTGTTTTTGTGATCCACTTCTTTTCCCCTCCCTTCTTCATTTCCCTGCTCCCTCTTTTACCCTCCCTCTTTCTCCATCTGTAACCAGGCTTTATCAGTCACAGTAGGGTTATTTGTCTATCAGTTACAAGAGTGAGTCTTTGCCAAGAATGAGATAACAGTGGATGAAACCATGTGGCGGTCCTCTTTCCCTCTGACTCTCTCATCTTCCACTCTGCTTTGTCTGTTCTCTCTCCTTTAGCCTTCCTTATCTGTCCCCATTTCCTCTGTCTTCATCTTTGCTCCCTTTCCCCCTGTTTGCAACATTACACGCACATGCACACACACACACACACACACACACACACACACACACACACACACACACGCACACACACACACACATATTCCCTTCCCTCCTTCTCCCCTCTGTCTTCTGTTTGTGTTCATTAGCCCAGTGCAGCAGGCATGGATCTGGTTGAGGCCTGAACAGGAGAACACTGCTCTGGCATAGAGCCTGGCATTGACTGTGATCCTCTGTTACGCACATACAAGCGCACAAAAAAATGTGCACATATACTTGAGACATGCACGTGCAGGTTTTGAAGCTACAGACACTCCAGCACATACACGGAAAAGAAACACAAACATGCATGTAAGTACAGACACGTATGTGCAGACTTAAAACCTCCTTCGAAACCCACATGCACACACACATGCACACTTACACACATGCAGGCCTCTCATCCATCCATCTTAGCCCCTTGATTAGATTAGGCATTATTAATGGAGGGCCTGTGAGCCGAGCAGACAGCGGGGTCACACTGAGTTTAATTCCATTCTCAGATAACTTCATTTGGCCTGATGCGATTGTTATTGCCCCGGTGCTAGATGTTTATAGGAAACAATAGCCCCCATAACACATCCAGACATCCTATTTAAAGAGGGTCAGCCAGGGGCACTGGATACAGCAGCTCTTCTTCCTGCCACGCTGAGTCCGGTGTTGTGGCTGATTTAAGGGGTTGGTCATTTCCCATGCCAAGGAAAAAGAGGATTAAAAGGCATACTGAAATATATTACCTTTGCCGCGTAAGCATGAGCACCTTCTATGGCGTATGGATAGGCAAGCAAAAGAAAGGGAAGCGGTGCTGGAATTTTGCGATAATCCTCGGTATGGCTTTCAGCAGGCAGTAAATCTAGTTTTTATTGGTTTGTCACAGGGAGTTCTCTTACAAAGAATAAACATTAAGCATAGATGGCACAAATTTATTATGTGCGGTCGTCGACAGGGCGAATAAAGCTGTCGAAGGGGAGGCGACAGAGAGAAAAAGGGGAGATTGATATGCATGCTGCATCAGAGCAGAGAATGCAATTAAACTGCAAGTGTCGGATTTTCGTTCTGAACAGCACATACGTAGATAGAAGCATGCTCATCCAAGTGTGGGAAAAGATGATAGAACATACTCACTCTTTAGAAATCTAGTATTAGCAACCACACCGCTTGACCGCAGTTTTGAAGGGAAATGTACGGTGCCCTCAAAAACATCCAAAGGCAAAACCGACTTGTCTAGCTTACTGCTGAAAATTCACTTCCCCCCATTTAAGACGAATGAGGGAAAGAGGTGGACATCAAATGAGCAGCTCTCTTTATTTCAAAACACAGACCACATTAATGGGAGCCGGGTTTCACGTTGAAACATTACAGCCTGCGGAGCGCCATTCGTTGGTTTTCATTTAGAAATTTTTACACCATGTCACGTTAATGTTACGGCCACTGACTTTTCAGTCATCACCTCATCGCGGCTGAGGTAATGCCTTTTAGTATGAAACCAGGGGGTTGCAGAAAAAGAGCGAAAACAATGAAAAAAGACTGGAAGCTATCCAGGAGCTGTTAGAACAAAGCTTATCATGTATCATATTGCTGCTCCATATTCCTGTTAGTGTTAGCATGCTGCTGATGGACTGTCCTGTGCGGGTGGGTTGGTCAGTGCTGCAGCCAGAATGGAGGCCCCCGCAGATCCAGTTTCCCTGTGATGGATGGCTTTGGCTGGAAACTCGGTGGAGCTATGACCCTGTTGATTGCATGCATGTTTCATGGGGTGATGCCGTGGATTGTGGCTACAGCTCCCCTCTCACCCAAACCTACAGTGTCTACACTGGGCTTCCTCTTATTCCTTGATACTATCACAACTGCCTTAACGGCCAAGTGTGAGAAATCTGCAGCAATTCCTACTAACCTTCACAGCACAAACTGACATAATACCTTAATTATCATAATTTTGTTTTGTTAATTGTTTGCTTGATTAAGAAGGACTAAACAAGATGAGGTTCTATTGTTTGATATGTAAGTATATGTAAGGTTTTGCACTTTTAGATTAGACTTGGATAATTAGCATGTTTTTGTACAAACTAACGGAAAAGAAACACCTGTTTTCCTTTCTCTGATATCAAGATTGCATTACAAGTCACCAAGGAATGCAATTATCAAAACCACAGATCCATTCGGAGGATCACATTTCCTTTATTTCATTAATGGCCATGTTTGACTGACTTTTTAAATAGACTTAAATTGCACAATAAGGAGGCTATGAGGGTAGAGGCTAGAATGGTGTGTTGTTCTTTGATATCCTGAACAGGTGCAAGTAAATAAGCCCACTTTAGCTCGTTCTGCATTTGTACATGATTAAAATAAACTGATTCTGGCTCTGAGATCCATGTGGTGGTACAGAAGGGAGAAAGGGAGTTCTAGTTTCTCCTCACACCTGGTGCTAGCTAGCAGCAGTGCCCAACCCTTCAAGCACTGCAGGAAAGCCGACTCACCGTGGACCGTACAAGCTGTTGGAAAACCCTAGGTGGCCATAATGAGAACGCAGTGTAATGTATCACACTGCTGGTGCTATTGGAACTGGAGGCGTGCTGGGCTTGCGGCAGACAGGAAGAAAGTTAATCACTGACTTAAGGGCTATTCTCAAAAGTTTTTTGTCCAATTTAAAAATGGAGGAAAACTTAACGGGGCAAAACATTTTTTCCACTGTGGCTTGAAAGGTTTTCCGTTCAATTATTATCAGAATCAAAATTTAAATGAGCAGATGAATCCTTAAAATTCAACTATTTTGTGCACTGAAGGTTCATCCTTTAGCTTGATGTAAAACAAATATTTCCTATGTACTTTTATGTCATTTAATGTGCTTTTTAACATTATATCAGTATAGTAAGTCCAGTAGTAGTCAACTTACCATTTTATTTTCAAGAGAAAAACAAAACTAGGTCTGTCCATCAATTCATTTTCCCAGTTCAGGGTCATTGGCAGGCTGGAGCCTATACTGGAGCATGCCCCTTGACAGGTCTATCACTCGACTAAGCGCATAAACAAAAGTTAGATTGTTTGCATACTTTATAACATTAGAGTTCGTGTGGTGTAAGATCACTCACAGGCTAGTCTGCATTGTTGTTTGATACTGTCTACTTTCTACGTGCAGTGTGCCGTAATTGATGGTTGTATTCCAATCACGGGCCGTAAAGCTGTCATCATCAGTCTGGGCTGCCAGAGGTCGCTTCCTCACTTCTCCCTCTGTACTGCCTGTGGTTTGTGTGCAAAACAAACAGCCGATAACAACTAACCTTTGATAAAGGAGTGGTATTTTAAACTGAGAGGGAAGTCGATAATGACTCTTTCTAGGTTTATGGAATGATAGGTTACAGTGTGTGTACACTGTGGGGAGTGGGAGATGATCTCAACATGGAACTGATTACCAGTAGAGAAAGAGGACCCTGTTTGATTAGTGTGTGTGTGAGAACAGAGAGAGAAATGTCTTCATGTTCAAGGTAAGGCTTTTATTCAGTGACTACACAGCACTGTGGAGACAGGTCTGGCTGTGTGAGGCTATTCAGCCTCTAAATCACTTGGCAAGCGTGCATGTCTTGTGAGTGTGCATGCCTGTGTTGTATTTATATTCCATATTTGTATTTATGTGCTATATAAATGTGAATAAAGTTTATAATGTGCATGCTGTAGTGCATGCCTGTGTCTGTGTGCATGAACTGTATATAGCTGTGCATGTTTGTGTGTATACGTGTTAGAGTGAGAAGCCTAATGCCTCTGTATTCATGGAGCTGAGGAGGAGCATCAGCCTAAGTGGCAGGAATGGTACATAATGGAGTGGCCATGCTGAGGTGAATAATTCATACCTGGATGGGAGCTCAGACGAGGATATCAAACATATTTATATATTCACATATTGCATGGCAGTTGAAGGCTAAAATATGCTAGAGTGCTTTATTAGCTGCAAATCTATGTCACTAAAAGGCCTTTGTTTGAGTGAGATTAAAGGAGAGTTTGGTAGGATACTGAATACTTCTTTTCATCTTTTTTTAAAATCTTATACAGCTATACACGGCCACTTGACTATATAACATATGATGCTTCTCAATTAGAAATATGATCTAGACATTTTTTAAACTTAAAATAATTACTTTTGCCATTCCAGAAATATGACCTCTAACTGTTGCTGAATGGCAGCTTTGGTCAGCATGTTATGTTATGCAGTTTTACAGATAGGTTTCCAAAATCTCCATGTGTTCATGCAACACTTTAGTCATTAGTTATTATTAATCTCTGGCTCTCTTCCACAGCTTGCCTTTTGTCCCGTTTCCCTCCTCTCATCCTGAACCAGTCTCCATAGATGACTGCCCCTCCCTGATCATGGTTCTGCCGGAAGGTTTCGTCCTGTTAAAAGGGTGCTGTTTCCTCCCCCTGTCGCCTAGTGCTTGTTTCCAGGCTGTAATCTGATTGTTGGCATTTTCTGTTAAAGTAGGGTCTTTACCTCAAAATATAAAGTGGCTTCAGGTGACGTTGTGATAAATAAAACTGAATAGTCACACAAATGTACAAATTTATACAAAACTTATTGGATTAAAAAGGTTCCTGTTTGTTATTTGAAATTCTACAATTTCAAATCTAAAAATGTTGCTGTTATTCGTGTTGATTTGAGTGGTACAGAAGCTTGTTAGCAAATATAAATTTTGAGATAATGACCTTAAATTTTTTTTTGTTTTTTGGTGGCAGAAACAATTTTTCATTATAGACAAACTGCTGAGGCAGACATAATGACATTACAGTGAAAAACACAGAAGACCCTTGCTGTCCACAGTTTGTGGACTTTCAGTGCCTTTCTGATTCTGCCATTATCGTACTCTAGTAGTTTTTACTGCTTAACTTAAACTGACCAGCAAGCACTTAGAATGACGTTTTTAATGTTGATTTTCAGATTGTCCATCTCTGTGCTTTGTCCTTGGATAAGACAGCTAAACACTTAACTTGCTCTTTGCAGCTCTGACCTCTCCAATTTAATGTGTTTATGTCTATCTGATGGGTATGTGGACAAACAAATTCCTAATTACCCACTGTGGAATAAGGTGATCAAGTGCTCTAAGAAAATCTTCACGTACACTTTAAGAATCTTTATAGGGACATGTAATGTGCAAATCCATTGCTTTGGAATGGAGGAAAAACAGCATTAGCCCAGAATGAGAAGGCATGAATATTGCATCAGAGCTTTGTTATGCTCAGCCTCTCGACTCTCTTAATGGTGCACTTTACCAACTAGCTATATCCATTAAATGAGTGCGGTTAATGTGAGTGTGTGTGTGCTCAGGGAAAATGTGTGTGTATGTGCATGTGTGTTGGGACCCTTTACTTATAAGTAATGTGGCATTTGCTTTCGCACTGCTTCAGTTTTATGAACACATTTGTGTACTTGGCTTGTGTGAAACCGATGCAATCTGTCCAAAAAAGATGTAATAGCAAATTTTTAAACCTTAAACAAATTATCTTAAAACTTTATGGCTTCTATTGAATTCAGCAAAACTACAAATGCACCAAAAAAACCCAAAAAAACAGAGAACCTGAGAAGGAAATGTTACATTTCAAGTCACCTGTGTGAAACGACACACAGTGAGCATCGACTGGACCTGCGAACGATCAATAAGATAATTCCCACCGCTTATCTTCTGAGATAACGGTGATGGCTGTTTGTTTAACTTCTACAGTGACCTCTCCGATGTTGCTTCTCCTTTTTTTCCCCCTTAAACTCTTTCCCTGTGATCAAGGTTGGGAAACTCAATACCCCCAGTGCACTCTGTTTTCACCTGGTCGTCACGGTAACCCAAAAACACAAGGCGGTCATGAATGAAATTCCTGTGTGTCATCAATCACTGGCCAACAAAGACAGGATTGTTGTGGTCTTTGAGTGACGCGGGGGGAATGTGCTGGCTGAGGTGAGGCTGGAGGCTTTGTGCAGTCTGGACCGGCAGGCTCTGAGCTGAGACCTGGATGTTTACACTGCTCCCCTGATCTTGGCATCGATTCAGGTTCACTTGAGAAATAGAGAGACTGTAGACGAGAAAGACCCCAAGCTTTTGACATGAAATGACCGATGTTAATAATGCTGGGCATTAAGTAGTGATAAACCTTCAAGGAAACTGTGTGTGTTTTATGTTTAACATTGTTAGAACAAAGTTCCTTTGGTCTGCAGAAACCTCTGGCTTCCACTGCGATATTCTGGCCTGTCTTCATGTTCTGCCACACCTATGAACGGCTCTTTGAAGCTAAAGACTTGGTTTTAGGGTTTGGGTAAAAATTAAGTTTGGATTCAGAGTGGGTGGCCAAAGTTTACCTCTAATGTCTAAGTTTAGAACAATGTCCTGGGGATTTCATTTAAAGTAAATGTCCTCATGAATGTGGATATACAAGAAAGTCTACTCTATGTGTGTGTACTTAAACACATGTAAATCCATAGGAACTGGAATGCAGTACGATAACATGCTTCAACATTATGACATGCAGGTAACGTAACACCCAAAAGCAACTGTGTATGTAGACATTTCCACAACATTTCTGTTTTTTTCTTTCTTTCTTTGTTTTCTTTAAGGTCTGTTTACCAGCAGGCAACCAAAGCCTATTCAACAGTTCAAAAATGACTGTCCCATAGGACTCAGGTAACACACATTCTGCACGTTTAGCTGCAGATATCTGCTAATAAAGATTTAATCTGTAAAACATCTAATCTTCTTTGTCGCAGACTGATAGCTGCTGTAAATGCAATGCAAATGTTTGTGTTTTGAATGGAAATCTTTTCATTCATGCCACCACAGAAAGATGCTACACAGCAGGTGAAAAGTGACCCCAAAGGTGTACCCAGTGTGTTTAAATGTGACTTAACCAAACCTCAGTATATGCTAAGGTGAGAATGTGCTGTATTGGCAGGTGTGATCGTTTGCCTAAGGTAAAACTGTAAGCCCATAAGCTTCATCTTTACTTCAGACAACTTCCAATCTCTAAATCTCCTCCCTCAGTCTCATTACAGTGTCAACACTCAGGCTGCCCGTCTTTGCCTAATCATGCATCCATCCTAAACCCAGTCATTAGCATGTATGAATGATAAAAAGGCTATCAGGAAGAACGACCATGCGCCATAATCCCCCTCAGCATCCTTGCTCTGTAACACTGGGAATCTGGTTGACATTTCTGCTGCTCATTGATCCATCTTGGCACATTTGGGTTCTGGCATGTCTGTGATCAAAGGAACAGTTTTCCTGGTTTAACAGTGACAACAGCAAAGAGTTTCTACTTTTATTATGTCAGTTTGTCCATTCACTACACATAACATGGTGGTAAAGATGAAGTGACGCCTCACAACAAGAAGGTTCCTCGTTTGAGTCCCGACTGTGTGTGGAGTTTGGATGTTCCCCCTATGCCTCCACGGGTTTCCTCTTGGTACTCCTGCTTCTTCCCACAGTCCAAAGATATTTATGTTTGGTTAATTGGTTATTCTAAATTAGCCATTAATGTTAGGTAGATAAAGTGCTTTATGAGTGTATGGTTAAAATGTGACTTGTAGTCTAAAGCACTTTGAGTAGTCAGTAAGACTAGAAAAGTGCTATGTAAATTACATTACATTATCTGCCATGCTGATCAATACATTTATCTATTATATCTTTCACCTGCCTGTAACTTGGATATTGCTTTTTATCTACTTACCTCCGGTACTACCTGATATTTATTGTCTTTTTATTGATTATACACTATTTTGTCTGTTTGTAATTTAGTTTAAAGTTTACCAGGAAACTCTTACAGCTGAGTTTGAGGATTAAACAAAAATGCTTTCATTAGTGAGCTTTAGATGAGCTTAAGGGTGGATTTTGGAAGTTTGGTCAGCGCTGGTTGGCTCAGACTTAATCCTAAGCTAAGCTAATCATCCCCTTGATCTAACTCCAAAATTAACATACAGACTTCAAAATCAAATTTAACTTCTTATATAACTTATATAACAAGAAAAACGAACACCACCGAGTGCACATTTCTTAAAATGTTGAAATGTTGCTTTAACTGAAAACTGGGTAACAATGACAAGGAATCTGACAGTGTCAACAACCCACATGTGGATCATTTTCAACCTGCTCTGTCACTCACAGCTAATTACAAATACAACACAGAACCAGCTATACCTGCTATTTACAGTACAATGTAAAACACACATTCACAGGGGCAGTATTAACATCACTGCAGTGTTGTCTTACAATAACAGTGACCTTTCCTCTTACAGTGGGTTGTTTTTCTAAAGCTTGTGGTCAATTTAAAGGCCCCATTTCCTCCATTTCCTTCATAATATCATGGCAAAGAATAGGGGTCAACACCTCCACTGTTTTTCTGCAATACCTGCTTAGCTGAACTTTGACACAAATGCCACACAATGCAGACGCAGATTCCCACACTGATACATAAACACAGAAACTTTTTCCCTATACTAAAACTTCATATAGTCAGGAGGAGCAGTGGCAAAATCCAGGAGCTCTTCTCCTTTCCTTCTGATTTACAGGAGCCAATATGTTCAAGTTTCCTTGTTTTCTCCACCGGGACGTCTAGCCCTGACAGTAAATCTCTCTCACCAATACTCCTCCATATGGCTGCATGAAAATTTCATTGTGGAGAGTCTGAGGCTAAAGGGCCTCACTGGTGGAGAACAAGCATGTGTATGAGAAAGAGAGAGGGGTTTCTGAGATGTGGTGATTCAGTCTTGGGTGGCATTTGTACTGGTGGGAGTTTGTTGTCATGTGGCTGCTGTCAGTATGTCTGAGTACTGTGATTGTGTTTACACCTGAACACAAGGTTTATAATTTATTGCAGTGCCATTTGTTGCCTTAAGGAACATTCGGTTTGCAAGATTTACTCTGAATTCTGCCCATCAAACATAAAGTGATTTTTAGGGGATCACACATCACTTTTTATATTACACACTACAGGGTTGGGGTGTGTGTGTGTGTGTGTGTGTGTGTGTGTGTGTGTGTGTGTGTGTGTGTGTGTGTGTGTGTGTACTGCTTGACATTTTAATTTTCCAGATTTTTGGGGAACACTTCGTCATCTGTTTTGAGTTGAAAGAGAACATAAGATTGCAATCTACGTAGCATTCAGTCGCTAAGTAATTGCTGCGTTGTAGTTTGCGGGAATAATTAGCCCTCATGCAGTAACAAATTCAATGTACTGCGCAAAAAATCCTTCAGATGATGGTGGATAAAGTTTCAGCCACACAAAACTCAGCTGTATTTTTTTTATTATGTTCCAAAAATTATCTAAACTTCCTGGTATTTGTTGCAAGTGTTGAACTCCATCCATCTAGTTTTGCAAGCTGAGTAAAACAAACATTATTTGGAAATTCTACTCAGACTGTTGGGCTGCAACAGAATCACCTGGAGCTACTGAAAAAGGCAACGAGTTTAAACACGCTGTTAAGCCGTGGCTCAAACGATGCAATGTGGGCTAAAATCAAGAGTAAAATTTCATACATGGACGTACACGTTACTTGTGCAATCATATCTGCTGCTGCAGACTTACTCTCAGGTCTTCAGGGAAACAACCACACTAGAGGTCACTGTTGTAATTCCAAAGGAAAAGAGGATCAATAGCAAAAAATCAAAAGAGAAAAAAAAGAAACGGAATAAAAATGACATTATTCCTAATGAGGTTTTAATTCTTGAGTTGCTTACTTATCTAAATTAGTTGAATGTTACTGAATACACTATGTGAGACTATATGAGTCACACTACACGTGACTGCTATTTTTCTTTTGATTTTATAACTATTACTCCCACAAAGAGAATTTTACTGTTGAGTAAACCTGTTAGCAGAACTTGGTTTGTGTGTTCATATTTTTTTAATCTGTTTGAAAAAAATAATATAAATTATTATGAAATTCATTTAAAATAGGTGCTATCTTCACTCTAAAAAACTTGTGCTCTTGTTTTGAGTCATTTGAGTTAGTTTAAGTCCGTCAGAGAGGGGAGAGAAAGCTCTTCAATATTTTAATGAATGTGGGCTAAATGTGATGCCACATGGCCTCATAAATATACAATGCACTTCTAATACACCCTTTTTCGTCACACTGTGTGCTGATATGAGAGTGTGCCCATATGTCTGTGTCTATGGATGTTTTGTGTTTTTATTCAACAGTACTGTTCCACTTTGTTTGGATAGCCATGCTGGCAAAAAAAATGGCAAGAAGATTTTATATTGTATCCAGATTTGTTTTCTTTAGTGATGCCCTAATTTTGCTTCCAAATTTTTTTTACACTTTAAGAAACCACTGACAAGAAGTATTACACATCTTGAAATTGTAACTGGTTGTCTTTGAACTTTGAACACATCAACTGTGACTATTTAAGCACTCATTTAACAGCATATCTAAGACTCATAATAAAATGGAAAACAAGCACTTTGTCTTAAATCCCATATTTCTATACTTAAAGGGGATCATCACTTCACATTGCGCAACACTTTGTAGACAGCAGACGTTCCAGACTCCATTCTGAAAACACTACATTACTCATTTTTCTCAGTACTGTAAGTATTGTAGACAGTGTATATACCAAGTATGATTGTCAAAAAATGTATACGTGATTACTAATTGATACTAAAAATTACTATCAGACTGGAAACTTATTTGCAATAGTATTGATGCCAACAGTGCCATCCTGGCCTCATCCAGTTCACACAGCAGCACTGCAAACAGGCGAGGATACGTCCCCTCCCCTCACTAGCAGCCGAACACGCAGCAGCCCAACAAACTTAACGAAGAATCTCAAAGACTGACATCCAGGAGGAATTTCGTGAAGTCAGTAAAGCTCCCATTTCAACAACATTTAAGTAGTAGTAACTACTCCCTTACCACAGAGTTTCCTCACGGGGTAGCATTGCATAATTGATTTGGCTATTATGCTTTTTTTTGCTTCTTGGCACAACCACAAATGGGATTTGTGTCTTCAGCTGGAACTGAACCAGCGATCTTTCCCACTTTGCATCACTACTGGTTCTTTTGTCTGTCATCACTTGAAGTCACTGAGTGTCATTTTGGGCTGTCTTTTCACCAAGTGTGGATGCCCCTGTACCCTCTATTATGTTAATGACTGTGGGACAGTGTATACTTAATGCCTTATAATCATACCAACAATATCTAACTACTTAAACCTTATTTTTTTAAGCATTTTAGGTAAATCCACACATTAATTTTTTGTTAATATATATGCTAAATTTTACATGTGGACAGAAGCATGGCTAGTTGAAAATGTCCAGAAAAGACAGGAGCTAGCATGACAACACAGCCAAACACTGAGAAACATCATTCTCAGTAAGTGCACAAATCATGTGCAGGTTGTGCAGATTGAGACACCACTACACTGTCAAAATTTATGTACTACACAAGTAAGTATGTAGTGTAGGAGTCTACTGCATGAAAGCATACTTAGCCAAGCATCTGAACCAAGGCATGCTGAGGGGCTTAAGCAAGCACAGTTTACATAAGGATCTTAAAGGATGAAATTAGTGCATTTCAGTGGCAAATAAAAAAACAGAAAAGGGCACAATTGTGATTCAGTTAATAATCTCACTAAGTGCACCTGATCTTCCCAACCTGCTCTATAGTTGAGCAGCATCCCTTCATACTGAATGCACTACATAAACTTTAAAATATTTTTGAATGTAGAGTGTACTAATGTAGCACGGAGTGATACATTGTGGGTTAACATTACATTAGCAAATGCTATGAGCCCAGTTTTTGAGAAACACAACAGGATGAGAGAAAATGTCCTATTCGCAAGTATATTGTTTTGCTGTGGAACATATGTATGAGGTTGGACTTGTAAAAGCTAAATATTAGACACTTTCTTTCTTCAGTGTTATTTCATTGTCATCAGTACCTGCTGCCATTACTTAAGTTTGTTTGACTGGCAAAGTTCACACAGGGGGCATCTCCAAGTAAACAGTGTCAGGTTACGTTACTGTTACGTCTCGACAGAACTGTCTGCTACCTCTAGCTAGTACTAGGTGTAGTTTGAGCGATGATCTGTTATATTTATTTGTGGTAAAACGGTAATGTGGTAACATGTAGTTAGCCTCACTTAGGGTAAAATATGTTCCATCTACTTTCATTGCAAGAATCTCGGCACATGCATATTGCTATATATTGCTGACCACACTCAGGGTATACACCTTATGAGTGAAAATAAGCAAAGCATTCTCTGAAACACTTTTAAAAATGACTGAAAATTGTGGAATAATGTTAAATGGAAGGAAAAGATGAGGATTTTGTCATTTATCCACAACTACAGGTATAAAAAATATACAGTACAACTACAGCAAAGCGGCTTTCTACTTCCAGTAGGGGGCCCTTTGTGCCAAATGAGTTGCTGCTTCTAGATAAATGACAATTCAGTTATTGTGAAAAAAGAAACGTCAATGGGATCAAATGCTTTAGTTTATTGCACTTGATTGGATGTAATGGTTAAGGCGATTTATGTTAATGCTACAAAATTGCTCTTTTCTGTTTTTTATACTGTTCAGTACACGTACATTTAAGGCAGACTGTTGTATCTTGTGTCTTTACAGCTTTGGTTTCCTGAGGACAATCCCTCAGTATTGGACCACCAATGCTTCCTAGATATTTTTCATGACAACCATGGTCAGGATTGGTTTTGCTCTTAGTATCATATGCCTCTTATTGTTGTGGTCTGATTTTGGTTTAAGAGGAAATGTTGGCAAACAGCTAAAGAAGTAAAAAATTATGTGGCGGTATCCCCGAGGATCATTTTGAAACGTAATAGATAAGAGTAATAATTTTAAGCAATGGAAATCTGTCATTATGTTTTAGCAAAAAAAGAAAAAAAAAATCTATTCCTTTTGGCTGCTATGTTCAATTATTTCTTTAACAATGGTGACAATTTCCTTGCTGACCCAACAATGTTGAATGAAAGAATATGAGAAAAATCAGAGTGCAGATCTCATGGAAACACACATGCCTTCATGCACACATAAAAGTGCACAAAGAAGCATGCACGGGCAAGCTTGCACACATTCAAATGTAGCTGTTGCGTGTGGATGAACACACACACACATGTGCACGCGCACATACACACTGAGCTCAAGTTCTGTGCTTGATTGTCTTACCATCAGTCATTCTACCAAGTGGTAATTGAAAACATCTCCCCCAGCCCCTGGCACCCATTACAAATAAGACACACTGGGGCTTTCTCCACACAACACAAAGCATAATAACAAATAGAGGGAGAGCGACTAACAGAGAAAGAGAAGCATGCTGTAGTTTTTGGCACAACATGAAGAGAACACACTCCCAGTGATTGGTGGAGGGCCAAATCCATTTTTCCAAAAAGGGAAAAGAAGAAATATATGTTTCCCTGACAAACAGACGAAGCACTTGTCCCTGGCTGATTCATAAATCGTTATATTCTGAGCTCAAGTCTTTGGAAAGTCTATTAGTTCCGGATGTCTTCTTATCCTCCGGTTTCTCTGAAATTTGAACATGAAGCACACAGAAAAGTCAACCAACACAGAGATGGACAAATGAAAAGAAACAGCCATAAAGCAAATAACTGATCTATAAATGCCTTCATAATCAGGCTCCTCGTATGCCCAGTGACCTTGTTGTTATAGTCAGAATTTGGGTTTTTTTAACACATGTAGGATCCAAAAGGAAATTAAGGTGTCCTTACATTATTCTTCATTCAGACCAACAGCTTTTTTGTTTGTTTAGTTTTAGGTTTCAACATGCGGAATTCCTGACCTGCAGAATTCACATTGAATAATAGCTAGGATCATTTTATCCTCAAAAATAAAAGAGCTTTAAATTAACAATTTATATTTTGTACCGTCTTTTGGTAATTTTTTATTCAGGTTTATGTTTTTACAAGCCCATGAATGCTGTGGTGTCTTCATGCAACATATTTGTTCCTCTACAAATAAACTAAAAAAAAAACATATTGTATAGTTATATATGCTTCAATACAAGGCCATTCCAAGCACAGAAAAAAAGCATAGTTTTCTGTCATTTACCTTTAAATATCTTTTTAATCAAGCTCAATCAGGGCTTTTTTTCATAATGTGTCTTGTGAAAAGAGATGATAAGTCAGAGACCCATGATTGACAGTTTTAGATTAAAATCAGTGCAGTAGAACAGACATATCTGATTCTACGGCTTACATCAGCTGTCCTTATTGTGCTGCACACTGCTCTTTCTTGTCAAAACCTGCATCTCGACCGTTTGTAGCACAGTCAGAGAAGAAAAGGAAAAAATAAATTACGGTATTCTTCCATATAAAATAATATCAAATCAAGAATACATGGTTTACAACAAATGGCATGTGTATGTGGAAATGTACCTCCTGGAAAGATGTAATAAACACAGAATTATTAAATCACCCCCACGCTGGGAATAAAATTCCTCTTAGGGAATTTAAAGACTGTATCACTCATGTGATTTACAAGTTATCATGTCCCTGTGGCCTACTCTACATTGGGCAAAGCAAGCAACCTCTTAAACAGCAGATATGTGAGTATAAAATAAAATCTGCAAAGACATACCCTCTTCATTATATTTCTGTGGGATTGAAAGCTGGTGGCGTTTGTTAAGTTACAGCAAAGAGAGAAACGCTTTGGATGCACACATTTCACACCACATGGAGACAGTGATGATTTCAGTGGGAAATTGTTTTGGAATTCTTCAATGGATGAATGTGTCTGGAGATCATGTCTGTGATCATTGTGCAGTAAAGAGGAACCAGGTTTTAAAATGTCCCTTTTTAGACAGCTGAGTGCAATCTTAATGGTGCATTGATGGGAACCAATAAAAAAAGTCAAATGTGATTAAGTTTGTAATATGCTACCTTTTTGCAATTTGTTAAAATTAAAATAAAATTGCTTCTGAAGACCGGTTTTCATAACAGACCTCTAATGACTTTCATATTTGCTTGAAATTCTTGCGTTCACAAACACAGTGCAAATGAACTCAACACAGAGGAACAGAAATGCATAGATGCGCGACTCCTACGCATACACGTAAACTTTAATGGACTCACAATGCTAATGTCTATCACATGTCAGACTTATTAAAATGCATGGTGTTTGTCATGACCTGGAGGTACAAAAGTAGACGACACAAGATTTAATTGGCATCTGAGAATAATAACACCTGGAAGCTGCCCACGTCTTGTCCGTGTGGCCAGACTGCATTCCCCACATACACACCAGCACCACCATTCAAAACAAAGGCTGATCAGTGAAGCAGAAAAAAAGTGAGAGGAGGTGGGGGCAGAGTGGGGTGAAGAAAAAAGGCGAGGCTGACAAGCAATGATTGATGTTCGCCCATCACGCGAGGCCTGACACTCATCCCTCTCCCTCCCTCCATCTTGCAACAAAGTCACCAGTATGTGTGTACGTGGATGGATGGATGTTTTCCAGTGTGTGTGTTCCAAACTAAAACCCATTCAATCAATAAAGCAAGGCTCTCTGAGTCGCAGGGCAATAGCCAGATTGCTGACTAGACAGAAGAAGAGGCGTAGGAGAGCACATTTCACATGTAGATTAAAATCCCAGCATGGTAACCTTTAGCGTGGGTTGCATGTGGGCGGTTGAGTGGCGGTGTAGTGGGGGGGGTTTGCAGCATGAAAACAGGCCTTATATGTCAAGGTGGCATGTGTGACACAGAACAGGCTTGTTTTGATAGTACTGATGGAGAAAACCACGGTTGAGGTGATTCGTTGGGGGTACTCTGCTCGGTGTAGATGCAAGTAAACTGGCACATATAACCAAATAAAAACTACACTTAATTTAACTCAAAGAATGAAAAACTACAAATCAGTTATGGCTGTACGAGTGATTCCTATATTTCAGATGATGCAAGCTGTTCTGAGATTTCCCACATCCACCAAAGCAAGTCCTTGTTTGCTTTGACTGCATTTGTTTTCTGCAAACAGAAGCTGAAAATGTGAATCGAAGAGCTGGTTTTGTTATCCATGCACAGCTACAGCACACACAGCACAGAAGATCCAGGTCATGAAAGCCTTTGCGTGTGTTTCACCAAACATTCAGTTTGAGGTCTGTTGTGGAAAAATGTCCTGGGCACACATGGAACGTGGCCTCCTGTAGCGGGAATAGCAGTTTGTTTGGGGTAAACAAAGGTGGAAGGTTGGTATTCGCAACAGTTCTCAGTGTTGAATCAGCATTTAATACGCCAGCCAAATGTCCTGGGCAGAAACATCATAGGTCTAATGATTACCAGCAGTTATGCAGCCAAAATAAAAATACACAAAAACCTGATGGATCATTTTTAAAACACACAAAAAAAAGTGGCATTTCTTGTATGTTTGTAGTCTTTTAGGGCCTCATAATTTTTTTTCTGCACACTTTTTTCCATAAACATGACCAAACCATGACTTTTGTTTTTCCAAACGTAACCTACTAATTTTAGTGTCTAAACCTAACAAAGAAATATAAGACTAGTCTAGTGTGGGATTCAAACTCTAGTCTCTTATGTGAACCTCCTGTGATTGCACCTGCATTATCTCTTGCTTCCCAGTGGGTATTTTCCAGTTTGTGTCCATGAGCACAAATCAAAAATGTCATGACTATTTCACAGACTGCCATCAGGCTGTAGTGCAGCTGTTTTCTGTGTCCATATTGACTAAAAATGTGGAATTTGTGTCATTGAACAAGATTTAATAGATTATGTTTTGTATTTCAGCAAGTGTAGTGAAACTGAACCTTTACGTAGCCCATCAAAAATGTGAGAACAGACCAAACCTCGAGATCTGTGCCTAATCTATCTTTTATGTGTCTCTCTTTGTAAGTGTACAAGACAAGAACACACACAAATACAAATCCCAGTATAGAGCAGAAAGTTGTCCAAATCCAGAGCCTACTGTTTTCTGTTTTCTCTCTCTGATAAAGTATAACACATAGAAGTGGCTCATATGTATCGCAGATCGAGGCTCTCGCACAGTTATAAGACTTAGGTTATGTTCAGTAATGTACTCACTTTTTCTAGCTCACACTCCCAAACACACTAAAAACCAAACAGCAAGGAAAAGAAAGGAATGCCAACACGCAGCAATGTTTGTAGAACAGACTTCTCCTCAAAGGCAAATTGGGGGTCCCCAGTCAAATTACTCGAGCTGTTTCCAAATGCAAATATGTGTTACCAAATCAACAAAGCAACTAAAGATGCAAATCGAGAGAGTGCTGTGCTGCTCGTTTAGCATCTGTTGGGAGGCAAAAGAAATGAAACATTTCCATCAAGACTTTGCCCTGTGTTTTCTCCGTTGAGAGCAAGACGCAGATTTGTATGTTTTTGTTTGAGGATTCAGTTTTGCATGTCTTCACAAGGAGTCGGGGCCTTGCTTGGCAGCGTGGGAGTACACCAATCGAGTAGTAACTGAAACTACCTTGTTTTTGTAGGGCTAGTTAGCTGCCAAGTTTGCAGTATGTAAAGAGGGTTGGGAAACAGGGGAGACATCTGAGCCGAGATGAGGAGTACACCCCTGCAGCTAATATGCTCTACCCCAGAAGGGAGGTTGGAGTTAAATGTCCAGGGCGAGTAAGCCTGAGACTTGGTGTTTGGCATTTGTTCAAGGAATTTATCATTTCATGTTCTGTGCGTGTGAATTGTTTACTTTTCTACATACAAAAAGAGGTTATCTATTTTGATATTTTTAATTTGTTTAATTCAAATGAGAAACAAGGGTAAATAATCTGCCCACTCAAAATACAAATGATCAATGTGAGTAATAGTGTTATGTTGGAAGGTTTAAGGGTTGAGATTAGAGTTAGTCTCAGGACTGGAGTTGAGTAAAGGATACTGTTGCAGTACAGACAGCAGCAGTACTTCAGTTTAAAAGTAGTTTGGGATTTTTTTAAGGCAAAATATAAGAAAAATACAGTGAAGACTGCATGTAGGAAGAACAGAATGTTTTTGAATCATTTACATTTGTTTTGGCTTTTTTACAATACAAGAAACACATCCATACTCTGAGTACACTATAATGAACTTCCTTCCCTCCTCTGAAACAAGTCTTAAATGAGAGCCAGATGATATAGCAGTGCAGAGACGAATATCATTAGCTAGTCACCATCAGCTTGCAGGCACAGGCAGGGCCCAGCATGACCCTGAAAAGGTCACAACAACAGCTCGTGTGCGTGCGTGTGTGCAGTGGGTGGGAGGCTCTGGAGCAGTGGGGAAGCCTGGGACCTCTATCCCACAGGAGAGGTCAGCTGGCAGGTGCTTGTGCACTCCTGTGTGTGTGTGTGTGTGTGTGTGGTTGATCTGCTTTGCACATTGCATAGGGAACCCCTTGGCCCCAGTAGTCTTACTTTCCGTTGCATTTTCCATGGTGTGTTTCTGCATTGCATTTGTGTGCGTGTGTGTATTAGTTTGGCAGCTGGAGTTCCACTCAGCTGGCCTCTCTTTATGCAGTCCTGCTTCAAATAATGAACTGTGTCTCTGCACAGTGGGAGCCACTTTTACTCAGGAGCACACAACTCACAGAAGCTAGCGCCACTTAACATTTTAGCACCCAGCTTATATATTGGGTCACTTACTGAACAACAAAGCAAAAACTAAGCCTCCAATTACCTCCAGATCCTTAAGGCCCCAATGTAGAAAGGATCTGCTGCCTCATTCTCTCCAGACTTTTTAATATCAATCTGCCTATAACTAAGTGGTCGAAAGCTAATAGCTAGCTTCAATGCTTCTGCTGCTCTTTTTTTCCTCAGGGGAAGATTTGGCACCTCACTGTAAAGCCCAGCAACAAAATTACCTCAGCCTAAACCTGTCAACAGACCATTACAGCCCACGTTGACTATTATGGGCTGGGGAGAAAAGGGCCAAAGCCATTGTAGCGCAAAGGTGTTGGCAGATATAGGCTTGAGGAATGTGGCAGCGGGGATATTTGTTGGCTGTGTGCAAGAAAGTCTCGCTTCTCAAAACAAAGTAAAGTCTGCAGCCCCTTATCAGCATGCTTAATAGAGCATGAGATCTATTTGGATGAAGATTAAAAAAACAAAAAACAAAACAAACAACAACAACCAAAAAAAACCAACAGTGATAATCCAGCTTGAAAAGTGTACAAGTTTAGGAATCTAAGAAAGTTGCGTTGACTGCAGAGCTTTCAGTGAGATAATAAATCCTTCACAAATAGTGTTTTTTCTATTCCTCTGTTCCATTCCAAAGCAATGATTTAGATTATAATAACAAGACGGTTCGGTAGACAGCTTCATCCTCCTTATCGCTCTTAAGTCTGAGTGCCATTGACCTTTACATGACTTTTTAGCCAACAAAATATATCATAGTGATTAACTACTTGCAAATTAGTCAGACAGCAGAGTTAAATAAACAACATACTGTATAAGTTCTGCCTGAGGAGGTCAAAAAGTGGTGAACAGTAATATCACTGCAAGGGATGTATGTTTGTCTTCACACCAAAGCTTCCAATATCTTAACAAGACGCAAATACACTGTTAAAATCCTTTTACGCAAATGTGACTCCATCTTTAATGCCGTACAATCCATCTTCTTTCAGTGAATTTCCAAAGAAATCCAGTTACAAGGTAAAATACTGAGCAATGATTAAAATAAGTGTCCCAGCAAAACGGCACAAATAAGTCTAAACAAGTTTTGAAAAACATGACACCTCTTTCTCAAAGCATGTTCAACACTTAAATACTGCCCCATGATGCTCACTGGCTTTCCATCACTGTCCGGTGTGGATGGAGTACTTGAATTTGGCAACTACCCTTTGAATCCCCCTGTGGGGAGGGCAGTCATACCTGGGGGCCCATGAATGGAGCTTTCAGGTAAAGCACTGTTGAAACAAATCTTAAGCTGCCTAATGACACGCACCGTGAAACTCTTCACAGGTCATTTACGCTGCTGACAGGCTGCTGCCAGAGTACTGCACTACACCTCCTCCTCCATCTGTGTGTGTGTGTGTGTAATAGAAACAGACATGACACAGATATACAGACTGATAAGAGAGAAACAGCCAGAGATAGAGTGTAAGAAAAGGTGAAAAAAACTGATGTATGTGTGATATGTATTAGTCATACTCTGGGAGGTAATCTGGGAGCTATGAAAACACTGTTTAGCCTTTCTGCAGCATGGCCTCACAGCATGGGAAAACGATTAGAGATGCTATCTCCACTGGCCGCTCAGCACTTGGTTGAGGGAGGCAATAGCTACCTCAGGTCATATTTCTAAAGATGTTTAATTTATGTTTGCTGTTCTTGGAGTCTGTTTTGCGGCACAGTGAATGCACTTAGAAAACCTGGCTTCATATTAATCTGCTGCAAGTGTATTGGTAATCCAGCACACTAGTATGCCCCCAGGTCTCATTACTCACTTCCGCAATATGAACCCCATGCTGGGAGAAGTGCAGCAATAAGAAGAAAAGAAAGGAAGGGATGAAGATAGTGTTCGAGCTTGAGTTTCCTTAAGCAGTAATAGCAAACCAACTATTTAGACAGAGTCTTCTGTACAAGCCATAAGTGAGATGAGTGTGTTGCATCACTCGGTAGTGGAAAACCACCAGTTATCCCAGCTGTGAGTGGGTTTTCTGGGTCATTTTTGCTTGGTTCTAATTAGATAGTCATTAAAATTAATCTAATGACAATAGAATGTTTCTGTTTTGCATTGGGGTCAGCCCACATCAATGCAGTATGAGTCATGTGAGCTAACGCGAGAAGGGCTTTAACAAGGTTAACTAAATAAAATAATAATAATAATAATAAAAAAAAAAACTATAAAAAAATGCCTTACTAGAATTGTTAAAATGTGAAAGTTACCATAAAAGTTAAAAGTCGTGCTGACAAGAATGGGGAAACAAACAGATCAACAAGAACATCTGTGGTCTGAAACATCAGCCTGTCGACTAGTGTCTAAACTTGCAAACATCCCTTAGACATGTAAAAAGAGAGGAGTGGTCACTCAGATCAAATGGGGCAAAACCCCACCTGTTGAAACATAGTGTGGTTTTGCTTCATGTGGGTGTAGATCTACATTCAAAGTGCTGGAAAACAATAGTACAAATATAGAAAATTCAGATAATCAGAGAGAAGCAGACACACACACACAAAACCCTAAGGAAAGACACTTTTGATAATTAGGGTGTGCACACAGCAATTGTTGTAGTTTAAATAATTTAAACTGTGGGGTCAACAGAAGACATCTGTATAAGGAAGTGACATCAAACCGGAAAGCTGCAATACTTTCTGTTGCCGTCATCATTTATTTTCAAATAAAATGCCCGCAAAGATAAGGAATCTCTGTTTCACAGATCAAAAAGCCAGCACAGACACACAAACACACACAAAAGCTCCTTCACGGCAGTTTTTGAGGGCACAATCGTTGACTTTACCAGCACAGAGGAAATCCGAGATGATTCCTTTTTTCATATCTTTCATCAGTGCAGAGCTCAGGAGTACTGTGATGAATGACAGTTTTGATCTACTTCATATAAATGCTCACACATCAGTGGTGTATAGTTGGATTGAGCCAAGAATAGCAGCCTTTCAGCTGTCATGCCATGAGCATTGCATTCCTAGTTATCGTTGCTGATTTTTTATCTTAAGAGTAAAGTAAAAGTATCAAAGCTTAAAGTAGTCCTTTACATTTTGTCTACCACTGTTTTTTTAGAGTGCTTAAACATGCAGCTGTGAATATCCAAACGATCTCAACTTGCCTTTTCAGTCGTTTTCAAAGTACAGTATATTTATTCTACTTGCTGAATAGACTTCTTTCTTCTTGCTTGTTTAAGAAATGACTGTTTTCCTAATAGATCAGATGACACAACACAAATCTGTCCGTCATGCACTCTCCCTTTCTCCTAAATTGCTACCACACCATCCTGCACCCTTCTCCATCTTCAATTAGCGTCTTCACACATCACTTTCAAGCTGCAAACTCTCCTCTTCCAAAAATGAAAACATTCACATAAGAATAGACAGTTTAAACAGGTGCTATGGTAACATAATCGTCACTGGGGCAATTACTGCCTTATGCCTGACTAACAGCCATAAATCATTCTCCCTCTACAAAGAGAACGTTGTGGCTCTCCACTCCCATCCAATAATCAGAAATTGCTCCATGTATGGCATGACGAGCGGGTGCTGAAACAGCCCATTCTTCTGCTTGGCGGACAATATTTTACTCTCTATGGCGACATTACTGGGATCCTTCAGCGAGCTTGATATTGTACCTGCTCTACACCTGTTAGCTTTAGCCAAGGGTTTCATCAGATAGTTGAAATAAATACTAGTCATCATCATAACCATAATCATAGTCATAAAAACCAGAGGCCTTTATGCTGTTGCCAAATTGCCCTGCCATCTGATTTACAGTCAAACTGGGCGGGGAGGGGAAAGAGATAGGGCAGGGAGGTGGCTGGCGCCTCTGAATGGAATAAATACTCAAATACACACACCTGCAGACCACCCGTCTCTCTCACACACATATACACACACACACCTGGGAACTCTCACAGGCATGTAATGGGTGGGAATGGTCTTGAAGGAGGAACGCTGAGGAATTCTCTCGGGATTACAAAGGCGAACATTGTACTACCCTCACGCACAATATAGCAGCTGTGTAGAATGATAAGGAGTCAGAAGACGAATTAGCTTTCATATTAAAATAATCCCTCATGTCTAATAACAACAATATTCTTCATAGCGAGGCTACTGCATGCTCACAATGGTTCTTCTTTCTGGGCGGCAACTTGTTGAAAACAAATTTGAGTATTTGTGAAATGGGCCCATCATATCTGCTTGACCTGTCAACAGCCCTGAAATACATAGAGGTTACAGTAATGGACGCCAATAACTCCAGTGAGGAGGCCGTCTGTGTAAACTCAAAATCCTGAGCAGCTGTTCAATACTACAGGGGTGTCGTTGATGTTGCAAAAAAAAAAAAAGCCTGAAAATGTGAACGAAATTAAATGAAACTGCTACAGACCATTAGCAGCCAACTGTATTCTGATTTAACACAAGACATGAACATAATGAAATTACTGGGGGAATGAATACAGCTACGTTTATCATGCTGTTTTTAAGCAACAGGTACTGGAGTCAAAAGTATTAGGATATATTGAAGCAATTAAGTAGAAACAAAGTAGTCTATTTGAAAGTTTTATTTGAATTTGTCACCTGTATGTCACAGGTCTGCCCTTTACAGCACAAATGATGAAAATATGATAGGAAAATGTAGTGTGAGTTTCTCATCTTTCTCATTTTCATCCTGTCTGGATATAAAAACAATTTCAAGCCTTGTTTTTTTTTACTCCTGTTAAACTTTTTTGAAAGGTGCATAGCATAGCTATTACAGTACACTTTGCCAGCGGAGGCCACAACGTTGTCTTTACAGTACAACTGTTGATGCTGACCTGTGCAAAACTGAAAGGAGAAACACTGACGTGAGCAAAGAAAGCACAGAGGAAACACAAATAAGAATCATCTATTAAATGTTCAGCTTGGCCTCAAAGCAAAGATTTGGTGCTAGGTTGTGTTGATATCCTTTCATTTCTATTTCTAATAAAGTAAGGCTTTTTTCATTACAAAGTTATGAAGACGAATGAATATTTTAAGTATGCTTTAAAAGAATTGTCAGGCACTTAAGCAGTCTTAGGAGACCCATAAAACAGAGAACACAGCAGTTAATGCTAATGTTCGCTTTAAAGCGAAGGCATCCATTTCTTATGGATAGCTTCAAAAATACACTGTTTTATGTGTCAGCCTTTGATGCTACAATTTGAAAAGTGACACAGAGATTAAGCTATTTACTTTTTAACAAAAGCAAAAAGCACCAGATAAAAATGTTCTATCCAAAATTGGCTTAAATATCAGAAAGCAACAAACAGAGCATTTGGATTTTTTTTCCAAGCTCGGTGGATGTAAACTATATTTCAAAGTAGTGAAGAAGTTTTTCTTTACATTGTCACAGATGAGATTCTGTAACAAACTGTTCCTAAAAAATGCTTACCATGAAACACATTACATTAGCAGCAAAAACAGCCAGTAGTAGGTTCTATATGTGCGGAAAGCTAAGTACATATCCCGGGATCAGGTCATGCACTGAACTATCAACAGTCCTTCATCTTGGATACAATGATCAAAAAACAAGAAATTTTGAAAAAGGGCTGAACCACTTGTATGAAATGTAGAGTGCATTAAGTTGCAAAAAATACTGGCAGGACGAAGTCGCTCTATGGCTTTGTGGCAGTCTGCATTCGCAGTCGCCTCCTGGCCAAAGCTTCCTGTTTTTTCCTCTCAATCTCTGCAGCAGAGCACTTTCCTGTCATCTGGCTTGTGACAAAAACTGGAAAGAGGGAAAAAAAAGTGAAAAAAGTGAGAAAACTGAATGAAAAAGACACAATTTCAGCTTGGTTGTTGCATGACCTCGAGCAAGTTTTCATTTCTAAACATTAAACTTCTACTCATTTGGAAGAACAAAAGAACCCCAAAACATCCAAGTCCAAAGACAAATAAATAAATAAATAAAATCTGTCCACAAATTCATTGGCAATGATGCTTGCTGAGGTTTGGACCCTTGACAAGATCACAAATTAAAGCCACAGTGCGCAGTTTACTTGCTTGGGGGGAAATGGTTAATGTGCACATGCACCGAACTGTCAGTGATTATAAGAACAACATGTGACATCTGTTTTACTTGTGAATTGTCAGTTAAATATCCATTCTTAAAGCAAATTTGATGGAATAGCCATGGCAGACAAATGCATAGAATTAAACAAAACAACTAATGGAGGTGTATTCAGTTACTGGACATTTGACTGAGTCTATCAAAGCAAAGCCATTCTATCTAGTTTTAGATTTATTTGTGTTGTTTTTAAGAAAAAGTATCCGTACATAACACTCTTGGTGGCTTTTTCATTGACAAACATAAAATCCTGTCTTATAATATTATTAAATGTTCAACCTATTCAAAATTTTTATTCCTATTATCTTTGAATATACAGTTTAGCACAAAGATTTTACACATTTTAGATGTTTAGATTATTCTCATGACACAGTACTATCAGAGCCTGACTGGTGAAAAATTAATTCTTAAGCATAACAACAAGTCCAGCCATACAGCCAGAGTCATAAAGAACTGTCTTTTTGGCAGAAAGAAAACACATTTATTTAATATATTTTTCAAGGGAGACCTGGCCAGGACAAGGACTCCAGCAGCAGATGTTATGGCCCCCACACAGCACTGATCTCAGCAATAAAGAAGTCAATGTAGGATTGCTTGAAGAGACATGAGACACTGAGACAACTTAAATCCATAGAGGAATTGTGGCAAGCTCTCCAAGATCTTTGGAACAGCCGATCTGCCAACTACCTTGGAAAAACTGCATGCAAGTGTGAGAACTGGTGCTGTTCTGGTTCAGTTTAAAAAAATAATTATTATTTATGAATTATTTTGGAAAGCACGCCCACTATAAAAACCCTAGCTTTTTATAAAGTTGCATACATAATATACTTTGATACAATTCGGTGGTAATCATCAAAACTTAGACATCATACCTTTGGTGCTTATGGCTGCTGAGTCAGATAGATTTCTTTTGAAAGCTGTGTGATGGCTCTTGGCGTTGTGTACTGCTCTGGCCATCACTGGCTGTTGCTTCATATCCACATTAGCATTTACAGCCTGGAAAGTTCCAGATGAATCCCCACACTGACTTAATGTACCCAAATTTGTGTGGCTTCCTGGGAAGCTTTGAGACATCTGTGATTTTTTGTTGGCACCCTTCATGGGAACGTTCCATCCTTGGAAGTTCACAGTTTCATAACTAGCCCTTGGTAATGAGTTAGAACGAACAAAAGCACAAGGTGATTGTCTGTTAGTGCTGGCACCGACGTTCCCAGACCGAGTCATGTTGATGGGTTGCGGCCCTGTGGTTTTCCGTTGTCTGTCTACATCAATATCTTGTTTTTCTTGGCAGTTACCGGAGCTCACTTGGAGCGACTGACTATTGGCGATCTTCTCCACGCTGTCACATACCTGGTAGAGCAGTGCGTCATCATCCCTATCATCCCACAAGCTGTCTGAAATATCTTTAACAGAGTGTTTTCCTAAAGAAGCCCCTCTGTGATCATTAGTGACCTTGTCAGGTTGAGGTGTAGTGGATGTCTTTGCAGTTGCAGATTTCTGGTCAAACATCTGTGGCTTGGGTTGTATAACGGTGAAGTTGGACTTAGTAGAAACCTCTTTGGCCATCTGTGACCGCAAGTTGGGGTTTGGCTCTAATTTGAAAGTGTTTCGGTTGGTAGTCTTCAGTTTGGGACAGAGTTCCTGGAGTGTCAGTTTTGTTTCAGAACTTTTCACACTGCAGCCAGGCTTGCAGTTTAGGTTTGAAGGCTTGTGTGCAGGGATTGCATTTGCAATGGGTTTACGAACAGGGGTAGAGTGAGTAGTGTTTGTCTTAGTCTCAGACTGAAAGGTGGTGTTAGGATTGGTGTCATGTTGTTCATTGGGCTTATGGGTCATCGCCAGCAAAAAAGGGTCATTAAGTAATTCATCATTCTCCCAGTCATCATCAAAGTCATCACAGTTATTTGCACTACAGCTATTAGTTCCCTTTTCTTCAGCAGGATGTGCAGCTGTGCCAGACTTTTCAGCTGATTTGAGCTCTGATTGTTGGTCTTCGGATAAAGCTGCATTCACAGGTTGGCCTCTTATTTCCTGTGAACAGGTGGATACTGCAGAGCCACGGCTTAGCCATGCACTCTGAGTGGAGCAGTCAAACAGAGCATGCAGCTCTGCCTCTATCTGGTCTGGTGCCGATGGGTACTTTAGGTCCTTCAAGCTATCATGGAGTGACGATGGTTTCAGTTTTGTTTCAGAAGTGTTCAGACATTCATTAAGATTGTTGATCAAAAGGCTTTCTGAAGTTTCCTTATCTTGCTGCATGTTCTCATCAAACTGCCTGGCGAGTTTCATGAGGTCCTCCACACTGCTTTGCCTATGTAGACAAAAGGAAAAAGGAAGACAGACACTTATGAGGACCCATACAGGCTGCATATGGTGGTACATAATAACAATCTATAGGGACAGTATTTTGGTCAATATATTGATTATTCACCTAGAGGATTTCTTCCTGAGTCTTGGCTTTTGAATCTCTGGTGTGGCGGGCATGGCACTGTCACCGATCCACTGCAGCAAAGAAGAGTCAGTCCTTTCTGGTTTTACATCCTATAAAAGAAACAAGCACAAGGTTGAAGTGTGTTTACAGATATGTGCTAGAAAAGACTGAAAGTCTACCTGTAACAAATACAAATAAATAATAATTTTAAAAAATACTTTAATCTTAATAACTGTACAGTACTCTGTTTTTGTAACTATTGTCCATGATGTAAATATTTTTTTCTGTAAAAATTGTGTGTGTTTCTGTTCTGTTTGTATATGTGCTTTTCTTCTGCTGCTGTTACAACCACATTTCCCCTTGTGGGACAATTAAAGGATTATTCTATTTTATTCTAAATGAAAATTATTTTTTTTTCTTATTTAGTTTGTGATTAATTATATTTACCATGGCATTTAGAAATAACCATTTTTGCCAAATATCAATATGAAAATAATAAAAAGCTGAAAAAACAACAGACCTTTGGAGCAATGCGGTTCACAATATCAGATATTTCCACAGCTCTAGTGTTCCTGAGTCCTGAACCCAAAAAATGTGACAATAACACACATGATAGAAATTAGCAAAGTGGTGACTGAAATGAAAAGCACAAGCTTACAATTGCAATTAATTTACTATAAAAAAAAAAACTATTCAGAAATCGTTTATGTTGCCATTCATTTAGAACCTGCTGATGAGATGTGCCAGCAAGTGTGAGCTGAGTGTCGGTGTTGTTTACCAGTATGAGTCTGAGTGGGAGATGTGGAATCCCAGATGATATCTTGTGAAGGTTCCACATCTCCTGGAGAATCTCCATTAGCCAAGCCGGGGTATCTGCTGCAACCTCGATGCTGGGGACTTTGAAAATCTGTGCACAGAGATATCAAGTGCCACATCAAATGAGCTAAAAATAAATCATATTCAACTTGGTAACGTTAAATTTACTTACATGTATTTATTTAGCACCGAGTCTTTAGTTACTTTAAACTTTATGTTAGACATATCAGTAAAGACAAACAGGAGAACAATAAAAGATGTATCGTGATGACAGTTCACACGTTAACAGACTCTCTTAGTGTAGTCACAGTTAAAGCCATAATAATATTTATATGATAATTTCCTGAAAAAAATACTTGCTGAACACAATATAAAAGCTGGGAAAATGTCTGGTCAAAAACTTGTGTTTTGAATCTTTCTATTTTAGCAGCTTGAGGAGGATACATAATGGTCATTTAAAGCCTTGTCTCATTTGAGTCACTGCAATATAGCATGACAAGAGGGCTGGCTGCATTAAAAGGATATATACCAGGATGCACGCAACATGTGTTTGTCTAATTAAAACAATCCAGCTATGAGAAAACAATTATTTAGATGAGATAATGCATCATATCTTAAAAGATACTCGAACATGTGGCAACACTTTCTGTATATTCCGAATGCAGTTTTTCCTCCCTAGACAGTCTCAGTACTTTACAACTGGTTAGAGTGGAATTAGTGGTGTGTCCATGGTGAGATAACACCGCCAGCTGGCATGTTGTCACTGTCAGTCGCTCGTTTTGATCACCTCATGGCCACCTTTACTCTTCAGTGTATACAAACACTAGTTATGGTCTGTAGTTAAGCTCGCGTTGAGCCGCAGATCGTCGCCTATATTAACAGACACACAGCCTCACCTTTAGAGACGGGCGTCGTTGTCGTGTCAGGCATCTGTTTTGCTGCTTTCGTGTCTTGTGTTTTTTTGTAGCTGAGTTTGGAGACAGTCCTCCACAGTTCAGTGAACTCAGCATGCGTCCTCGCCTCTGACATGGCTGCACAAAACAGCGGCGGTAGCAGCAGCAAAGCCAACTCTGCGTTACATCGTTTTTTCAGCACTTTCCTTTGTGGCTTTAAACATTGCGGCTAACAATTTGCCTTCGAGAGATTCAATGTTTCTTTGCAGAGTCTTGTTGTGTTCGCTCGCTCACTCAAAGCTAGCCGCCATGTTTGCTTGTGACGTCACCAAACCTACGGCTGCCGGGTAGTTTTTTCGTAGCTCGTTTGACTTCTGGCAAAGCTAAAGCCTGTGACAGGTATGTACGAAATGATTTCTCTGTGTCCTGAAATATTCTTAATAAGTTATATTTCAGCTCTGTAGATATATATTTAAAAATCTACTGTATAAATATGAGTAGGTTTACTGGCTAAAGTTCACCACTTCATTCTCCAATTTTAAATTCAAAATCTAGGCGAAGGCCTTCTCTTAATTCCACTATATTTACGTGTCATATTCAGTTTACTATTCTAGCATATAAAATACAATTAAGACTACACTAAAAGAGTATAATTGTGTGTCGCAAAGCGCAGATGGGCAAAATTAGTTCATCTTCTCACAGCGAAAAAGATTATTGAAATACACCGAGATGCTACAACATTAAAACCACCGTTGACAGAAAAAACTACCCCTGAAAGCACACTAAACAATTCACAGCAGCCATTTTTATATGAATTTCAAGGCAAACATGAGTGGTACTAATCACATTAATAATTACATTGAAAACGTTGATGTCTTTTCCACAAAATCGAGTTTAGAAAAAACTTTTGCCCTGTAGGTTCTACTTCTACCATCTCTACTGTAAAATAATTCATGCCATTTATGTCATAATGTCTCTGTCCAAACTCCCCATATCATGTTCTACTGAACTCCCTCAGGATGCATGGGAACAAGCCAAATCCACAGAGGCTTCACTCTGCAACCTGCAGGATCGCCAGGATTTGCTTCTCATTTTTCTGGTGCCAGAAACCGCAGGGCACCATCAGAGGTCCATGCCCTGACAGGTCAAAGCTGTTTTGGTGGCAAACACGATACTGGGTAGGTAGGTGGATTAATGTAGTTATTGTTGTTAATTGGTGTATTCCTTGTGGTAATGCACCAGAAATAATAATTCAATACTTTTGCCTCCTTGGGATTTACTTTTACAAAAATGTAATTTGTACTCTGTCTTGTATACTATAAAATGGTATGCCCCAATGAACAAACAAAAGGGGAAAAAAGTCATGTTTTACTTCCTGGCAACATTATTCAAGGCATTGTGTTCACTTGAATAATGTTGTTCAATGTTACCATTGGTCAGAAACAGATATTACAAACAACTTGTTTATTTCAAAGGTAGTGATAGCCCAGAAAGGGATCCTTAAATCTAAGTTTGGAAAGGCTGGTTTAAAGCAGTACAATAAGTAAATCAGACAGCTGATTAGTTGTATCCAAATGTTTTTTCCAGAAATGTAATTAAGCTTTTTTGGGCGTTTTTGGAACACTTTTACACTTTACACCTGTCTTTAGTCAAAAAAGACCATATTACATGGAGTTTGAATTGAAAAGAATACACATAGTTATATTTCTAGACCTTAAGATCGAGAGTCAGGGAAACTATTAAATACAGTTTTTATTCTGGGCACAGGGCCATGCTTCTTTTGAGCCAAGGTGGCTGGTGGGTCAGGGGCTTATCTTTTGTTTTAGTTTGTTAGGGAGTCAAAATCTGCGTCCAAGATTTATTCTCAGATGAATTTGAACTTCTAATTAAAACACATCAGTCAAATGTGACATAAACACTTGAGCTATCTAAACACGGACACTGCCTTCACACAGCTTTTCTGACCTTTTAGCGTTGTCTCAGGCTGTTTTTAATTCAACTTGGATTTTTCTTGATTTTGGCTGCTTTTAAGGGATAGCTTAAAAATGCCTAACACACATTTTGCCTTGATTATCATATTTTTGTTTTTTGTGAGGGCTTTTTCATGTTTTTAATGATGATTACTTTGACTTGTTAAATATTCAAGACTTTCATTCAGGGCTGTTCTACATAGTTTTTACAGTTATTGTTACCTATTACGGTATTCAGTCCGAATGAAATGAGTCAGGTCTTGGAATTTGTTTGGGACTCAGCTAGGCCTTAGTCATATCCTTTCTAACTGTATTTGGCTTTTTACTGAGTGAACATCAGAAATGTTGGCTTTTTGCATGCATACGTCATGGTCGAATGAATAATTACTTCAGTGGTAGCAGGTTACTGACGTACAAGTTGATGACTCCTGATTATTCATTATGTTTCTGAAACTGCTCCATGTTTCCACCATCATCATCTTCTTATCTCTGAAAGCTGAGAAAAGGAACTACGTGATGAATGGTGCTGTGTTTATTTAACCATGTCATGCGTGACAGAGTTTCCACTGAAAATGCTGCATGACTCCATTGATGAAAAATTAAATGTGTGGTTTAAAACAAACACACACACAAAAACTGGAAACTCCCCTGTTCTTATTTCTGAAAGGAAATTAAACTTCTGACTATAGACTGGTGGAAATTTTATTTTTTAGTCAATCACAGTTGATGCTTCTTCTTGTGAAAAACATCTATTTCACCAAAGTTGTCAGAGGTTCTGCTAGTGAGGATATGAACTGTTATCAATCAGTTCTCGTGTGTTTAACTCTTTTCTATATACTTGCAGGTTTGCAGAATGTGATTAGTTCAATCTTGATTTGATCTTATTCCTATTCTGTAATCCAAAAGCTGTCTTTCTGCTCCTAATTTTAAAATGTTAATGCAACTGAACAAATATTTTACATAGAAAATAAATGTGGATTTTTTTTTTTTTACACATTTTGTAAAATTCTGCATAGCAATTTCCAAAATAAAGCACTAGATGGTGCTTGTATACCTCCTTGGTATTTCGTGTGCGTGTGTGTGTGCGCGTGTATGTGTGTCTGTGAGGAGTAGAGGGTTGGGAGGGGATACAGTAACTAAAGTCAATATAAACTGAATGCAGATTTTGTAGCAAATATACACTGAGTTGCTGTGGTGCTGGAATATTATTTAGTTAAAACACACACACACACACGCTGCAGTGAATCACAATGCTTGATTATGCTTGATTCTGCTTTGATTGTTTTCATTTGGAAGCAGTTCATCAGCATAGGGAAGCCAATCAACTGTGTTTCTTTGATTTAAAGCCAGAAACTGTTATGAACAGACGACCTGTAGTCCTGTCTTCGACTTTCCCTGTTAAAACATAATTCTTGTTCCATCAAAACATCAGCAGATATTCAGCCACCACTAAAGATAAGATGCATGTTAGATGAGAACAGCTGCAGCATATGTCATCTTTGGGGCACGCTCATTTCATTTAGCGATTTTAAAGTGCCAAGTATTTGTTGTCAACAAATGTGAAAGTTTAAAACATTTTTGTGGCCCAGATTGGTCAGCTTTGTAAAAACGGTTGTTTACTCATTATTAAAAAGGCAAAGCCTACAGTATGCTGCACAGACAGTCAAAACGTGGATTGCAAGTGGATTTCTTCAATGCAGCTGTATTTAAAATATTACACATTGTTAAAGCTGTGTAACAAGTCTGATTTTGTGTGTGTGTGTGTGTTTGGTCAAAAAACACCTAAAAGAAATTTGAGAAAACCTTTGATTATAAATTTCTGTTGTGTAAATTGTGAAAAATAGTACTTTCTCAAATCTAGAGAGCAGAATGTAAGTAATATTTGCATTTCCTCAATGAATGTCTGAAATAACATTTTCTTCTGTTACCTAATCCATTTGAGCACCCTTATCTAAAAAGAAAAAAAATTGTCTGTTGCGATGCCACACACTGCACACAGCATACCGCACATTTCTGCCTGTAGGCCATTGTCATGTTAGTGGCGTAGCTGCTGTCAGTGTTAAAGAGGTTAACTGGAACCGCCAGTATGGATGTAACAGTGATTTAATCAACAGTTAGCTACGTTTCATGCCTCTCTTTAATGCATTCAGCTAATCTTGGGGGTATCCCCATTGCTCTGTGAAGCGAGCTGTGTCATATCACGCTGCCACGAAAATCCACACCCGGGGGGCGCCGTCTCCTGCCCATCTAAAAGTCACTGTAACACCCTCTGTCACACTGAATACTAGCATTTCTCAGAAGTGATAGTTAGACTGGGGAATAAAGGGCATGGACGTGTCAGCTTGAATTTGAATATGAGGCATCAGCTTGCCTTGTGTTCTTTACCCATTCTGTCATCTCTCCTCCCCCTGCAAGCTTTTTCAAGTCGTGTAACAGCAAGAAAAAAATAATTGCCAAAGCCTGCTAAAGGAGACGAGAGGAAGAACATTTTAGTGTGGATTCTATAAGCCTTGTCTCATTCTTTCCCAGAAGTCTGTCTCCTCAGCTAACTACCTACCGCCTTCTATTTATTGGTTACGCCTGGGTTGTTTAGAAGCAATTAAGGAGCTAATTGTTGAGATTTCTGAGCACTGGGTATTATAGTAAAAAGTAAAGAGCTAATGGCTAATTGCCCAAGCAGCTGCTAGTGTTTATGAAGGAGGAGCAAACATGCCAGGGGATCTACCAGGCGTAGACAGCAATGAGGACAAGGAAGGGCTTGTGTGTGTGTGCGCGCGCGTGTGTGTGTGTGTGTGTGTGTGGGGAGGGGGTGATCATCATTGCTGTGGATCCCAGGGATGGCTCACACTGGGCAGCTGCCAGTTGAGTGAGAGACGGAGGAGAATAAAAAGCTCAACTCAGAAAAGTGTCTGCATAAATAATAATCACCTCTCATGGCCTCTGGTTCTGCATCTCCAAGGAGTCCATTGTGTCTTCTGTGTTTGTATGTGAAGGATATATCACAATGTTTATGCCACCCCCTTCATCCACCCACACCCTCCAACTTTTCTGCCAGACCCCCCCCCGTGGGCTAGCAGTGCCTCATGGATGACAGTTAGCATGTGGCAGGGCTCTCTGAAGTGGAAGGGATCCAGGATGCTGGCTTTCTGTGCCAGCTTCACCAAGCTGGGATTTCACCCATTTCACAGTGTCTGCCAATGGCAGGGACTGTGAATGAAAGCATTTGAAACAATGCCTGGTTCTGCAGCGTCAGATCAGTGGGCTTCAGCAATGGTTAGATGCAGCCTAAGGTGGCTTGGCTTCTATCTGAAAGAATCCCAGCAGCCCTTTTGGTCACATGAGGCGAAAAGGAAGTGCTAAAGGGCATCCAACTGCACTCTACTCCAGCGGTAGATTGTTGAGATGAAGAGGAGGAAGAGTCGAAATGATCATCAAAGCGAGGCAGGCATGGTTGCATTTTGATTTGGCTTTCTTGCTCTGTTTATTTCAGAGACTGGTATTATTTCAGGACTCGGAATAAGTTAAACATTTACTTAGCAGGCTTCCAGTTCCTGTCAGGAGCAGGAAAAGCAACAAGGTTAAAAAAAAAAAAAGGCTTATTGCTAAAACTATAAAGTGAGGTCTTCAGGATGGCCTGCTCTTTGAAAAACATTTCAACAGTCAGTCCAATGACAAAGACATCATCAGTATCACCCAACTATCTGATTGACAGGCAATCTTTAGAGTGGCATGGAGAAGGCAGGGATTATCTCAGCAATACATTTATTTTAAAATTTATTATTTTTTTCTTCCTTTTTATTAGGCTAACCTCCAAAACTTAATATCTGTAATGAAATAACATAATTTTAGTATATCCAATTAACCTCTGTCTCGACCCCCTTAGGGCTTCACTTAACATAGATTCAGCTAAGGTTGTCTTGACTGCAGCTTTGCTCTAGGTGTTACAGTTTAGGTGCAAGACCTTTCTATCCTGATCTCTGTATTCACCATTTATAGGAAATATGTTGCATTGTGGTAAACTTATCCATATGTGCTCGGTCATGTAACATATCAAGGCAACATCAAAGCGGGACCCATTAAGACAGAGCAGCAGTTGTGGAGGAAGGCTAAAGCAAGAGAGTACAGAGGGGCGGTGTGTCTGCGTACAGCACACTGTAGCCTACTTTGACTGCTCATTTATTCTGTTTATAATAGCAAAGGCGATGATAAATGTCCCGCAGAGTGCACATGTGCTAAAATATTCATCAATTGGAGCCCCCCTAATTTGTGGAGGAGAAAAACCAATAAATTCAAATGTGAGCGGCAGTCATATTTATATGAATATGCAAGACCACGGGTAGGACATTAAGATTGATCTGATATGTATGTGCTTTTTAACCAATTCTAATATAATGCCTTGTGTGAGATGGACATGTGTGAGAGGAAGGTGGGAAACAAAGTGGGCTATGCTTTCATGAACTGCTGTGATGGAAATTCAACCACATCCTTAATGATGTTTCTGAAATTTCAGGGTTAAATCTTGAACAATTGTCACTGATTAAAGGAAAAGTGGGAGACTCTTTTCTCTTCATTTTGATTTTCAAACATATATAACAGCAGAAAAGCTGCCCCACTGGTAAAACTTAATTTGTCATTATTATGGCATCAGACATTAAACCACATGGCTTTGAAATGCTACTTGATTAGTCACTTTTCTCCAGAGCTGCACAGAATTTTTCTGACCATGCAGCCTGCGTAGGTTTTTGAATTTTCTGTTTCTCCTGCTGTATCTGCTGATATTTTTCTTTTTTGCCTTGTTCTTTGTCTTGTCTGCTCTCTTTTCTTCTCCCTCTGTTTTTCTCCCCGTGTGTGTGTTTTTTTTCTCACCCTTTCTGCTCAGGTGTGTGTGGGCCTGGAGGAGGATGAGGGGGAGGAGGGAAGGGGGGTTCTCTATGCTTGTACCCTGCAGAGCCACTCTCTCCTGGGGTAAGGATGACAGGAAGTCAGCCAGATGGCACGGAGCAGGTCTGCAGCATGTGACCTCCTCTCTGGAGAGGCAGGAAACGAGGAGGAGAATAGGGCGGAGTGAAGAGGAGGTGGAGGAGGCAGCATAAGATTAAGAAAAGGAGGTGAGGAGATGTAACAAAGATGCTGAGCCAAATCTTCCTCTTATATATCAGTGTTAGCATTTGAGCATAGTAGCATCAGGAGCTTCTGAGTTGCACAATATATAATATTGTAATATAGAAATCAATAATATTTTAATAGATTTAGGCTGTTTTTTTTTATTACTGAATGATGCTGCAGTTTTATTCAGCACAGAGCCAGTTTCTTAAGCATAAAATAAACAAGTTCATACTAGTTGTAAATGCTTTGTAGCCAAAGCCTTGCATCACCTATTCTTCTGTACACTATGGCAAAATGTATAAGTTAAGTTTGATTCTCCAGAATTAACATTACAAAGTCATTTTTCATTTTGACTTTTATTATTGTTATAAGTATCTATGAGGACATTTTGACAAGTCAAAATTACAGTTAACAATTATATGTAATCCAGTTTTGACCACTCACAATTATAGCTACAGATATCTCAATCTTCATTCATGAGTAACCAAAATTCTTGTGCTTGAGGCTGCTCCTGCAATGCTTCCCATTGGAAACAGTGGCAGTTGCTGCTCCGGATAAGATAGCTGTTAATAAGATAGTTAGAAAATGCCATGAGATAGACAAAGCCTTATCATCTAGGAATTTGTGGGAAGTGAGAACTTCATCCATTAGAGAGTTGTGGTAGAAGTTTGCAGCATAGTGCACATACTTTATCTCCAGAAACACTTGAGAACTTAATATGAAGTCTGGATGATTTCCAAACTGATCACTCATTCTGGAGTAAAAAAATATGTGCCAACAGCAACAGAAATGCTCAAACTTTTGAAAATGTTGAATGTTTAAACAGATTCCCCTCAGTTTGTGTCTCCCATCTCTCATTTTCTGCAGCTTACAATGTTACAATGTTACCCTGAAATGGTCGTCACCATTTTTGAGTCATGTTGAATTGCTGTTGTACACTTCACAGACCAAATTGTGTGCAAGTTACATAAACGCTTAAGCTAATTAATTGTAACTAATATTATACCGAGTAGAGACCGTTTGTAAGGTCATGCTATTGTTACTACTAAATTTGTGGTATTTTGAAATCCCTAGTGGTCATTGTCATTTTAAACTGTCATTCTTATCTTCATACCCAAAATTAAAGATATTCAGTTTTATTATTTAACAGCACAGTTTGACTTATAGAACTCTATAAAGGTTCGAGAACTATTTTAAAACAGTTGTTGCAGTAGATTCTATATGTGCTAATAAGTCCCATGAAAATGGGCACTGTAATTATTTTAGTCAGTTGTTCGTCTTTCATCATTATCTTGGTACCATAAACAGTCATTAACGCAGTAAATATTTATTAATATACACAATCAAATGGTCCCAAAATGCACAAGTAAATAACTAAGAATTGATTAAAACTATAGATGTTTGCAGAAAGTATATAAAATATCTGAATCTCTGTGTATGTAAGCTGAAATAGTACTTTTATAAGTACTCTAAACTTTTCATTTGAAAACACAGTGTATCGCCTTGAGGTAACTATTGTTGTGATATTTTTTTAAGTGTTGCACAGGAATTTAGAATCTGTGAGCTCAAAATCTATGAATTTGATTGCAAATTATATATGTGACTGCACATACAGATAACAGAAACAATACTGGAACTTTTATTATTGCTTTTTTAAAAAAAAGGGAAATAATGCTGTTTTTGCTACATCAACTTACACAGAAATGTAAAAATCCTCGGTGCTGTTTGCACAGGGGAAAAATTTAGGAAACAAATATACTATAACTCAAACATCAAAAGCTAATTTGCATCTGCTGTGCAGTTTTCTAAATTCAATCCTTTCCAGAGTCTGTACGGCAAAAACTGCCAGTTTGGTGACCTGAAAAAGACACAACTTAATTTCACCCAGCTGGAAGTCACATCACAAGTTAACAGCTCCAATTTGGTATTGATATCCGGAGTGTAAAAGGAAAAATAAATTGACAAATTTCTCCACTTATTATTATTAACATTCCCATGCACTCACAGATTTGCTCATCACATTGCACAAACTTCCATTTCATGCACAACTCCCAGTCTGCCCCAAACCAACCCCGCCCCCCTCCCTGCGTTCCCCTCCTGCTTGGGGTTGCCTTTGATCTAAATTTGGCCTCAGCAGAAGATCTACACAGTCATTTTCATATGGAGGCTTTGAACACACTGATGGAGGGCCCGTTGCCGCTGCGTTCACTTTTATCCTCCGAGCCTTTTTCCCTTGGAACCCTGTGAGCATATGGCGAACACCCCTCACCGGAGTTTCTTACAACAGGAGGGGCCGCCCACTCTTAGCATCTCCTATTCCCCGGGTCCTTCCATCACCCTGGGTTTAGAGATGTTGGGAATTAGTTACACTAGTAGAGCTTTAGCAGACGACGCTTACGAGGCAAAGTTAACAGACACAAGAGGCTTTTAAAAATCCAAATGTCAGTGAACCTGAAAAATGAGCAACATAAAGATAAATGTGGTAAATTGATATCTTGATCTCACCCACCTGCTCCTCTTTCCTCTGAATGAGTTTCTGTGTAGGCGGCCATCCAAGCGAACCAACAGATGATGCATAAGTTACAATATTAAATATCTTCAATATAAGATTGGAAAACTAGATTTGCCTATCACATTTTTCATTTCTGTAAATGTGTTCTGGGACATGAAGATCACCTTTCTCACTCTGTTCTTTTACTTTGCTGAAACAGAAACCTGCCCATTGTTTGCTGACACAGAGCTACAGTCTTTTGGTCTACTCGTCTCGAACCGAGTAGCCGTCATCTGCTGCCAAAATGTCCGTCAAGAGACAACGACCAAAGCAGATCTGCTGTATCACAGGCTTGTCGTCAAAAGCTTAGGCTGAATGAATAGCTTTTGAAAAACGATGTTCCCTTGATGCTCTCGGAGAGCTCAGTCAGAGATTTGTTTCTCCGGTGAGGGCATGTGTGGTAGGACAAAGATTTTATTGTCACTACAAAGCACTAATGAAAATTTGGGGTTTAATTGGGAGAAAGAAAGAGAGCAGCGCATTCCTACGAAAATAGTCAGAGAAATTAAATGATTACTTTATAGCTCTTTAAGGGTTTCTTGGTGAGATTTTTATCAATGCTGCAGGCACTTTATGGTGTTTTTGGACTGAAATTCACAAATATTAACAGATTAAACAATAAAATAGCAATTGCATTTGTAATTACAATTAAAATGTAATTAGCACTGCCTAGACAGTCATTTTATATACTTGGTTTCTGGGGACAATGATTTTCATCTTTCAATTGTTGCATCCAGTCCTTGTGAGAGCTGTTACACTCAAAGTCTGTGAACAAAAATACATGTGTTCTCCGGAAGGGATACTGCATTTATCTCATTACCATTTCTTAAATGTTTACAGCCATTGTCTTCCTTTACAGTGCAAACACCATGCTGTCGGGGTTGTTTTCCTGATTTTATCTTAAATACATTCTTTCCAGATTGTTCAGCCCTAGAAACTGGTAATTACCATATATTATCACCTCCACAAGCTCCACCACTAGGGTTGCCATATTTGAGGTAATTATATCACTCCCAAGTTGTCTGTATAATCACTTAACAGAAGAAGCAGCCCTGTATTTGTGAGAGCTTTGACACAAACATGGAAATGTTTAAAAAATGTTCCTTAAGCCTTAGGGGGTGCACAGAATATCTGAATATTTGAAATTCGTCTGGGCATTATTGCACTGATTCCTGTTCTCAGTTTGTCCTGAGGACATTAACAACGTGCTCATTGGAGAAAAAAAGTCCTTGACCAGAACAAAAGGATTGTATTGAGGAGATATCCAGACACGGGCAATAATATGAGCAACCGAGATTAGCTGGGAGGATAGGTTTATTTACTTTCAACACATGTTTCAATTTAGAACTTATGTTTAGTTACAAATTCTAAATAGAAAATTTTGCCTTATTACAAAATCTTTGGGGCAAATGAGATGTCAAATGTAATGACACTAGAATTGGAAGATAAGTTGCTTAATCAACTAAAGAGCAGCTTGGGAGTTTAAAGGTTTAGTTCACCTACATGAATTATGTCTGTTCTTTTGAACAGTTTGTACCCACTGACACCACTGTTTCATTGAGGTGGAAGTAGAATTTTGGGAGGCAGATACTTCACAATGTGACCAAATAAAAAACAAAAGTCTTGTGGGTCAGGACATGTTTTGTACTTAGATGGTTCCTAGTTTAAAAGAATGACTTTTAATTTGACCTGAAATTCTGATGCATTTCCTCAACAAGTTTTCTTGGTTATCTTTTTTTCATTTGCATCACTGGAAGGCTTCTATACTTTTACATGCAAGATGTGATGTTCAGCAGCAAATGTTTTTCAAACACAGTTTTGGACTGAAGCTCTAGCGTCTCTCTCTCTATATCTATACTTATAACTTAACCTCACTCCTACCCCAGGCCCATTTGAGGGTTGGAGATTGTAAACAGCACACCCATGTTGAGACACATCAGACTTTTTCTGTGCACCACAGACATCATTATCATTCCGGCGCTTATTTCAGCTGACTGTGATATTGTGCTGCGTTTCCGTGTTTGGTGTTGTCTGTTTCCATCGCGCCAGCTGTTGGGTTATTTATAACTGTGGTTGCTGATCTAAATGAGATAGTAATTAGGTAGCAATGCTTTTGAGGAGACATCCATGCCTTCTCATCCATCCCTCGTTCCCTCCCTCCTTTCCTTCCACCCACCCTCCTCTCCATTCCTCTATTTTGCCCTCACTCTTACTCTCTCCCTGCTGTCCCCAAGCATACCAGGAGACAAGCGGGAGATAAAGGGGAGACTTGACTTCACTGAATAATTGAAGGGGTTTTTACAAGTGTAACAGCTCACTGTCTGACCCCATAAAGGCACCGCACAGGGCCTTATCAGAGCCTAACAGAAATGCTCACATGCACATCCACACAAATACACATTTGATGTCACAAGGCCACAGGCAGAGCCAAAAAAAAGAACCGTTTTTGACTGGCTGTAGCAAGCAGCATCATACTGTTAACATGCCACTGACATGCTAAAACATCACCTTATACCTCTCCAAAGAGAAGAATAGACATGAGCTACTCTTGTGGTTTCAAGAGACATCAGACCATCCCATCCCCCAATCTCCCTGTCATTACAAAAGAAGGCAGAAACATGCCTGTAAGCTGCATTCCCCCTACCCTTCCCAAGTGAGCGCCCCTTTACCTCATGCTAATTTACAACTTTCAAAGCTTGTAAACTTTATCTAATTATACACAAGTCGATAGACTCCCTCACCCAGCTTTTTGGCAGGTTGCAGTGTTAATTTATGAAAAACAAATCTGAAATATGCAGATGTCTTTTGTTTGAAGCAGCTGTTTGGTCCTGTTGCCAGGTTTCAATCAGGTCGTCTCTAGGGATCCCTGTGTGTGCGATCTGTGGCCAAGGCCCCCCGTTTGATGTCTGACAGGGACGGAGAGATGAGGCATAAGTGCGTGTGCTCACCCGCATCTACAATAACTGTACATGGTGTCCACACACTTAAACAGCATGCCATAATAAAATATTATAGCATATTTCTGGTCTTTTATCAAATAAATAAAGTGTGGGACTAAATCAAAAATACGTCTTTCTTGAAACAGTTTTGTGATGAAAGAAAACTGCTACAAACATCAAGTGGCTGCAATGAAACACGTCTTGGTAAGTGTTTTTTATAATTCACGTTCAAACTGCTATCATGCAAGTTGAGGTGTCTTTTTTGACCTTATCGACTCTTGCCTGTATCTTCAGCGGACCCAGCAAAGTAGAAAGGTTTCATTTTTACTTCAAAGTATGAAAAGTCCCGTTTGTTTTCTAATCTGAAATAAAGGATGTGTTTCAAAGCTGAAGAAACAGAGAGATGCAAAAGATGCTAAATTTTAACTATCGGGATGCCATGGGACATTTACATCGACCGTGTTCTGACAAATGCTGTCAGCCGAATTCATTGCTAATTTATGGCGCTCATTAAGTGACGCGGAACACACACAAAAAAAAAATCGGCGCAATTATCATTTATCTTGATATATTATTTACTAGGGATCATTTTCCTGCTTGGTTGGGGACTGGGGTGAGAGAGATAGAGGGGAGGAGGAATGAGAGGAAGGGGGCGAGGGAGGGAGGACCACAGGGGTTTGGAGACAGCTGGCGTGAGACAGGCAGAGAGAAATATGGAAGACAAGAAAGACAGTGTGATGAGGGTGTTTGATGTGATTAAATGTTATTCAAGGTTTTTTATATAAAAATCTTATAAAAAAACCTGAATTTGATGTGTGCCTCAATCTCTTACCACTGAGTCCATACGTGCAAATAAAATGCTTTGTTAGCACACAATCTGATGCCTAAATATGGGCTTGTGTTGCATATGATCATCATTCACTTGTTTTAGGTGCATTGTCCAATGCAGCTCATACAGCAGCGATCACACAATGCCACAAAATGTCCTGCTAGGAATATGAATTAGGCCGATATGATTGGTACTATGTTTAATAGTTTAATCTGAATTATTTATTACTGCATTCATTTTGACACAGTTTTAATTACTAGGTACAGCCAATATTGGCAGCCTAATGGGAGTTTGATGTGGAAGCACGTCAGCTGACTTGCTTTACAACTAGCCCTTTCTACTAAACAGAGCTAAAGGTTTTGGTGTCTCATTTAAGTATAATCCGACAAACAGTTAGAACCACATTTTGGATATCATAGGTAATAACAACTGTGTGGCTTAATGTGTCCCAACATCTTTCTGTAGATGTAGATATTTTCATTTGTAAAGATGCATGCCACAAACAAGTAAAAATTGTGAACTGAGATAAAAACGTAGATTTTTTTTTTTCCATGTCAGCACTCATTCGAAGCAATGCTTTCTGTTAAACTCTTGTCAATTCTTCTTTTACTTTTTTTGGTTTCTCTTAATTTCAGTGAAGATATTTTAAAGACAAAGATGATGTAAAAGATCCCCTACAAATGATAAATGGTCCGCACTCATGTGGCATCTTAAATTAAATTTTGCAGTACTATAAACTGCTTCATGCTGTTGCCATTTACTTATTCACCCAGATTTTAGTAATAGCATACAGTAAACAGTCACAGTAAATGGTAACATGTACATCAGTTAATTGCCTCTGAAAATTACCAGTGCAGATGAGAAAGTGGCTGTCTTTTAAAGTTTAAGTTGTGTTTCACAGGACTGTGAAAACCTAACTACACCCTGTGATTCAATAGGTTTTATAACCACTTGTAGCAGATTAACAGTTTCTGACATTACTTCAGTCCTCTGAGGTTTACGGTTTATATTTTGTTGCTTAGTTGCTGGTGTGCTTGGGAACATTGACGTCTGGCATGACCCAATTTCAGCCACTTTAGCTGTTGGACGAACATCGTCACATTTGACTGTTGAATATTTGTATACTGTGGAGTTCACGGTTGACTCAATGACTGCAAGTTGTCCGGGACCCGTGGAAGAAAAGCAAGCGCAAATCACCATTGTGCCACCATCGTGCTTGGTATGAGGTGTTTGTGTTAAGATGTGTTTGTTTTTCATACTGTGCATTATGGCCAAATATCTCCATGTTTCTGGGAGATGTCCACTACTGGGAAGACTGGTATTTTGTTAACACACAACGTTATGGTCCAGACCAGCAAACTGCTAAAACGTATGCTTTTATATAGGTGGGCACCAATGACAGTCATTGGTGGTCACACCTGTTATTGACTAGGTAACCAAGTGAATTTGAGCAGTGTGTAATTTCTGCAGTGTGTAATAGCTGTAGATTGTGATGGGCATCACTGTCATATACTACAATTTAGTGTAATCTGCTATTGGAGTAGCATGTAGTTTCATACTTTAGTGCAAATGAGAATGATCAAATCTTCATACAACAGTTGAGAAATTGTCTCAATTTTTCTTTGATGCCCCGACGTCAGAGCTGGTTGTTAGTCATATAAATGCCGCTCAATTCTCACTATAATTAAGTTAATGAATGTTGTGCATCCCCCCCCTTGTTTTCTTTCTCCACCATTTTACATTCTTCACTTCCTCTCTAATGCCATGTTTTTTGCCATCTGTGTTTCTCCATATTATCCAGCTTGCCTCCTCTAAGTCAGTCTTGACTGTTGTTCTTTTCCATCCCTTTTTTCTGGAGGTCTGTTCAGTTATTGTCTGCAACTTTTTTCTATACTTCCTTTTGATTTCTGTTCCACCCTTTTCCTCTTTCTGCATCTCCCAAGTTTTTACCCCCTTTGTGTCTTGGTGACAGATGCCTAATTGAATGATGAATGTCCTTTTATTATGCTCTAATTGAACTGCTGTGATTTTTTTTTTTTTTTGTTGTTTTTGGATTGGCTAGTACTCATGCAGCTGGGCTTGTCTGATTGGACAAGCACATCGTTGCGAGGGTTCGGGGGCATGATGTTGGTTGGGTTTCCACTACTGCCAGTGAGTGGTGGCTGGTGGGAGGGGCAGTGTTACTCTCCATCTGTCTCCTCACACACACTTACACAAACACACACTAATAATAGTGATGAGCAACCTACACACACCCTCACTTCATCCTGCATTCTCACCTCTCACACAAGGGAATGATGTGGGTGTGACAGACTGCACATGCTCCTTTGAATCTTAATAAATTATGCAAATGCCCACTGTTCAAGGGCCAGATATTAATTATGAGCATTTTTCTGTATTTTACTGTCTCCACTATGCCCTTGTGATCTTGTCTTTGTACTTTTGTTTAGGTTGATGTTACTCAGCACAATCCCCAATTCAAACAGCATCCCTTAATGCTTCACCTCTTCTACCCAGGCAATGTCACACATGCACTCAAACACAGACATGTATCTGATGTCACACACCAGCAAGGACACATACGTAGATTTACGCACATGTGACCAATGTCCAAACACGCATAGACATGCATTAAAAAGCACAAACATGCATACACACTGGTGGATGTCCTGGACTGGCCCTGACCTGACAAGCAGGCGATGAAGATTAATGCGTCCTCTCTGAGTGACAGGCTGGGGAATTGAAGGGCAGAGGGCCTCGTTAATCAAAAGCCTGTCAGGTGCCATTCAGACCCTCTGAACAACCGCAGCTCCTCTAACACACATGCACACACACACCTAAAAGCCCCCACAAACATAAAGCTTCACAGAAGCAAACCTACACACATTCCTTCCCATTACAAACTTAGCTCTCTTACCTCCTTTCCCTACCGCATCCACTTTTCCACTCGAACAAGCCTGCGTTAAGCACAAGCAGACTTAATCATGCATTGCCAGAATTAAAACTCATTCCTCAGAGCCAGGCTGCCAGCATGAAAATAAGAAAATCAATCGGGCGCTTGGCAGGCCTGCCATGCTCAAAGACTACAGGTCTTTTCCGTATTCATTTGCAGAGGCCTCCAAGCTTAAGGGACTTGAGCAAGGCCGGGCTTTATGATCATTCATTATAAATTACCAATAACGCCAAGGACCAGAATCATTACTGACCAACCATTAATGATTAATATCTTAATTCTCCCAGAATTTCTTGTATTTAGAGCTGAGAAAAAATTCTTGGGAGGGGAGGACGTATCTGTATTATCTTTGGTTAAATGAGCAGACTTAATACAGATATTGTTTAAGCAGAAAATGGGAAACGTTGCAATGGTTTTTCAGTGTGGTTAAAAGCTTACGTCTAAATACTATGGTTTCTCTTACATTTCACCTATTAAATCCAACTCAGTGAATAAGGATAAGCTTCGAGACGGAATTTCACAGTAAATACAAATAGGACAAAAACAATAGAAAATTAGCCTAAAGAGAGACATAGTAACCGATGCATCTCCCTGGGACCATGTTTGCATAGTGAGGATGCTAGCTTGAAAAGTATTCCTCATGAAATCCAGGAGTTCAGAGAGGAAACAGTAGACTGGATGAAGCGAAGGGGAAAATTTATGAAACGGAAGCTATATTCCAGGTAACATCAGAGATAGTCAAGCGGCTAATGTCTGTGAAGGTTCTCAGTCATCCAGGTCATCGTAGTCCAAGGAGCTTGGACAGAAAAGCGTCAGAACTGAAGAAGCTTCTTGGATGAGAGGTGAAACGTCTTCAAGCAACTTAAAGAAGTTCAAAGGTCAAAAGGTGGAGAGTCCCAGATTTAAACCCAGTGGGAGTTTCCCCCCAAAGAGGGACAAAGGACCCCCCCGATGATCCTCTACCTAATCACACAAGCCAAGGTGTGAAAACGGGTGTGGGTCACAATCAGCCAGGGTTTCGGGTGAGCTCATTGTGAAACCTGGCCCCACCCAATCATGTGATTTCCTGAGGTCAGATGGCCCAGGATGTGAGTGGGCGTTAAGGCGTCTGGGAAGGGATCTCAAAACTGGATTATAGATGGCAGACAGTTGGTGCCATAAACCACCGCCTCTGTTCAAAGATGGTCACTCACAGCGGACATAAATGGCTTCTTTCACTCCTCTTTCAAACCATCTGTCCTCTCTGTCCAAAATGTGAACATTGGCATCCTCGAAAGAGTGACCTTTGTCCTTTAGACCTTTGTCAAGCGGCTAATGCGGCATCAAGCTAATCTGGAGGTCATGCCGACTGATTAAGAAATTTGAGCATAAAGCGATAACTTGAGAGTCTATGGAATACCCAAATACAGACATTACTTTTACTTTTTTGGGGGTTGAGGGGACACAACTTGTTGAAAAACGCACTTGACCCTTCCCATGATAAAAAAAACCCCTGGAATTAAGTGGGCACATTGAGCATTATTAGCCAAGCTTAACATAACACAAGCAAGGCACATTGTGTGAACTTGATGTAAACCTGACCACTTGATTGTGGTCAAGTTCAGGAGCTACCAGGTGAAAGAGGAAGTGTTCTGGAGAGATGGCAGAAAAAAGTACTTTGTAGTGACGTTTGGTTCTATGTTGGCCATAAACCCGTTCTGAGGAAATGCAGCGAGTACTGATAGAAAAACAACAAAAGTTCCACAGCTCGTATCCTGCAAAGACGGTCTTCTAGAGGTGCAAGTCTTCTATAGGCAGCCGGCTATGACAGAACCAAAATACTGCAGAGGCGACAAGGGGCATGGCTTCTTAAGGGTCTTAAGTTGATGTGGTGAGGATGCTCTCTGCCTCAAAATATGAGGAGATCCAGCTCCTGCCCATTTGGCAGGTGACAGGGAGAAAGTGCAAGTGGCAGACCAAGAATCTGATGCAGCAGGCGATTCCAAAGTCTAAGAATCGTTACTGCTCACAATAAGCTTCGGGGATTCAAAAGGCAATCGTCCATCACAGGAGACTGATGGGTTACAGTTGAATCCCAAATGCAGATAAGTTTTGTTTGATTACTGAGTGGCACACATCATCTTAGGTATCTCTCCAGAAGGGTACCGTGAAGCTTTATAATTGTGTGTGGAAACTGCTGACTGGCAAGGTTCCCCAGGCATATTTTAAACCAGCCATGGGAATAAATCCGAACATTGAAAATGAATCTTTTACACCGAGATGTTCTGTCAAAAATTGTACCCTTTTCTCTGTTTGAAATCCTTCCATTGAACACTGAAGCTTTTGTGGTAACCAATTTAGGAATCTATGAACAACAACTTAATACTGATCTACTCTTCCAATTTTCCATTTTATTCTAAGGAAATGATGAAGGCAATATACCTTGATGAATACATGTTTAGTGGCCCTGATATCTGCTTGTAATATCCCACTGATTGGACATGTTGCTTCCTGAACACCGCCACAATTTACGAGTGAATAGATGTAGTAAATAGTATCAATACTATGGAAAGGTTTTGTGGAGATGCGAAGTGAATGACAGTGGGATTTTTTTTCTTTCTTTTTACTTTTCCCCTTTCTTCTCTTTTAACACCCACTCATGAACTTATTACCCTTTCTGTACATTTTATCTCTTCCAAAATGTACAAAGTTCCCATGTTTTGAACTGTCTATGGAGGACAGAGAATATGACATTATACTTGGTTCTGTTAATTTTCCTTGTAAACATAAACTGCTGTGTTAAAGTAAAGAACTAAGAAGAAAGTATAATGTGGCAGCAGTATGTAATTATGCTCCAACAAATGTACCTATGCAGTCCTTACGATAAAACATTATATTCCTCAGCATATTTATCTTTTTGTAAAAACCAAGGATTACATTAGTTCGTTCTTAGTCTTGACAAATGTTAAACAGTAATAAAGAAGAGGACTTTTCATCATTTTTCTCCCAGCAGTAAAACTAGGACCTTATACTGCATCTCTTTACCTATTTCTGAATCATTCAGTGAGACTGCATTCGTTTTTTGTAGCCTGCTTTTATTAGCTAATGGAACTTAATATTTCATTAGCTATTAATGGAAATCCAGCTTGTAATTAGTACTGTGTCAAAGATATATGGGCATTTATTTTCATTAGCCATCAGAGCAAGTCTTTTCATCTTCATTACAACCTCTTTGCATCGTTTTTCACTCTCTTATTATGCCTTTGTGTTTGTTATTCACTTGCTTGTTATGCAGTGTGATGGTGATCCACAGTTTTGGGGCAGACAAACAAGCGTGGCCACCTTCTACAGATCTTGACTGGTCCTAGAATAACACACTGGATTTATTCTAATCTCTGAAAACACAGTTTCTAAAGGGCTCCTCCTTTTCAGCTTGTTTGATTCAGGGAAGGCAGTTGGTGGCTTCTCAGATTATTAGTGTTTCATAAAGACTGATGAAACCTATTGCCTTTTCCATTCTCAGAGATGAGCGAGGCGTTAAGCAAATTGTGTTCTGATCCTTCAGCATATAAGCTCTCCATCTAAATGACAGTCGTTAACGACAGACCAAGATCATTGACCTTTGGACACTCTGCTTACTGTAATATTATTCCAAATGTCATGCCCCCTTGTAACATAGTAGTTATGCCTGTAGATGGTGTTTTGACAAGAAAAATTGCTAGACTGAATATTGGAAGTTTGAAGGCTTTTATATATGTATTTAAAGTGATGCATGATAACTGTTCTAATCTTTGTCACAAATATTCCATCAATATAGTAGGTCTGTACAAGGTAAGCTTGTGCTGTAACTTGCCCAGACAGTCTTCCATATTTTCAAAATGTCCTTTTTTACTTTCAAACTGTCGTGTGATTGTCAGGAGTTTATTGCCGCTCATATCTGGAGGAACAGCGATGACAGTTTCCAGCCAAAGGCCTCAAGAGCGGGCATCATTGTAAGGCAGCCATTGCTCTTTACCATGGCAATTCATGGGGCCGCTATTTCCAGTTGTATTATCTTAATTGTCCTGGCAAGTATGTTCAGTGGTTATATTATCAATTTATGGCCCCTCTTGCCACCCCATTAATCCAGCCGTTAAAACACTGTAACCAGTGGTTCAAACTCTGTGAGAGGAACATAAACCTGTCCCAGGATTGCCTGTGGCACTGGAGGCAAGATAGTGATCCGACAGGAGGGAGGGGTACAATGTTTCTTAAACATTTTTCTTTAGGTATCTTGTCATAGCTGGAGAAATTGGTCGGCATTAAATGATTGTATGTTGAAGTAGTGGCAATATAGGGAAGAATAATTTCTACATTTCAGTGTTGTCATTGCACTGGATAAGTTATCATTATTCATCATTCCTAATTAAGCAATGAGAATATATCTCTATGAGTTGTGAGACAAGGTTATGTAAGCACATTTTCTCTCTGAGCAAGTGATTTGCTCTAAAGCAAGTATGTCACAAACAGATTATTTGTCTTACTTTTGAGTGGCTCAAACAACAAAGCATTTTACCAGACAAAACAAATTATCTCTTGACTCATAACTCTGTATTTTCAGGACAGTAGTTTATTTACTTGCTTTATCAAACATTTAACTGTATATAAAGGAAGTTATTCCCATAAAACACCAGCAGTCATCCATTGAAATAAATAAAGTGTACTGTCTCTTTAGATAGCCACCTGTCTTGTCATGGTGAAAGTAATAGCTAAAGGCAAGGTGCATATTAGGCAACAATTAGAAGCTCCTAAAAAGACTGGTAAATGGACCTTGAGAATTAAGGTTTAACCATTAAGATTTTACTGTTGTGATGGTAGAAGTAGATTCAGTTATATTACATTGACTGAATTTATATTATTTTATTTATTTTATATTCTTTACATATAGTACATCATATTTTTTTTTTCCATTTTCATACTTATCATATATACGGGCAATTTTGGGGCTCTTACTAAGAAATTTGACATTCAGCAGCATTGAACCATCGATCATTGATTCGTGGACAACCCACTCTACCTTCTGACCCCAAGAGTCTTGTGTATATTGAGATCATTGCTGATAGAAGTCATGGCTGCTGATGGTTAGAACTGTGAAAGAGACGTACACTCTGCCTCTTGGTAATGTCATATGCCACGGGTTAAAGGTCCAATGCCTGATCCAATTATAGGCTTGTCATATACTGCACATGATCCAGACAGTTGTTCTCGCTCATACACCTGCAAGTGAACTACAAGAAAAAAACGATGGTTTAAAAAACAGCAAGATAAGCGATTGCAGGACTCATTTTAGGCAGGGATATTAATGTTCATATGCATTTATCTATTAGCATACGGGGCACTGTTGTGTTTAAGGTTATTTTTATGCTCTATTTTTAATTTTTTGAAAACTGTCTACCATGTGGTTAAAGAAATTGTTTTAATAAACTTTGGAGATACAAAGTTTTAGTGAAATGCACAAATTCTGAACATGTAGCCTTTATGGGAGCTGTTTGTGTGGGGGTGTGTGTGTCTGCATGTACTATCTATTTTGCTTCCATCTCGCTCCAACCTCTTCGCGTCTCCAGGCTGAAAACTGCACCAGCAGTAATTGCCTGACCTTTACGGCAGTGAGATAGTCTCATTAAGCCTGATGGATAATGATGGCGCCTCTCCATGCTACGTGAACTTCTGTGATAATGAAACAACAGAACAGCCCTGCTGCTCCACCCAGGGGGTCACGGGAGAAGGCTGATAACCCAGAGAGAGCAGCCCGTTGCTGGCTAACGACAAGACCCAGAACTCCCTGTAGTGTCACCCTTCTCCCGTGTGTCCACATGGGAGATGGTGGTGTCATAGTAATGTGCTGTTACTGTCTCTATTTTCACATTCCTTCCCTTTGATTTGAGACCTTGATATTCCTTGGTTGGTAAATCTTCCCAATGAGGAAGATAAGTCAGGGGGCAGTTAGGAACTAGGAGTTTATATGCAAATTAAAGAAGAAAACTGACATCACTTTGAACTGTAACATTTACCTGTGTCTAAGTATAGATGCAGTTTTACCAAATGGTGAGGTTAGCTTGTTGCCCTGGCCAGTCAAAATAATCCAAATTAAAAATATAAACTTGTGAAAGTAAGGTTTAAAAGGCCATCAAGGTATTTAGATGGATTGAATAATTACATATAGGATTTAATTCATTGACAGGAAACAAAATATCACAGACATTGCTGTGTGATCGCTATGTGATCAAGAAGTAAGTCAGTGAGATGTCAAACACGGTGTGACGGTGTATACAGTGGGACTCCTGAGAAGAGGTTTAGTATCAAGTGTAACTGAAAACATGGTGGTGTAAAAAGCTTTCGCTGTGATAGATGATTATCTGTATTTGAAGTGTGTGAAGCTTGTTTTTCAATATTGTGCCTGTTGCACTCCACCGTCTGTACAAATCAGGGTTAAACTCTTGTTTGAGAATCATAATAATTTAGATGATAATTGTTTGTTCAAAAAATTATGTAGTTTATTTTAATCAAGACTAATTTGAGTGATTTAAAGCAACATAGCAGAGTTTTTGACCTTTAGTAAAGGAAATGGAAAAGAAACAGAAAACATGATTTGAAGTGGTTACTGCTGACACTAAATAACTATATCCTAAATGCAACATTTCTCAAAAGCCCTAAAGTATGTGTATGTCTTTTTTTGTCAGATGTCAGCAGGTGTCTTAGTGGAGACTTGAGTGTATAGTTCACTTTGGGGAAGGTTGATAGACTTTTTCTTTTTTTAGTTTTTGGTTTTGCAGTTGTGTCTGGAATGCATTATTGAAATATCAGAGCAAAACTATAATTGGCTTAATACTGCACATCAATCCTAACATATTTTTATGTAAACCCAGCCCGGGGTGGCTGATTTTCATCAAATTAAAAACCGAGTCACAAATAGATCTGAAATAATACAATAACAGTTGTTTAGTATTCCAGTTTCATTCATTACTCTAGGCATGATATTTTTCATAAATTCATTCCTAAACTAATATCTCATTTATGAGAAACTCTAAAATGAAAGCTAGGATGTTACACTTTTAGCTTGATAATGGTGCATAAAAACTCCATATCACACCGACCGCTCATTTTTATACTCTTAATTACCTTCACTACATTCTGTCCACCAATACACCAATAGGCACATCTGTAAATTTAATCTGAAGCTGCATTAATAGATAACTTATCTTAAGCATGACCTTAGCCAACTCATTAACTTGTTTTCTACTGCAAGGTCTAGCATTAGCACTTTTGTTATGGAAGCAGACACACAAACACTTGTTAAATATAGAGAAGCATAAATATTTTGTAAACTACTGTGCCCTGGTATTGATAAATAAGATTTCATCATCGAACAGGAGACCTTGGAAATGTAAAGTAAAATAAAATGGCAAAAAGGTGAAATTAAGAGAGAAACATGACTCTGTCATTCTGTTTGTACATAAATGGAGTCTAGTAAAAAGAATAGGCTTTTTTTGGACCACACTGAGTGTTTTCAACAATTAATTTCCCCGGGAAAGTCTTAAGTTGCAATAAGGTGCTGTTTATCATATGGTAGGACAGGTCTTGAGAGATTTGGGTGAACGGGCTGGGGGTCGACCAGAGGGCAGAAGTCCCAGTCATGCAGCCAAAACCAGCAGGGGGTGCTGACACCCTGATAACCATGTGCTAACTCCTCTCCTTCTCTTCTCCTCTGAATGTGGTTGTTGTGCACAGTTTTTATCCAGAATGTGTGGATTTTGAAGCTTGGTGAACTTGGTGAGCATAAACTGGCTGCACTGTGTTTAGAAAGGACATTAATAAGTAGTGGGGGGGGGAAATAACTCAAAACATCAAGATGTGGAAAATATTAAAACAACACTTTACTTTTTTACTTCTAATGATTTGGTTTCTACATGTCATAACTCAAATGGAAATATATTAGGAGGTGCTGAATTTGATCTGGCAGATTCTCATTTTATTAGCTCATTGTGATTTTGATTCTTATTGATTTTCTTTTTCATTTTGTCTTACTGTGCAACAGAAAAGATACATTTATCTGTATATGCTAAATGTTATGTGATACACATCTCTCAATAGTTGATTTATGAGATTAAAATAGAAATCAAGATATTCTGTACAAAATAATTATGTTAATAGGTTGAACAACCACATCGCATATCCACTTTTGAAATGTTTAATTACAAAATGATAATTATGAATCTGAAATGCCCTAATTATTAAAACGGTGTTGCCGTTCAACCAACAATCTTTTTAATTAATGTTGGAATTATTATACAGTTGAGGGTTCAGATAAGAAAACATGTCTGCAGTCTGAAGTATTTGAATGGAAGAGTTTTTATAAATTTTAATAATGTATATTTTAACGATACATATATATATAATTCAGCTCATCAAATTTATTACAGAAATAACTTGTACTGCTAAATTTTTCTATCAAATTAAAATGACAAAAATACTGATAAGTTTGAATCTTTCTTGTGGTTTTGCCCTAAACTTTCTGCATTAAATATGTTGATTGAGTTGCACAGTAATGAATATTAAAACTCTTGGAAGTTTGCGTTGGCAAATAATAAAGCGAATTTATATTGTGCCATTATTCAAAATCAGACTTCCACGATAGTATAAATAAAAATGTGAAAATTACATTTTCAATCTCACTTTGTAATATTGAGCTTTGTCTAAACTCTTTTGAATTTGTAAAAAATAAATAAATGGTGCAATGTGGCAATATTCCATATGTGAGGGCTCATTTAAACTGGAGATGATTTGTGTTTATTATGCTAAATTCAATATTCTTAGTTAAATGTTAAGCTGTATGCATGTATGTAAACTCAACTGAGGCCTGTGAACCATGGCAGCTTCTGCATTAAGAGCTGTATTGAAAGACAAGTTGTGTTCATATTTAGCATAAAAAAAAACACATGTGCAATACAAATTAAGCTTACTAGCATTAAAATGAATAATAATCTATAGCAGATGAATAAAAAGATAGAGTTATCTTATATTTATTCTGCCAGTACTGCTTGCAAGAGATGCACTTGATTTCATTTTTGAGTTTTGTTCTCTACATTTTGTGATCGAATATATAAAACTATAAATCAAATTGGTTGTGATAAACACCTCTGTTGTTGAAAGCACTTTCTCTACAATATTAACTAAAAAAAACATTGTAGAGTTTGACCTTTTTATTACATCAGATTTTTGTTTATACTACTATATTATGTTTTACTTTATTTGTTAATTTTCAGATTAAATAATCTCAGTGAGATCCTCTCATGCCATTCACCCTGTTCTGTTCAAAAATGTACTTAAAAAAAAAAATCTTTCATGTACTTACTAATTTTGAGGATCATATTAAATTTTCAGACAGAGATTTTCACAGCGGTGCTTTAACGCTGCATCATAGCATGAGCTCATGTAGTGCTGCTGTGAGGCACTGAGCTGTACAGTGAGTGCTGTGTGTTATGTGCCAGCTGTGGGAGTGGGTGGGCAGGCGGTGCTCGAGCCAAGCCAGGCAGGCTGGAGTGGATCAGCTTTGTGATACTGCAACCCCCCGGGCCTCACGCCCAAGGGAGGGGTCACAAGTTCAACTCCCCCGTCTGCTAGGAACACAGGAACCCTAGCCTCCCATTCATGTGTGTTTGTGTTGTTAGTGTGTGCGTGTGTGTGTGTGTGACTAGGTAGCAATAAAGCCAAAATTAGTCTGACATATACAGTACCTGTGTATGGTATATTTGAATACCACAACATTTTTTAACACATGATAAAAGGCAAAGACCTGTGATATACACTACTTTAATTATTTATTAAATACATTTCTGGCCTCGAGTCTCCAAGTCACTCGTCCTGTTTGTGTTTCACATCATCTCCAATCTATTTCAACATGACCAGGGTGTGTACATCATCGCTCTGGTGAAATAGCTGTGTTACAAATGCCCCCTAGTTTCCCTCAGAGGACAGCATGTAAAACATTTCAGGACCTCTGTATATGTGTTCAGTCTCTCCTGAGGTGAAAGAAGTGGTGGAAATACTGTGAGACAGACTCTTTTCAAACTGTTGGATTTGACTCCCCGATGTGCGCTTATGGGTTCAAGGTTGTCATCTGTCACCATCTACGAAATGCCGCCATTTTGACTTTCACATGAGGTGCTAAAAGGAGATTTAGCGTGGGTAAGCCCTCTTTTGGACGCATCCATTTGGGTAATTGTGATATTGTAACTTGAGAGAAACTCAAAGGGGAGTTGCATTACATGAGATACTGTGACATTGGAACAATGAAAGAGGTTATAAGCTAATCCATGTTGATCAACTGATAATGATTGCCTCCAACTTGTATGACTGCATCTTAGAATAATGGCAAGCCTGTGAAATTCACTGCTGTACAGGGTAGCTCAATGTGTCTCTTATGAAAAATTAGTTGGTTTTGTTTTTTTTAATCAGTGGTCTGGTTCATTTGTTCATCTGTTAGTTGAAGCAAGCTAATATTTGTGGTTTCTGGCTTCATGGTCTGCCTGAGAACCTTTGATAAACTGCTCAGGTTCTCAACCCACAGCCTTTAAGTGAATGTGTTTATAAGAAAATCATTATTACGTGTTGCTGTCACATGTGATTGGTAACTTGGTGTGATAAAAAATTTTGTCAATTTAATCATAGTCTAAAAACTTTACTGTTTGACCCACATTCGCCTTAGTATAGACATCTAGCATTAGTCAAATGTTGTTGTTTTTTACCCTTGTGTCAGAATATGGATCTGACAGCTTCAACTGTCCATTGCACACAACTCCTCCTCCTTTCAAAGGAAGCACCACGCTTACCAGAGGCACCTCTGCAGTGATAGATATCCACAATACTTCACCAACCAGACCTTTGCAAATAGAATACCCTGCTGTGCTAAAGAAAACAATGTGTTTCTGAGGAGTAAAATACTATCCATCACCAAGTCCGTTAGGACTGCGAAAAGGGAGTGAAGGAGGAAAGACAGGAGGCTGGAGAGTGCTGTGGAGGGGTAAAGGGCTACCTGGTTTTCACATCAGAGGAGTTTAGGGGAAGGGGGATTGCGAGGCCTCAAAGGCTCACAAGCCATGAGTCTGGCATTGAAAGGACCTCACCATTCACACTGCTTCTCCTGTTGGTGAAACTCTAGCCTGGTTCAGGCACTGCCACAACAGAGCCAGCTTTAATCAATCATCAGCTGTGGCAGAGGTGACAGGAGGCATTCTAGGAGATTAATTGTAGTCTTTAATTCAAAGCCTGATGTAACCAAGGAATGACTCTAGCGAGTGTGATTAGTATGTGGCACATGGGGGGTAGTAGTTTAAGGGTTAGAGAGCAGATAAGCTAATGGCCTGGAAACTTCTAATAAAATACAATTGCTTATTCAAGGGCTACATCAGTGGGTGATTTTTAAACCACGGCGTGTTTGGAATTAACATCTAGGTGATGTCGCTTTAACATCTCACCCTTCTTTATTCATTTGCAATTTATTAGATAAAAAGTTAATATATTAACTTGTTTCTGGATGATTTTTCATTTTGGTGCGCAGTGTGTCCAGGCTAAAGGCCAGCATTTGGGCAGAAGCATCTATCTCTAATTCAGCTTAAATTCAGTATTGCCACACTTTGGTAAGCAAAGGGCTAAAGACATAGTAGAATAATTGCCAACTGGTTTGAATATCATGTTTGCAACTATTTTATCATAGCGGGTATGAGGCTGGGTTATTTGTACACTTGGACAAAACTATTGACTGACTTTTTTTTCTTTTTATTAAACTTTCTTTAGCCTACTGTGCAGTCTTCTTCATTCATTATTACCCACATCTAAAGACCTCTGTATGGATGACAGTACCTAGCCTTGTCTTCCTACGTTTGCCCTTAACGACCTCCCGTCTCATTTCCTGATGGACCGAACCACCCCCAAACCAAAAACATTACACTGAGGTGTTTTTTTACACCGACCTGTGGGGACGGGCAAAGACACCTCAGTCATTACCCATGATAACTAATCTATTAATGTTGAATGATAGCCTCATTAAAAGGTTCAAATATAAGTCTAAGCTTATGTGTTAATGACATGTTAATGCTTCTGTCAATTATAAGCTGGGGTAATGACACCTGCAATGAGAAGATATCAGTGGTTGAAGTCAAACTTGTAATTCTATCCCTCGAGAGGTTAAGTGGAGCGTTGATCCCTCGGTGGCAAATGGAAGATGAATGTTTCACTATGGTTAAGAGTATTACACTCATCTAATAGTTGGGCAAAGTTAGAAGAAAATGAGAGTGAAGTTTCATGTAGTTGTTGGAATAGTTTCAAGAAAGAGAGCAGATTGGAGGTTTATGGAAATTAGGAATATGTCCTGATTTCATTGTTAAAAGATACAAAAGAGGCACTACTGAATTAGTTAAATTAGTTTTATAATGGTTCCTGTGTCGAGGGGAGCTTTGACAAATCACGAACCAGAGATGCTGGTTTAAAAGTTGTGGGCATTTAGCCTTTAGAAAAGGGCGAAAGACTTTCTTGAGTTGCATTAAGGGAGGTGTGGTCTTAGGGTGCAGTTCTTTTAGAGACTGCATACATTTTCTACTTTTTGTAGTTGCATATGCATGCCCTGTGTAAAACAGTTGCCTAATTGACTCAGTTAAAGTAGAATAAAAATAGGGTGCCGACCTCCTTGTGAGTAGGAAACTGCTGGTTGCTCGGTGATTGCATTGTGATGAGCGTCTAACACCCTGAACCTCTGGGTGACCACTTTCAGTTGCAAACCTGTCTCCAAACAATTGAGGGCCAACTTGGACTGACCTCAGTCATTTTCAGTCAGTTTGGTGAAAGTTTGACATCTAATTTAGACAGGCAGACAGACGGCCAACCTGTTTCAGTCAGTCCAGTCTCATGAATGCAACTTTTCTGTAACAAGTCCCTTTGATTCGATTTATCTTGTTGGCAAGTGGTGTATTTTTGTTAAATTCAACCAAATTCAGTTATATTATATTGAATTTCTGTATTTATTGTTGGTAACACATTTGCAATTTTCACCAGAATATCACAGTTAATCGCCATACTATCATAAAGAGATTGATGCAGTTGCCAGCTGGACCCCTTTCAGCCTCCAAGTGATTCAGAGAGATTTCATCTTATTGTAGTTTTATCACCATCCTGATGCACCAGCTACTTTGAAGATGCCAGCTGACTGTGAGTGGTCGAAGACCTGATCCCGATCTTTGAGACAACCATTTTAAATGCATCAAATTCACTGCACACGTTTGCAATAATTTTAGTCACACTGCAGTCTTTAACCACTGTTTCCCTAGTTTGACAAACCAGATAACCGTACACTTTTTCTGTGTTTGTGCAGGTACAAAGCCAGTTCTGCTTTTGAGAACCACTTAACATTTTGGCAGGTTAAAGAGCTGAATGTTATGTAGTAGAAGTTTAGTTATTGCAAGGAAATTATTCCAAACAGAATCTGGAATATGCATCTTTGAAATCATATTTTGGAGACCACATATTTGGTCTCCAATTTTGTGCCTAGTATTTTTCCGGCACAGTGCTGTGGCTAGCTTTTTGGCAACAACATCAGTCTTCTCTCGGTGGAAATTTATTGGACTCATACTAGATTAAGCAACAGCAAGGTATCAGTAGAACAAAAAAGATACACGATTCAGCTACAGGTAAACTAGACATCCTAAGGGCAAAGCAAGTGAGTAAAGAAAAACTTTAGTCCACTGAAGTTTAACTTTCTGGGTGATATGCAAATTTTAATCACAAGATAATTGGATTTGGATTCAGATTTATGTAGGATATTTAATCCTATCTGTAAAGGTATGACACCATCCTGGGCCTCCCTGATGCAGGCCTGTCTCCATGTCATATGGCGTTCATATCATCAGCCTGTGCCAGCTGTGCGATCAGTGGGATTGATCTGCTGGCAGCAGGACCATATTCATCAGTCTTCTCTTTTTCCTTCACTCTTTCTCTCTAACAGTCTTGCTCTTCTCTTATCCCTGTATCATTTAAGCCCCACCTCTCTGTCTCTATACCTCTATCTTTCTCTCTACGTCTCTCATTGCTTTCTTTCTGGCCTGCAGACCATTTCAATGTGAAATCATGGTTAATGCTCCATGACAATCTGACACAACGCACAGTCCAGGCCCTACTCCATCTGGTTTCAATTTAATTTGGTCAGAGAAGTGGGGGTGTGTGGTGGTAGCGAAGGGATGGAGGGGTGAGATGAAGGGATGGAGTGCTGGGTACTGGTTGGAAGGGGGGGAGATGAAAGCTTGGCATGTTATTCTCCGCCGAATCGTCTCACCATCCTTCATTCTTCCCAAATTGCCCTCTCCCCTCCTCACATATAGTATTAACTCCCTCCCAAAAAGTTTAAAATGATAGCTGTTCGATCAAAGGTCTCCAAAAATATGTTAAAGATCTGTAAGGGGAAAGGGCCATGAGGTGGCTCATTAAAACCATTAGAAGAAGAGTGTATGTGTGTGTGTGTGAGATGGGGGTGTAGGGGTGGGTGGTGATGGATCAAACAGTGTTGAATGGACACAGAAGGGCTTTAGCCTTGGTGCAAAGAGTTAATGGGGACATCTTCTTGCAGTTTGGAAGATGGAAGAAATGAGACCATTACTAAACAGCGGACCTGTTAAGAGCAATTTTCCTAATTATAGGGAAGGAGCCATGTGTCAGATGCGACGGCAGACATGTCAACCTATCAGGTTGTGGAGACGGAAAGTGTTAACTCTTTAATGTGACTAACTAACAGCCTTTTCTTAGGCCAAGGCTTAATGACTTAATGGAAGTAATGATCTAAGGAAAGCCATATGCGTTAATGCTGAAGGGGCCACAGTAGTGGTGGCAGAGTTCAGTAGAACAGTGGATGATGGGTTCATTGTCTTTACAGAGCATGGCTGTGAAATCTAAATATTTTACCTTACTATAATTTGCTTAAACAGCTTATAGATCCCATGAAATTCTTCAACATAATTCCTGTTCAAGCAGGTTGTTGGACTGCAACATTAACAATGAAGGATAATAAAGTTTATACCAGTGTCTCAGTTGCACTATAAGGCAGTTTGACTTCACAGGCAGAAAAGCAGAATTGGACTAAAATTGTAACAACTTTCACAGCTGGGGGTTTAAATTTGTACCTACAGTGGTAATGTTCCATAACCTTATGGTTTTCACAGATTTGTTCTGATACTGAATTATTTTACATTTACAATGTGTGTACAATTTGGAGGTTCCATCTGAAGTTATGCTCAATAGTTAGTTTAGGTGATGGAAAACTATTTATTTATGTTTTGATACAAAGGTGTGCTGTTGATTCATTTGTCATTTGGTAAACTCTAATTAATAATTCTCCAAAATAAATTGAATAAATATAAAGTACCTTTCTTTTGCACTTTCATTAATTCAAAGCAGCAGCAGTCGCCAGTATGGTCTGAGCTTAATATCAGAAACACCGTACCTACATTTTCTTTCTTAACCAACTGCATCTTTAATTAGACTGCTAACCCCTATTTAATGAAACCTTTCAGTTAAAAACAGTGACAATATCATACAACATTATATAACTTTGCCACAGAGTAGTACATGTGATGATGTTGCATGTAGGCAAACTTCACACTAGACTTGATTTCTTTTTTCAAGATTTTTTGGCTTTTGACTTTCAAGTTAGTTAAAAAAAAAATCTCGGTTTACATTTTCTTAACTATGATTGTGTAACTGAAACAAGGCTGTTTCAGTATTTAAAAATCTGAAAGTCTTTTGGTCTGTATCCTGTCATCGTGTTTGAGTGAACTTCAAACTCTTTTCTTTCTTTTCATTTTCTAATTTGAGTATTGCATGTGCTGAAATATGCCCTGTCCTTCAGTTCTTCATGTATACAGTCCATGAAAGGAAGCTGTTGCTCATTGGATTTGTTGGCCAAGACACAAACTCCCTAAACCTGCTACAGAGCAACGGCTGCTTCTGAAAGGCAAGCATGCAGCTGTGGCAACAGCACCTTGTTTCCTTATAGAGGTCAAGAATGCATGCATGTCTCTCCTTATCCCAGTGGAAAGAGATGGAATAGACCTCAGAGATCGAGGGTAACAGAGAAAGAAAGGGCAGGATTCCCACCTCATCCATCACTCTTCATGCAGGGTCTGCCTCTTCACCTCAGCCCAGATTTACACACCACCTCTCATATATTGCTTTCTTTATGGACTGCTTTTCACAATAGTGAAGGGATCAGAGAACGCACCAGAAGAAATTAGTTCACGTCATCTCTCGTTTATGATGTGTTTAACTAGTAAGAGCTACTGAAAGGAGTCTAATTTGTGCAGCTCTATATTTCTGCCCTGCCCATTTCTTCCACTTCAAGTCAAATACTCTCTGCCATTTTAATCTTAGGTTATCAGGTCAATAAAACACGGTGACCTCGGCTAATCATAAAGGAGTCAATGCAGGAGAGTAAGGATTGATTAAGTTTATAACTCGATTTGAACTGCATAGAGTCTCGACGATAAAAATTGGAATGAACACAAATCTAAAGCAAGGACTTAATCCAAAGAAAATCAAAATGTAAAGTAGACATTTTTAATAGCATCTGTTTTCATCATGAGAATGTGGTCTTTTGACTGGATGACTATTGATGTCTTTGATCCACAGCCTTGCATTTTCATGAGTTGTATGGTTGAAAGCACAAGTTGAAACTGGTGTTCAGCATCCTGTTAGGGCACATGACATTACCTCATCTTCTCCCCAGTTCTCATCAGATCCTTTTGGTATTGCTCTCCACTACAGTTAAATTAAACAAAGTTATCAGCTAGCTGATGTTCAGATAGAGTCCACCAAATTGAAGCCATACCTTGGCAGTGGATCCCCACTGTTAAAGGTAGTGTTGTGTTCCCTTTAAATCCGGAATTTCCAAGTTATCAGTAGTAATTTTCAACTGGAAAGCCGCTACAGGTCAGACATTCAACTCAGAAAGTTAGAGCACCACCATGAACCCTGACTTTACAATCCAAGATGGCGGCAGTGCATGCAAATAGTAGCAAAACTGTAACACTTGTAATCTGCGCAGCCACTGTTGTGTATTTGTGCAGTCTAAATAACCATACAGAGAACAAGCAGCAGTGTTGTTTTTAAGCATATGAAAGCAAGGATTGTGCTGTATTGCTGGTGACACATGAATAGCTCTGCCTTGCTAAGAAGCAAAACAAATCCTGTTTTTCCTTGTTTTTCCGACTTTAGCACTGGAATGCGCTCAACTTGGAGGTGACATCACTCCCAGCTCTGACATCCAGCTTCTGAAGTAAGCTGCTTACAGATACTTGTGAAAAAATACACTGGTTAACATTAAAGTAGTGTTTCAACTTCACTAAAGTCAAAGTAAAAAGTATAAGCTCTGAAATGCCCTCAACATATTAAAAATAAAGTAGCTCTTTGGAGGACATTTCTATTAACCATTTTTGTGCAAAGCTAACTGGACTTCATGTTATATTAATATGATATAATATGATATAATACCAGGGTCCCGTTCTCTCTTTCTTACTTCTTTCTTCATCTCTGAGGATAAACTTGGTGCACTTTAACTTTCTTTTCTCTCACTAAGAACTATATCTTCATCTTGCAGACACATTTTGTGTGTTTTCTGAAATTTGCTCACTTATTGTTTTGCCTCTTTCTTAACTACATAAGTCATCACCAATGATGAATACACCAGTGGGTTGGCTTTTATATGTTATCGTCATCTGATTTAGGTTCAATTGGGATTGACATTGGCAAGGCACACACAGTAACAAAAATAATAAATGATTTCCCTCACTTGCGTCAAACAAGCCTGCTGAAAATGTAAAAAGCAAAAGGTAGAGATATTTGAGGTAAAATGTAGGGACTAAAAGTGAAAAATTCTCAGAAAAATAAATACTCAAGTAAAAGACAGATGCATAAATATTCTACTTAAGTACAATAACAAAGTATTTGTACTTAATTTGAACCTTTTTACTTTTCATCTCTCTTTTTTAATCATTATGAAGTTCCACTTACTATATTCTGTGTTCAAAGATTCACTTTGTTTGATAAGCAACAGTACATTCAGATCAGTAATCACATTTACTCAATAAATCGACTATTTTAGTCTCTTTACAATCATCCACTTTACTTTCTTCCTCACTTCTTCTCTTTTCCAAAACAAAAAACAAAAAATAAAATAAGCTTTTTTTCGTTGTTTTTAACAAATTATTTGCAAAAATGCAGGACACTGAAGCTAAATCCAGCTGACCTTATTATAGCACATTTGATGGGGCACCATTGTGGCCTTGTACCCATATACCCACACTGATGCTGCCCATCATCCAACCTGGCAGATGGCTGGTAGCTTGAACAGCTTTCTGGTGTTTAATTATGATCGTAATCAAGGGAAATAAAGATCAATTAAAGCACAAGTGAAACTAATGAAACGCGAGCGCCATGAGCGGGCGGACAGTTGTCCAAAATGTTTCTCATAATAAATGCCAACTGAGTCCTAAGAAAGGATTAGTGTGAAGTGCTGCCTCAAACATAAAACACTGGTGATGATGGCCTTTGTAGAGGAGTCCTGTTTGATATAAATGCCATTGTGTTCATATTATAGTCATAATCTCAAACATTTGCCCATAAGTAATGTCCATTTTAGTCCTCTCCAAAGCTGATATAATCCAGCATTACTTTCATAAATGACTTGAGAGCTCAAGCAGTTACTTGTAGAATGAGACAGAACTGTGAAGGATGAACAGTAATGGTACTGGAGAGAAAAAAATACTGTCTTGTGTTTAAAAAGTGCAAAAAAATGCCGATGAGTTTTAAGATTCTCATTTGCCCTGACTTTGAAGGAAGTTAGCACATATTTTGCAATTTCAGTTCATTTACTTTTCAAAGATAGAAATAGCCAGAACAGCATGGGGCTTCTGGCAACGGTTCAACTGCTTTTCACCAAGCTGTGCGTCATACTACGAGGCTGCACAGTCCATCTGAGCAAGATGGAGAGGGAGGAAAAGAAAGGACAGGAGTGGGGGATGAGACGAGAGGGAGAGGTAGAGGAAAGAGGGAGGCCTAAGTCGGCAGATGCCACCACTGTGGTCGTGGCATTGTGTGATATTAATAGTCCAGAGCCACATTGTGCCAACTTTATTGGAAATGTGAGGGATGCCTTGCTGTGCCACCATCACACGCTAGCATCAAAATGAAATGAGAGGGGTGTGAAAAATCTCCCAGAAACAGTGGAGGTTTCAGGGAGAGTAAATGCTGCAAGGTACTGCAATAATTTAAAGCCATTTTAAAAACCAATACAAAAAAAAAGTATTTGATGTATTATTTAAGTGTGTCTCCCCTGTCAAACTGACTTTCCTTTGTTGTCAGATGTTGTCTGGAATTTATATTTTGCAACTCCATTTTAAAAGAATAGTTATCTTAGGTCTGCCAAGAAAATGTTATGCTGAAAGTTGGCTCCATGTTTAAACAGCCGACAGTACATTTTCTGATATATTGATATGCTCTTTTTTTTTCTTCAGGATTGTTGTGTTTTATACTACTGATTGTTGAATAAAGCGTCAGTGTAAGGAATATGACAGGAGCCAAAATATCATGTATATAAAGTATATTGCCAGGAGGCGAAAGACATGCCTATTCATAATTCTTCAGCTGGAGCAGAACTCCTTGCAATGATGAATGACTTAACAATATTATCCTTAACAAAAGCGGGGTAATTAGTGACATTTCCTTTAAAGCTCAGTGTAGCTCTACAGTTTTTCAAGAGCACAGTGCTGCAGTTCAGAACAGTAATGGCATAATTTATCTTTTCAGAGACGGCAGACATGTTGCAGCTGATTGAATCATGCTGGAGTGAAACCAAGTCTTCTGTGATACAAGATCAGAGGAGGTATGTATAATTGTTATAGCCATTAAGCTCTAAGGCTGTATAGGCTGAGCATACAAAATGCGCTCACATATGGCAGACACTGTAGGTTTTGTACCATGACCAAAGCCATATGCTGCCACCCCAGCTAACCTACCTCAAAGTACCTTTTGTCTCCCAGTCATAACAAAGAGCTAACAAATGTTAGCTTAAACAATAACACAACAATAATAATAAGAAAAACGAATTATATCTAGTCATAAAATATGCCAAGAAACTAGTTTGCAGGTGATATTTTTGTCACTTAGCAAGCAGATTCATCAAGGCAAGCATTTGTTTTTGGATTTTAACTTTCCCAAGAGAATTTATGTGATTAACAGCATGCATGACTATTATGTTATGAGAAAACTTGTGTAGAAAAGTTACACTTTGGCCTGAAGATAAAGAGAGAGGCAAGTGTTTGAAATGTATTGGGTTTGTCCTCATGAGAGCACAAATGTACACACTAAACTTTATGACTCTTTGGCTATTTAAATAGTTCTGTGTGTACGTTTGGAAATGTATGTCATTTGAGAACCTTGAAGCTTCCTTTGCAATCACGCCAATAAATATTTAACCCCGCTGTCTAAGGATTCAGCAAATTGTGAAAAAGTATCAGCAATTGTGTTACTTTTTGAACATTCATTAACCTCTTATATATTTCAAAAACTTAACCTGGTTCAGTTAGGAATAAAGAAGTCCAGTTCCAGCTTTTGGGTAAATAGAAACGTAGTTAGCCATGGAGTCCAGCTCAGCTGCATTTGCCAGCTTATGCCCTACTATGCATTTCATATAGTAATAATTATTTAAGTTGCTTTAAGTTGTTTACAGCTCCTGCAAGCCACTTTGAAACTCACTTTTATCCATCTTTTCTGGTGTCTAACTTTATCAGTCGCTGAACTGATGTGTTCCTGCTGTTGTTCCCACTTTATTCATTCTGTGTATGCCTGTAGAAGAACAGGGAGTTCCCAGAACAGAGCCGTAGTATCGAATATAAATTACTGCACACGGAGATAACAATTTTCTTTGGACTATATTAGTCGCCACTAAAGTCATATTCATTAAAGATCAGTCACTAGAAGCTAAGTCTCCCAAACTAGCTTAATCCTGCAATTAAAACTTTTTGGTTTGTTTTTTTTTTCAGTGAAAATAAAGTCCTTTAGTTTTGTACTGACAAAATCAGTTTACATGAACGACAGTCCTCTGATGTCTCTCACAGGACCCCCTTACAGCTGTGCAGTATAAGACATCAGCCCTACAACCATTATCCCTGAATACTATCCCTGAATAATTCAGCCATGCACTACTGCCCCTTGCACTCTGTTTGGAAAATGCAGTAATGAGAAAAGCTATATAATGCCTCGGTGATCTTTGGTGCTGAAAAAAAAAAGATCTATTCTTAAGTAAGAGACACCATAGACGATAGCTTACTGGGTGTGTTTTCCCACACATTTGATGTTAATAGCCGAGAGCCCTAAAACCAAAAAAATGGGGCAAAAAAACCTTCAAAAGAATGACTTACATATTTTTAGCCAATTAGATATTTCTAATGTTACTTTTGACGTACAATTCTCAGCCGAGCGTCCTCTGTCAGAACAAAGGAAGGGAATGCATCAGAGTCTCTTCCCTCTTGATCATGCAGCGATTTTCAAGGTGTAAACACGAAGCTGCTCTGGGAGAACATTTCTAGACGGGGGAAACGTTGGCAGGAGTTCAGAGGAGGCTTTGTAAAGTAAACCAGATTTGTTCAGGGGTCTGTGATCAGTTTATTTTCCCAGTCCCCCAGCCTTTATGCTAGGCCTTCTTGTAATTGTCCTCATGTTTCAGCTAATTTCACATTTCCAGAGAGAATAAGGGAGGGATAATGGGAAAGAGGAAAGAAATCTGGCAGCTTGAAGGAGTAACACCCTTAGATTTTTTTGTTGATGTCACTTGAAATGGATTTGGGAGTGTTTAGAGTCCATTGCACCACAAAACCTCTGGAGCTTTAAATACTTTCTAGCATTTCTTTCTGTTATTGTGGAAATTACTCCCATATCTACATCCAGAAATGTAAAACAGTCATCATTTTTAAGGAAATTTTCTCAGATATGAAATGCTTCTCATTGCTAGCCCATACAGCTCCTTTGAAAAAAAAAAAAAACAACCAACAACAACCACCAAGCAGCAAAGTTATCAACACCTTCTCTCAGAAATGTGTCTGCCTGCACTTTGAAACCATTTCAAGAGAACCAGCTCACAAAAAAGTCACAAAACTTTTCAAGGTCTTCCGTCTAAGGTTTCCTTTGTAGTTCTCTGGACAGATTAGAGTACATAATGTGAAATTCAATGAGGCATGCATACACATCCCATGCACATACAGGCCAACCTAAAACAGCCACTTAGTCCACAAAGATGATGTCACCACTGTTTATGCTTAACTCTTCCTGAGTGTAGATGACGTGTAGTCTTTCATGTTTAAAAATCATTGCTATCTGTTTGTTTTTTACTTTTATTTATTAGGCTTCTAATAACTTTTCACAAGTACAGTATAGTCATTATAAAATATGTATATGTATTATTTTGCTGCCTGCCAGAAAACATATATGCCCACAGCACAAACACAAGAAAAAGTCAGGATCAAGGTGTAGATAGGATGTTCTTATCCAGGTAGTAATAAAGTATTTTTATTTTTAATAAATGGAAATCCGTATTGTTAAGGCATGGTTATAATGCTGAAACACATGGTTAAGGCTTGGGAAGAGTTTTAATTACAGTTTATGGAAACCTAAATCTTAACTGCCTGTTTGTGACAGAATGGTAACTCATTTTTCAGGAGAAAATTGTGAGGTTGGGTAATTGTCAAATGTGTTTGTAATTTGTAGGACACTGGGCTGTTTCAAGAGGGCTGGTGCTGAATAATATGACAGTGGGTTATCTTGAAACAGTGACCCTCATCTTGATCCTGACAGTTCTAACAGTGGGTGTTTTTTTTTTTTATAAACATCACAAACTGCTGGTGGGTGTTGCCCTTGAGATGCTTATAAACAGAAACCTTTGTCTTCTTTGAGATACGGTACTGTGCAAAATTCTTGAGCTATCTCATGTCTTTATATTTTGCTAGGAAAATGACAAGTAGGTGCAGTAATTTATCAAAATGTGCATGCATAAATAGAAGTGCAGGGTATAAGTCAAAAACTGAATTTGTACTTTTTTAACAAGCTGGTATTGCACGGTGGATCAAAATATGACGGCCCTTTTCTGTGTTCATAATTCTGTTAATTTTCAAAAGATCTCCAACACCACTGGCTAACATGCAGCACCGTGACAGAGCCCCCACTGTGTGTTACAGATGGCTGTAGACACTAGCTTTTGTACCTTTCTCCTTTCCTGCTCTGCATGTATTGATGACCATTCAAACTAACTAACTGACTTTCAGTCAGTTTTGCCTGTTTCTCTTCCTAGCCAGTCAGTTTTGGCACTATAACCTATAAACACAGAGTTAATGAAACAGAAGCTGGTCTGTGGCCTAAAACAAAATGCAAAGCTCCTAGACAGAACACCAACCGTAGTCCTGAGAATTGAATCTTGTGTGTATTTTGTGACACCAGTGGCTCAAAGAAAGCAGTCTTTAAATTATTTTATTGTTAAATCATCATCTAATAAACTGGCAAATTACAGTTAGTTGATCAGGGCTATAAATCAACAAGCTTGTCAGTCCCATAAAAACTATATTGTGCTGCAGGGTTTTTCAATGCTAGTATTTCACATATGTGTAATAAAGATATTTCACAGACTTTTCCATATATAGGTTTACCAAATAGGAATCACATTTAGGTCCTACTAAGGTAATGTCTACATTACCTGCTTAATTTAATTAGAAGCATTTAATTGACTATATTTTTCACAAATCAAAGCACTTCCTTTAGGGCTTGGATCAATATGAATAAATGCCATATAAATGCCAACGCTCGTCCATATCAGTTAAATCGTCGACGGTGGTGATCTCAGCTCATACACCATGTTTGTAGGGGAAGGAGGCAGGAGGGAGAATGCCTTGAAACAGAGGGGAGCTTCTCTGAACCATTACCCATCAGCCCCTCCTCTCTCACAGGGCAAATCCCACGGGGAGAGAGGGTGTCCGCGGAGGATACGTTGTCTTGTGTGCGTTAATAGGGGATTACACATGTTAACATCTATCTCACAGTACACTTGGCCAAAGGGGTTCTGCTATAGGGGTTAGCATATGAATAAGGAATAAGGGGTTGATTGAATAGCGGCTAGGGTGAGTGAGAGCTGCCACTCGAGGTGGAGCGATGGGGTAGATTGACTAGGATGAGACACAAAGACCTAAATCACTTTTAGAGATGGAAGAGGAAAGATCACACTCCACTGAAGGATTTGTCTCTGCCGCCATTACAGGATTTGAAGTGGGGAAAGTGGATTTATAAATTGTTCATTAAAAGGTGAATTTTAAACTAGACCATTTGGTATTTTGGTGCATGTTCATTGTCAGGATGTTCTCTTTAACTTCTTGGTTTGAATTAAAATGACAAAAAAGGTAATTTTTGACTGGGAGACCGTTTTTGTTTCCAGTTTGCTTCTCATCAGTTCAGGTCAGAAGTGCTCCTATACTTCTAAAAATGATTTGTAGTGGTTTGTAATAGAAGGTGCTTGTAAATCATGTCAACAAGAATATTATTGTGGGATTTAAATTGGAGGACTTGGTGGTGAAAATATTACACTAGACCTTGTCAAAACAGTCCACGGGTTTAACATGCGCTCTCTAAAGCATTGGAATAGTTGTAGTTCTAACAGAGTAGTTTAGATGGAAGAGTTTGTTTTCCCCAAATTGTATTCATCTTAGTGCTGTCCTGAGACCTAGTGATGAAATTGACATGCAGCACAGACATCAGCAGAGCTCTCTGGGGGAGCAAGGTGTTTATTTCCTGAAGGTCAGGCCTTTTGTGTGGAGAAACTTCTTGCCAGATGAGATAGGGAGTAAATTGCAGATCTATCATTCACTCCCTCCCTCCTTCTCTCCCTCCTCTTCCTTGTATTCTCTACCTTCCACCCAGTTTCTCATTCTTGGCATTCTCTTCTCATTTTGCTTTCTAATGTGCTCTCTCTCTACTTTTCCTCATATTTTCATCTTCATCCTTGGCCATCTATCACCAAAGATTATTTGGAATCACCTTCTCCATACTCTTTGTACTTGATTCTTCTCCTTTCTTTGCCTCTCACACATTCTGTCTCTGCTTCTGTGAAATCAGTGGAGGAACCCTTGGCACGATCTGTGATTTATAGCTCACTCTGAGCACACCCTTATCAGGTGCAGGCAAGGCTCGCTGTGCTGCTGCCTGCATCTGAATGACAGCGGAGAACCAGTCGCATTATGCTTTGCAGCCTCGCCTCTTGCATTCTGGACACTGCAGATTACATCTAGCTCCTTGATTTATGGACGCCATTTTGGCTCCTGAGAGGGACATGAAGGGGAGTTTAGAGGTTGGGGGGTATAGGATGGTGGATGTGGTTTCCAAGGCCAGCGTCTTGGCCAAAGATAATTTTGAAGGGAACCTCCTGGAGGTGTATTTCATATGCATATGTGTGGATAAAAAAACACGATGTGTGTTTGTGCATTGTATTCATGTGCACGAATCTGTAGGAAGGTGTGATTTATCATCTTGTCAGGAGGTTTTCTGCTCAGGTATTGACAGTGCCTATTGTTAGAAGCAGAATGGAGGCACACTGACATTAAAAGTTCAGCATAAGATCAAATAAATATACCTTTTATTGACCGTTGATGGTATAAAAGGTTTTTCGCAGACACTAAATCCTTTTTTTTTTTTTTTATCTTTCTGTGTAATTGAATCATTGCCATGTGCATCTCTGGAGATAAGATGTTATTTGAGAGAATTATTTAAATTTAAAAAAAAGTGTTAGCTAATGTAATTAACAAGGAATTATCACAGCTGCAGTTCTTTGTAGGAAAGAAGTAATTATGTAATCTAACACATTAAATGAGGAAAATGAGCATCACATCTAAGACTTAAACACAGCAGGCATTTTGCATTGACTCTACTTAGTGATCTGTTTTCTTTTTTTCTTTTCCTTTTTTTGGTTACTGTTGTATGTTAAGAAAATTCAGTGAAATGACACTTTAGAGCAGAAGCTTCAGTGATTAAAAAAAACAACCCACAAATAAAACCAACCTCTCTGTCCATCTGAGGCTGCTTCATCCCATCATTTCTTTATTTATGTCCTATATGAAATGACACATTAAAGTTAAGTGAAATAATTACTTGGGTCATAAAATATATACTTTTGGTTTAGTTGACAGTTAGATTTCAGAACTGGTTGTGTCTCTTTTCCTCTTATTGTGGCAAAGCACCACTTTATTGTTTGCTTTGAAAAACATTGTGCAGATGACCAAATTCCTCAGCCTATGACTAAGTTTAGAATTCAGAAAATGAGACTCGCCAAGCAATTCCACTCAAATAACTTACTTGTCTTTGCTACCGCCATTATCTTTATAATATACACAAATAAATATAATTCAATTATGTGAAAGATTACATTAGAAGATGCCAAATATAAAAGATAAAACATTTGTGAATTGTAGGCGATGGTAATGCGCAGAACTAATAAAGGCTTAATGCATACACCAGGCTGTGACCTTTCTAGTCTTCCCGCTCTCTCGCTTGGGGCTGCTTCCATTCTGCAACAGCTGTGAATAAATGTAAATATACATGTAAATGTCATTCTCTTGCAGTGAAGTTCCCCTTTCCTGTGTTCCCTGACCAGACCTGTAAAATGGCCGCCAATGCAGTCTCCAGTGGCACGCAGCTTACTGATAAATGTCTCTCTGAATACATTTCTACAGCAATGAAAACCGAAGGCTTTTAGAGGAGGATGTCTTGGTACAACCAAAATAGAAGGAAGGTCTAGAAACCCATAGGAATGTTGCCTCGTGTTCCAAAGGCAGCAAAAAAGCTATGGCTTAAAGTGGGTTTCATAAGGACTTGTTGTTATGGTTCTTGCAATTGCCAAGCGGCGAGAGCTAAGTGGAGATAATGTCCTTGTAGCTCATCAGACTGTAGAAAAGCAATGTGGGCAGCAATCTTAGTGGACAGATGGCTAAGATGACTAAAAGTCACGCCACAAAGCACAGATCCACGTCCTTGTGTTTTTATGAACATATTGCCTCATGTAAATAGAGATGTAGATAATAAAATATATATATATGTATATGTACAAACGGATACCTGGCCAAGAGGCCAATAGAAATTACAAAGTATAACAAATAATAATATATCAAGTAAAGAAAATGACAGAGTTTCTGCTCTAAAGTGTCATTTATAAGATCATATTGTGTTGACACTCTACAGTCTGTTTATATCTCTCTCTCTGTATGAAAGGAACATACAAAAACTAAAAAAAAGGTCATGGAAAACAGCCCAGTAAGTGTATTGTATCATGTTCACAATCATTCAAATTCACGAGTGTCAAATGTGAAGTATCAGACCTGAAAATAATGATTGTTTTAAACATTTGATTAAATGTGCTGTGGGAATGTCAGTGTGTGCCAAAACCTCAAACCCCTGGTAGCTAACCATAGTTAATTATTTTTTTCATATACATGAAAAAAAATTAACTAGGCCTGCATTTACCACTGATACTTGCCCCATGTGGCATATTCTGTACTTCAGATACACATAGCTACACACATCTTGATGATACGTAGACACAAGACACCTTGAAATAGATAGACAGCATGAGACCAGTCACAAACTATACTACTCACCTATCTCTCTCTCTCTTACACATTCACATGCACAAACACACACAAAGTGGTACCAGGCAAGACTTGGAAGGGGTCCTGGACACTGTCATGGGTCCACACGTCAAATGAGCCAGGGAGCTGAACAACAACAATAACAACAGGAGTTAGAGCATATGGGGCTTGGTACCAGCTGAGAAAGGCCACAGAGGTCTGCTGTGTGTGTGTATATATATGTGGGTGTGTGTAAGAGAGAGGAACAAAGAGTGAATTAGCGATAATAACTGAATTCACGTGCCTAGAAAGTAGTATAAAATATATTTGGGAGAGTGGGGGCAAATAAGACAAGACTACTTGTTTTTTCTAAGGTGTTTGCCGAGGAGGCAATATAAGTAATATAAACGTGTGTATTTGTGTCAGTATAAAAGCAGCTAAGAATAGGAAATGTTTGGGTTCCATGAATCATTTGCTAACATTTTCATACAATTCATTTTATGTGAAAAGGTTGGTTTAAATAATCAATTGGTGGACTGACAAGTAGCATTTTATAAACTGACTTGATCAAAGATGTCAATTGGCACATTATTATGGTGGAGGGTTACATGGCTTACATAGCTCCTGAGTGATCCCAGGAGCTATGTCATTTGGGGTAATGAGCCCCTGGTGGAGTCCTAAAAATACTGGCTTAAGGGGCCAGAGCGAGTGCAATTCAAAGCACTCTGAAGAAAACATCTAGACAGCCACCAGCCTCACCTGAAACAGGGCCCCGCCCTGAAGCAAGGCTTGCAGGAGAGCCTTGCTGGGAAATGCCTGTGGCCAGGCGCTACTTCATGGGCAGCAAACAAGCCACATGGGTCAACCCATCACCTGCAGATTCAGAGCTTTGTGGATTAGGTGTCAGAGGCTTTGGCGGTCCACTCCCAGGGTGCCTGAACTGGCCCTAGGAGAACATGAATCCTCAGTTGTGAGGATACCTACTTTAAATCTTAGAGATTTAAAGGAGGTATAGTCAAGCTTCCCTCAATGTACAGGATGGGTCTCAAACAAATCTCCTGTGTAGGGGCTGGACTTTAATCCACGCTGAAGTTGTCCACATCAGAGGTTGTAAGCTGGGGGTGGATATACTCCTGGAGAGGAGGTCTATAGAGGAGGAGAGGAGAAGGTTGTGTCTTTAGAGGGGAGAACAGCCTCTGTAATTACCATACCTAAGTTCCCAGCCTTCCACAGGACTGGTGCTGGAAGGTCCCCCATCTGATGACTGCATCTTCCTACTAGGGATTTCAACATATAATGTTCTTGGACTTGCGATCTACTTCGTTTAAACACCATGTTCCAAAAAAAATAAAGACTCAATTGAGCCCAGATACGCCTTGGGCCATAGTTCCAATGCTGAGCACGCACAGCTTCAGGCCTAAGTTTATTGCGCCTATCTGGGAACCCCTGAACCAGATGGTGGACACCAGAAGTAAAAAGAGCCATCAAGCTGAAATCTAATGTGGTTAAGTTCAGAGACTTTGGAAACAGTCCCAGTAACTGCTTTGGCAGTAGCTGAAGCAACAGTTTGTGTTTGCAGGAGTTTGCAAGGAGGACAACTTGCCCATCAGCAGAACGAAGGTTACTGGGTTAATCAATACAGTCTTTGATGGCTGTGCCCTAGGATTGGATGAGTTTCACTCCAAGTTCTGCAAGCCGGTCTTGTTGACAGAACATGCTGGACAGAACTGACATTCACTGGCATCGGTGTCTCTTGAGCTAGTTTGAAGATCTAATGCATTTTTATCATGTACATCTTCAAAATGAAGCTTTAATTTTTCAAAATGGTGGATCATATAATTTAATAGTTAATCAGAATACCCAATCAAGAAATCAACCTCTAAAAATAAGTTCTTGATCTCAAATAGTAGCTTGGTGATATTTGCAATGAAAGTGCAGATCTCGATTCATTATTTAGACCAGAATGCATATTTTTAATGAAACTATTTCTGTGATTTTTTTTTTTGTACTTTCTCCCTTGAAGAACTTTGAAATAATGTGTATTAGTCTATGTATATATAATTTTAAACATGCAGTACAGTTTACAATGGCATATACCACCACAGAATGACCAAATGAGAGCAATGGGTATATTCTGAGTGTTTTAATATAACTCTCATAAGAAGGAACTGACTTTCATCAGTCATGAAGATTTTGTTCCATGACATTCTGCCTACAAGCAGAAATACATTTCAGCTACAAGCCATCGGATAGACTGTTAGACTGGAGAGTAGAAATCAAAACTGGACTTCAAGTACATAGCCTGAGCAATAAAGTAAAAGTCAGAGAAATTGTGAACTGCAGAGGGCAAACACTTTAAGGCAGCAGATTAAGGAGCTGCAGAGCAGAGATTACCCACCATGAATAAAATAGCACCTGCTGGGCTGGTGTTTATCTGCCTCCCTGCTCTGTATACACAATCTACCACATAGCACTCACAATAAATACATGTCTATGGCAAAGTCAGGCAGACTGAAGCAGCGTACATGTACACAAAGAATTACACCGAGAATGGAAACACGTATTCAGATAGACTGAGTAAGTTCAGGTGGACATGGAGTACTTTGTTCTGTAATTTTGTGCTGTAATTATGATTGCATGCACACTGTTCTCCTTTCTTGTAATTTGAATCTTTTGGATGGTTTCCAAACGATTTGTGAGATTCTCTTTATGTTTTCTATAAAACGTGGTGGATCCGTTGTCACTAAGTGAAAGGTTTTCTATTTCTTTCATTCTGTCATCATGTCATTAATGCACATTTATAAAATGTTGCTTTAATTAATATATTTTCAACACTACACCTGCAGAAAGTAGTAGTGTTTAAAGTGGGCATACATTCACCCAGATTTAAGTAGGGTTAACCAAACATGAGCCAAAACACTAGTATACTGTACACACTTGGCCTGTGATTTCATCTGAAAGGCCCACTTGTAATGCTATCACTCTCAAAGTCAATTTTTGCACTTTTGCTCTTATAATCCCAATTACAGAGCTCATTCAAAGTGATGGATAATGCTTCTCGTAGTGCCTAGCGAAAACAATTTGGCCGCTGTACTTGGGGAAACCTAAGAGGCGAGTCACGCCACACACATCATTTTTCAGCTTACATTTACAGGGCTCGTAAGAGCACGGGTTGTAAAGTGACTTCTCAGTGAGTTGATTTTGGCCAAAATGGGCACTATGGTCAACACATACACACATACACAAGCAGAGAGTGAAAAGAAAAAAAGTGGAGAGAGAAGGGAAATAAATAAAATATGAAGAGAGAATACAAGACACTCAGAACATTTAGGGGTGAAAAAAAAAGGCAAGATCATGAAACGTTGAGTAAGGATACAGAAAATAAGAAAGGAAAACCAAACAACAGACCAGTGAGAGAAAGTAAAGGTTGATGTACCACAATTGCAGGCTCCAGGCATCGTAGCTTAGATTGAACCTTTCAGCAAGAGGCTGGTGTGGTATAAGGTAAAAAATGGGCTGGTTACACCAGGTTCCTGATGACATGAGTCCTGGGAGTGTGTGAAGTAATTCCTGCAGCTATGGTTAGCTACCACGGGTTTGAGGTTTGGCACACATTGACGTTTCCACAGCACAAGCATGTTTTCATGTGATATACTTCTGCTCACTATGTGAGTTTGTCCGACATCTAAAATTTTCCATCTAATTGTCAAATTAATATTTTCTAACTTTTCAAATCGCTCAGTTAATAAAATTCTGTCAGCTGAGTTGGAATAAATAAATTTAATTAAATTAGACTGCACCCAGAGGAAAGAAATGATTTTAAAAGAGAAAATTAAATCAAATTAGACAGAAACACATCAACAAGAAAAGTGGGAAAAAATTGTCTAAATGTTGCTTATTACTGAAAAGAATATTACTGGTCATTTAGGTAGTGGACACGTTTGTACTGAGACAGAGGAAAAGTGGTTCCATAGGAGTAGGGCACAACATGCATGACATAAATTATAAGTACGATTGATTTAATTATACTACTAACAAATGACCCCTCTGGATCAAATAAGATCTGTGATTCTGAGAATTAAAGGAATTTTCTTGATTGAACAGTTTTGTATCGATCACTGCAAAAATCCTACATTTCAGGCCACTATGATGCTGAAAGGATAATGCAGCACTTCAGTAATAAGATACCACAGCATGTGGATCGTCCAGGTTCAGCGTTCATTGCCAAAGTAGTTTTTGCCTAAACACAACTTACCACAACCTCCCACAGATTATGCAGATCTTGTTAATAGAGTCTCACTCGGGTGGTGGTGTTGAAACTACAGAATATCTATTGTTATTGACAACGCAATTAGCTGATAATGTGGTTATCAGGAGTTAATAGCAAGAGTTAATGTGCTACACCTAGCCTAATGGTGTGAAATATTATAATTTTTTTTTTTCTTTTATTTCTTCTATCGATAATCTTTTTTTTAATCAGTTTCTTACTTCTGCCATCATCTACAGATTCTTGCTCTCTCATGTAATTGAATCTTTTTCTTTCCCCTTACATCTCATTGTGTATCATTGTGGCAGTTCTCTTTAAGCCTCTCTTCCTATTGTCTTCAATTGACTTGAGTTGTTTGTCTCCCTATCTGTCCCATTTTTAGCCCTTCGCCACATCACCCTCCGCTCCTTATCTCGTCTCCTAATTTCCCTTCACCTATAATTTTATGTTTTAACACTCTCTACTTGTTTCCTCTTCCTCCATGTTCTGTCCCCTTTAAAATCGACATGACCTTATTTTGACTGATATGAGTCTTTTATTAAGCCCCTTATCGTTCCCCTTTTATTGTCACTGTTATTTTTAATTATAATGATTACTTAACCAGGTAGGCCTGATTGAGATCAGAATTTTCGTCTTTTGCAGTGACCTGAACAAGAGAGCTGCAAAACATACTCCCACAAACTGTACTCCCTTATCTCCTCTTGGTTCTTCATCTTACTGTATTTCCCACATCCCTTCTACTCGTCTTTTTACTCTTTCCTTCCAACTCTCCCAGATTTCAAACCCCTCCTCCTCTCCACGTCCCTGTGGCCGTTCCCCAGGCTGTTGGGTGTGGAGGGCGCTGGCTGGCGGCGTGATGGATGACCATTAAGGCAGCTTATTGGAAACAGTCTGATTTATGGGCAAGTGCTGCCTCGGCCTAATGGCTTCATTTCTTTCTGCCGCCACATGATGTCACAGCCAAGGTCACCGCGGCAACGGCCCCCCTTTGTTGTGGCTTCGCTCGCTGATGACCTGAGAGGGATAGAGGGATGGAGAGGAGAGAGAGATGAAGGAGGGGAGAGAAAAGGGGGTTTGAGGTTTGTTTGCGAAAGCAGGGAGGTGATGTATGAGTGTGTGTAGGTGAAACGGGTTGCGTTTGCAGAAATGCTTTAGAATGAATTCTGTTTGGTATGGAAAATGAGTTTTTACTGCTTATCCTTCACCCTCTTCTCTAAATTGTCCCTTTTTCTTGCTCTACCTTGGTTGCACTTCCTCTCCATTTTCCTCATGCTCTCTTGTGCTCAGTAAATTGAAAACTCTTTCTCCCCCCTCTCCTCCTTCGTCGCTTTCTCTTTCTTCTTTTCCCTTTCTTCCATACCCCAATGACAGAATACGATAAAACACACACACACACACACTCTCACACAGCTTTACGGCCTTCCCTCAGACAGCTATTACTCACTTCTACTTTAAATGAGTGCCGTCAAATATATGGGCCCGCCATTAAGAAGCCGATCAATAAAAATGCCATTAGGGGTGGAGTAAAAATGCTGATATTAGTGAAGCTCAAAACAAAATATTTGATTTTCTGTCTGATAGTTAGTGAGATGGGGCTCTTTGAAGAAGCTTTGAGCAGAGATTGGGTCAAGGGGATGTGGGTTTGCATGGTTTTGGATGTGTACCGTGTCTTGCAGTCAGTTCTTTACCTAGGGATGTTTACTTGAATGTCTATACCATATTCCCATCTTCTAGCCAAAATTTCTCACCAGGTTAGTCTGAGCAGGTGGCACTCTCCACTCTGCTTGAAAGTTGTGGACCATTTTACCAGCCCATTATGTTTTTATTGATAGATCTAATTAGCTTATACAGTACAAGTCTAAGATATAACTTATTGGATATAACTTAAATGTATCAAAAATACTGTAAGAAATGATCTTTGGTTATGTTTAAGTTTATACTCCATGTAATTTCATATTTATCAGTGATCTGTAGTCTAGTAGTCTAATAGCTGTTTTATCTTAGAACTCAGATATTTTATATTTAGATGTTAAAGTTGTAACAAACCCGATGTTTTCTTCACTATATAACTGTGATGAAAAAGGAAATTTGTAGTTTTTAAAGGGTTCTATTTGATTAGTCTCTTTCTGTGAGTGTTTATACTCTGTAGCTTGCTCTAAATGCCTGTGCATGTGTGTTTTCTAAAATTAGATCAGCGTTTGTCATGTGTAGCATATAAGAACATATATGTGTGTGGGTGTGTGTGTGGGGACGACTTTGTACTCATTTGTTTTGTTTAGGTTCGTTTTATGCGCTCCGGCTCGTGAGTTTTAATCACTGTGTAAATACAGAAGTCTGACTTCATTGGTGATTTATTTATTGACTACAGACGTGGAGGGTAGACCACTGAGTTCTGGGAACCAGAGATTCTCGACCTCTACAGGGCTCATGCACAATGTGTGCCACTGTGTTTTACTTTAAATGGCTGTTGAGACACAGATCACAAACTATTTTGTGTTGCTTATTAATTGCAGAAGAGTTCAACAGTGTGCAAAACTTCAGTATGTAAGTTTTGTGTGGTCATAGTGGTCGTAACATTGTAATTCTGTATTTATATCGTTAACTTTTTTTGTCTCAAAACATTTTGTTAAACCTGGTCAACATGCACATGTGCAATAAACTACGTAAGATGTTAATCATTTAAATATTTAACACCACACCTTGACAGAGATATTTTCTTTGATTTTATATTCCAATCTTTCCCACGACAGTTGCAGAGAGCACACAGAGAGACATATACAGCCTGAAATGCTCATTTTAGCCCAGTATTCACCTGATTTTCCTTTTGGCAACACACACATATTACATCACATTAGTAATCCCTGTTTTTGCCCATGTGCTGTTAATTTAACCTGCTGCTGTTTGTTTAGCTGTCATGACTGATGTGGTCTTCCTCTCCTGATGTTTTTGGTCACTTGTCTGTTAGCTTTACTTTTTTTATTTGGAAAGGTGTGTCTGGTCTACAAAACAGCTTCTAGACATGAAAAACTGTCCAGAATTGCTCCAGTATGGCAAAAAAAACACAAGTATGTAACACAGATGTGAAAAGGATATGACTGTATTTGAATTTGAACACGATTCTGTGGCGTACGCTCAAATATGGTTTCTTAGACTTTAGAAAATAATGTTTTATATAAATGCCATTATTACATTTGTACCAAACTTAGAGCTGATATAGAACTTGTTGTGTGGACAGTTATAACAACATGAAATAGTATTTAAGTTGGCATTTGGTGAATCAGACACGCACATACTCACACAGAAATATAAGAAAACGGTCCATGCTCATGTTTAAAATTCATCTACCATTCTGTCTGACACATCAGCAAATTTTTTTCAGAGATGACAAATTATTAAAATAATATTTTCAAGAATATCTATGTAAACCGCTGTGTTTAGAAAAGAGCACCACGGAAAACAAAGATAAGAATAAAGAGTTTAAGTTGCAGGCTAGTATATGTTGAAAATAACATGTGAGTAGGTGGTAAAGGTGTGACTGCAGACGGGAGCAACAACACTCCTAAATCTCAGGCTGCTGCCCACCACGCAATTCTCTTGATAGGCAGCACAGTATTCTTGTGATTTATGATGAAACCTTCTCTCAATTTATCACGGGTGGCAGGAATGTATAATTCAAAACATTTTCTGTTTTGCTGCATGTGTTGGTTCCCTCCCTCTCACCACACCTAACACCTTTCCATCATCACTACACACCAAACGTGCTCTTCCCTTTTTTTTTTTCTTTTCTTTATTTTTTAATTTGCTGAATGCACACACAGGTATTTTAAATCATGTGTGGCACGTGAGTCATTGTATGTTTCCGACTGAAGACACCTGGTGCGGGAAGATGGCACTAAAACACGATCAAATGTTCCAAAAACATGACAGCACTTCCCTCCCTCTGTGTTTGATGTTCATTTGACTGTTGCTCTAATGTTCCTGTGTCGGTGAGTATGTGTGAATGATCCGCATGAATGAGCATCTGTGTTTTTCTTGTTTCATACATTCACTTCATGTTTTTCCATCAATCGCTACCCTTTTGTGGTAGAGATGTTTGTGTGCTTCAGTGGTTCCAGGAGCTATTTTATCAAGGGCAAAATAATGCAGTGCAAAATAATCCTGGTTGAAAAGAACAGACAAAGTGCAATTAAAACACTCCTGTGAAGACAGCATCCAGGGACCCAGCAACCTCACCTGCACAATACTTGGAGCCCACCTTAAAGCTGGGTTTTGTGGATGACCGAACAGAACACCCCCCCCAGCTGGCTTTTAGGGGTGTTGATGTCATTTATCTGGTGAAGAAGGTGACTGAATTTGTGTTTGCTTTATATCAACCCCTCCAATACCAAAGTCTGCTGATAGCAGCAGCCAGGCCTTATCTCAGTGGCAAAGTAAAGATTGATGCTGCTCATCTGTGGGAATGGGGCTTTAAAAGAAATCTACCCTCCGCTCCTTCCCTACTCTTTCACTGCTGATTCCTTCTGCCTTCTTCAACCATGATATTTACACAGATCCAGCCAGCGAGCCACTTCAATAGCTCTAAAAGCTTTAGTAAAACAGGACTCAATACCTGACTCACATTAGACAGCTCATGAAGATAATTCCCTATAAATAGCTTTACATACTTAAAAAATATTTACTGTAAATTTCAAATTTTGTGTTGTTACATTAATAACAGATAGACCACACACCTTAAATGTTTCATTATCTGGAATGTCCTCTGAAAAAAATTCTATAAACTATATGAACAGCTTTCTTTTCTGTTCTGCCCGGTTTTATGAACATTTGACCGAGTATTTTGGTGATAAACACTTCTGAGCTGACCTGGACTCACCCTCAAGAACTTGAATATCTCTTGCAGTATTCTTTCACATTCTTCCTGCGAGAATTTTCTTTGGAATTCATAACTGCCATTCCAAGAATATCTGGAATTTTATACAAGAAAGTATTCCCGTAGCTGCTAATTTAGAGAGGGAAACAATTATGGAAGCATGGCTGATCAGAACAAATGCTGACTCAAGATGCTTGTGTATGCCCAGCAGATATTTGCTGACGTTATACTTCAGAAATGTGTCACAGTGTGGTCATCAGTGCTTATTGAATTGCTAATTAGTGCCTAATTCCAAATCCCTGTGTAGATTATTAGTTCACCACACTGAAAGAATGGCCATTTATTGTAAAATACAAACCCAAAGTTTGATGGGTTAATTGCCATTAAACATATTCAATATAGCCAACATCCCCTCTGGTTGTATGGCAGCACCATGTGGATGGCTTACGGTCTACTATGAAAACTATGTTGTGGAGCAAGTGATGGATATCCAGTGATATGTGTTTCAATTGCATGCCCCATCCACTTATTTCCCATGGTGCCCTTGGAAGGTCAGTCAGCAATGGTGCTCCAAGCACATTCACACTCACAGACTAATTTTGCATCCTTTAATATTGCATGGAGCTCATTTAGAGGATGTGGGGATGGGGTACAATACACACGCAGACATGTATGCTAGCATGCAAACACATCTATTGCTTTGTAATTTTCTTTCTCGGCAGCTCTCGAGGGTACGTTTTAGGATGCTGCAAAGGGTTTTGGATGTATCTGGTTACACATGGCAATTGGTGTCTTTGCATTTATTTGTGTGTGTTTATAAATAATTGTTTTTGTGTCATCTCCATGTATATACATGTGCAAATTGTGTATGTATGTTTGTGTATATGCATATCCCCTTGTTCTGCAAAAAACTAATGCAAAAACCTCTTCTGCTGTTCTCTTAGTCATCAATCAACCTGCCACTTTAATTTATGTGGCACTTCTGGCTGCTTCGTCGTTTATTTTGGGGGAGAAGAATATCACTGTTGCACAGCTCTGGGGAGAAGTGGCTTTGGTTTTGCAGCATACATATTGCTTTTTAACCCTTTATGGGCTCAAAGAGATTTCCTGTATTTTCTCAAAAGTAAAGCCACATTATTCTGTAGATATGCTTATGAGTTCACACTTATTTTTGACAAATGTCAAAAGTTAGTGCCTAAAGCTAGGCGCCTTCTCAGAAAAAGTTTTAAAAAGTAAATAAATAAAAATAAAGATTTCCTGCTGGCTCCAGTATAGATCTGGTATAAAGTAAAATATCTAGTGTAGAATCAAGTCATTTGGTTGTATGTGATACCTAAGGTTGGCAACGTAGCAGCTTAACATGAAAAATTAGATCCGGCCAACCTGAAGATAAATACAGCAAGAATATTTGACCCACTTCTGTTTATGTATTGTGGAATCAGTCAACAAAGGTCACAGGTTATAAGTTGAGGGGTCAAGGAAGTCATGGCTAGATGAGGTCAGCATGAGGTTACTTCCGTTTGGGGATTCCAGACTATTCCTGTCCATCATATAAGGCAATCCAGAAGACCTCTTCCACCCGGAGCCTCTGCTCAAGTCCCTCCTGTCAGAGTGATGTACAGCAGAAGGCAATAGATGCTGAGAGTGCAAGAGATTGAAGGCAGTCTGTTGGGAGAAAATGTGCACACACACAAAAATGCACATACTCAGTCTCTCACTCGCACACAGACACACACACAGACACACATACCAGACATTGAGTGCAAGGTTATTTGCAAAATGTATGTCAGTAGCTGCAAAATTATATTATTCATATGTGATAAAGCACTAGAAAAGTTGATTCAAGCAATTTTCCTCAAAAAGCATTTTTTATTTATCCACTCATGATAATGTAGCTGGTATTTAAAAGTTAGTAATAGACTGTTGCAAAATTTGGTAGCACTTTATAATAATGTCACACTATTAACAATTAATAATGTATAAGTAATTCATCATTAATATAGGATTATTCCTCCTTCGTATGCCATTTATAAATACAAATATATTATTATGGCTATGATTATGATTATTACTAGCAGTGATGTAGTGGTAGTGATAGCTATACGCACTTACACGTATATGGTGTTATAGTAACAGATGGATAAATATATCTGTATATATAAATGACATATCAAGGAGCGGTAATGATATATAAATGATGAATTAAGCACTCGCTAATACCTTAATAATACCTTCCTGATGCCTAATAAAGTGACATTATAAAGTGCTACCCAAAATGTAAATTTATTGGTAGTTATTAAAAAAAAATGATGCTAGGGACCTTCAGCTTTACTACTTTTTCTATCAGCCAATTGGTTTTTTTTTTGTTTGTTTTTATCCTTGGGATGGGGGCTTTTTTGTTGTTGTTGTTCTTTGAAATATTCAAATAATATAAATCTGTCAGATTTCATCACACATGCACTTAGCTGTTATAGCCTGGAAGGCAATCTTCACTTGTGTTATGCTGTAACAGCTTAATGTATGTGAAGAAGGTGATGCAGTGAACCTCCCCCGTTTTATTGACTGCGTGAATCACAGTGTTCACTGTTGCTACCAGCTAAATGCTACATGCTACGTGCTAATCTCCAGAGTATAACTTGATACAGGCAGAGCAGATCTCTCCACCCTGCTCCAGGGATCTTTATCTTTGCAACGGGATTGAATTATTTCTTCTTGCTTAGCTGGAGGAATCGAGTTACAGTGACCATAATGCACAACAACATACTGCTTTTGTCATAGACATGTGTTAGATTAGCAGGGCACACAGCAAGATGCTAATTTAGCAACAAGTCACATGCTACACTTACTATTGGAACTATTAGAGGGAAATCACAGTGGCACAGAAAACCAAGCTCAGAAGAAGAAAAATATTTCCCATATTCTTTCGACAAAGACATTTTCACAATGGCTTCTAAACTTAAGAGTACTGTGTGCAGCTTTATTGATTTTTTTCCCTTTTTTTTTAGCAGTGTTCGGGAGATGGCGCCGAGAAAATGAGGTCTGGCTTGAAGGTTTATGTCCTGCCACAGTTAGAAGGAAATGTGAGCTGAGGATTCAGCTGGCCTTTTATTGTAAATGCGCTCCCTCTAGATGGGCTTAAAGTGTCTGTTTTCCTGGCTATAGGAGGGGAATTAAATATGAAGGGTATCAGTAAATGAGCAGGAAGACTCCAAACGAGTGCTTAGGGACAGTTTTCCATTATTGTCATCTATTATCCCGGACAGATAGCGATATCGGCCTTTGAGTCGTCGATTTGCAATCCACTGCACGTTGGTGGCAGGCTGACACGTTATGGGTTATGTGAAAACAAAGTAGGACAGTTAACTCTAGGGATAATTTGGGCTATTTTAATCCAGTCAAATACAGAGCATTTACAACTGATGCACATCGTAAAACAGTACTCCAAAGCGGCGCAACAAGGCTTCCAGTTCATGATTAAATAACCATCTGGTGTTGAACTGTTGAATGTGTACTGCTATACAGTTCTCCCTATTCTGAGCTATTCTAATCTCTCTCTATGGCAGAACATGCTGGCCATATTTGGTAATATTCAAGCAAGTCGAAAACATAAAATGGTGTGAAATCTGATAGATTAACCTATGTCTAATGGCATTAGATTAGATATTCGTAAGATTAAGTAAAGCTTTGACCAGATAATCTTGCCAAGCATTCACCACCTTAACGTCACGTTACTCTAAGTATTCTCACTTTCCTGTGTCAGATACTAGCTTCGTTTTGAGCTCACCGCTGCGTGGCCGCTGTAAAGCATTGGTCTGTACACAGACAGTCACTCTGAATAACAGGCCTGCAAGCCATAAATGTCAGCCCTTTAAATCACACATGGGCCAGCACTGTGTCTCAGAGAGAGAATCCTTCATCACTGCTTAAACTACAGCCGCCCATTTATTTATTATGTGTATGTTTATAAATCACTAAGGAGACCCCGCATTCCTGAAGCCTGTAAAAGTGAGTGAAAGAAAGAATAAGGTGTACATTGGAAAGAGAGGTTTAAAAAAATAAGCAGGGTAAAATGAAAATGTGTGAAGAGTGGTACAAATCAACATAATATTTTATTGTTTATATTTTCAGAAATGATGAGAAATATTTTCTAAAAACTTGTTGCTTCTTTACACGTCGCATGGAATTCTTATTTTAATGTTTTTGATTTTTATTTAATAAATTTTAATTCAGTTCATAAGAATCTGCTGTCTACCTGAGGAGTTTGTTGATGAGGAAAATGTTTTCACTTTCCAACCAAATTTAGGGATTTTTTTAAAGGGATTTCTTTTTCTAGATGTTTTTTGTAACAACCTGAGAATTCTACTTTAAACTTTTCAGTCTATTTTCAGTGTTGTTTAGACATCTGGAAGGGAGATCAGTTTCTTACTCAGGTATATTAACAGTAAGTTTTTATAGTAAAACTATGTTGGATACTATTAAGATGTAAGAGGATAATTAAAAATGTTTTTAAAAATGATATTTTCCATACATTTGCTGTATGTGTTTAAGGTAAATTCTAATCTCAAATTGGTTTTTTGTATGATTTTAATTTCTCTTCATCTGCCCAGATGTTCCAGTTAGGTAAAGCCAAGAAAATAAACTGACCAGTGGGGCTTTGCTGTGAAACCATTATTCCACTGTTTCATTAATGTCTTAGTAAATACATGCCATTTGCAGTTACTCTTACCCTTACCTATTCACTATGCTTTTTGAGCAACATAATCTGTAATATAGAGAACTAAAAATCACTTAGTTTCTCAGTGGTTGCAGTCAGGTATTTATCTAAAGCATTATGGTCCACTGATCATTGAGGGGGCTTGATGGTCCTCGTTTACAGTGTAGTAGTACAATAGAAAAATGTTGAAGTGCACAGTATTATGAAGTTTGATTTTGCACAGCTGCGTCAGTGCCAAAAATCCATTCAATCCATGTAAGTATAAATGAACTCAAAAGTTATGCACATAACCTACATAGTCTAAGTGAAAGACATAACACATATTTTACTGTGAAAGCTATAACCATAGACTCCATACACTGCTTCACCAGTGATATCATACCGGTGTCTATGAAGTGTTTAGCTACACCACCATTCTCCTGAGACTAGCACACTTTTTTATGGACAATTAATATTAACACAGAAATGACAGTGAATTCCCTGGCTTCACCCAGGAGTGTCTCTCCACAGGCAAAAAAAAAAAACTCCACTAAGACTACTCGTCTGAAGATCAGTCAAAATAAGCCAATTGGGTCTTTCATCCTTTGCTTTTACAGTCTTGGAGATTTATGATGTACATCAGTGAGATGTACAATTGCCCAGTATATGTATATGCATGCTTTTAGTCTTTCATTCCCCCTCATAAAAGACGACACATTCCAAGATTTTACTCAACCGTTGGTTCCTTTACGTTTTCCTTGAGGGTTTGAGACGGCATTTCGTGTCTTTGTTCCTTTTAATCAAATACTTACTTCTGTCTCTAAGTAAGACACAAAAAATCACAGCCATTTAAGATGCAGGGATTTGCGATGTTTTTGACCAAATGTTTGAACTACATAAAGGAAATGATCCTTGTGTTACAGGGAACAAATATGGCAATGCATTTAGAAACAAAGACAAAAAAAATCTTTAAAACATATCTGTACACTTTCTTTCTCTCTCTCTCTCTCTCTCTCTCACACTCACACACACACACACACACACACACACACACACAGACAGACAAAACAGCATTCATTCTCACTGGGAAGTGTATACTTCCATTAAATACACAATCCCTAGTCCACTTTCTCTTTTCCCAGGCTGCTTTATTTTCCCTCAGGTCCTGTAGGGAGTTTGATTTTAGACTCAAGAAACCACATCTCATCAGCTCCTTAGAACCTGTGAGCTTTTAGTTGTGAACCCCCTCAAATTTCAGATTTGGCATTAGTGTATTTTTGTCTGGAAGTTGTGGCCTTAACCCTTGAACTCTTTACCACTGGGTGCTTGTCAGATTGCCAATCTTAGACTGTTCCCTCAAGCGCAAATAGAAAGTAAAGTAGAAATAGTATTAAAATTTTGTTTGGTTATAGCCACAAACCCTCAACTTCAGTTTAGCTTGGATCCATAAGTTTTGAGCACATGTGTTTCTATCATAGTTGTTGATGCTGATAAAGCAATGCATCAGTCACTTTGATTAGAAGTCATTTAGAGTTGGAGCACAACTGTAATTCATTGGCTTAGTCACACTAGAGTAAAAGATCAGGTTATCACCCTCCTTGTTCCTTGGTAGCCATCAAAAACATTGGTGGCTTCCAAGTGATTGCATTGACTTTTCTTTTTGTTTTTGTTTTTTTTGCATTCGGTAAAACCCTTAAATCTGGTCAACCACTAATAGCAAGGCGATTACGCAGGTCATCTTGGTGTGAGTCGACCTGTCTGCAAACAATCACTCTGAGAGATTGGTGAAGGTTTGAAAACAATTGTCATCTAATTTATTAACGCTGACTGATTGATTGTGACGTGTTGACATCCTGAGTCAGTCTGCAGTGTGTCTTTTTGCAATAGGTGATTTGATTCAGCTGGTTGCCAACTGGTTGCCAACTGGTTGTATTCTGGTTATATTCCTATATAAAAGCAAGGTTGCTGTTCTAAATCACCATCCTGCAACAACTATGTCACTATTTGTGGATGAATTTCTGAATTTCTCTTTTAAATCTATGTTGGGACTCTGAATGTAAGTAGTTAACGTAAATCACTGAGTTTAGATATAACAGATTTGCACAGCAAAGAAAAGTTGCTTTGAAGATGGCAAATCACAGCAAGTGGTCGCAGACCTGGTCCCGTCTTTGAAGCAACTATTTCAAGAGCAGTTCATTGCACACAGACAGTCTCTAGTATGACTATTGCATGAACTTGCAAAGTGTTCAAGTGTAAGGAATTCAGCATATGTAGAAATCTGCCTTCTGCATTAAAACTTCATTCTTGAACTACTTAGTACTTGAACTGTTTTCCTCAAGGCTACTTGACCAGTACATATGTATGTCAATACATACCCTGGCCTTTTCTTAATTGAGACATATCTGTATTGAGCAAGTCACTCACTGAATATGAAAAATGGAGCATGGGAAGGAGAGGAGAGGGTGGGAAGAGAGATCAATGATATGGATCTGCATGTACAGACTAAACCCAAGCCTCCATCCTGTGTGTGTATGTGCTTGTGTCTGCATGTGTGTATGTTGCAGGTTCTGCAGCCTTATTGGACATCTGAATGAGTAATGGCGTCGTCTCAGACTGGGCAATTACCACCAGTGCTCGTTTATTAAAAAGGGGTTGGAGAGATGGAGAAAGGAGGATGGTGCTCTGGTGCTGAGGGAATGTGGGATGAATAGATAAAAAAAAAACTGGAAATTTTAAAATTATTTTATATATAATTCATTTTAATGTCCATCAAATCTACATTTAAGCCCTTTCAGTACAAAGATTTAATGCTTTATTTAGGTCCTCTGTTTGGGGCTTTAGTGGTTATGCATAACTAAAGATTACCTTTCTATATTGCCCTTGTTAAAGAACAGTTTATCTTAACTACCACCACCTTACATGTTATTGATTTTAAGTTCATATTATTTCATCTTGCTAAAGAAAAACGATCCATCACTAGGGTTGGGACTTGATACGAATTTAGAAATACCAATTCCATTATCGATATCATTTATTGATTCAATTCCTTATCCATTTTCTTGTCTATTGTCATTGGGTTCTCGTTGGCTCCATTTTGAGAGTGACCACCATTGCTAAGCACCAATAAAGAAATGACATTTATGCTAATGAATTGCATACCGTGGTTCAAATGTTTGTGCATGTTCGTTAAGGTTTTTCACCTCTTTGTTGTGGTCAGTGTTGGAGTTGTTACTCAAAAAGGTCATTATTACACAGATCACACAAACCACTTCTCTTAAAAAATAATGCAGTATGTCATTTAATTATTCCTGGGAAAAAGTTGTTCGTTATACTAGTTACATTTCTACTAGTACTGTAACTACTCGTTACATTACTTTTATGTTACTCTTTGAAACAGCTTTAACAAACTGTCTCATAATCACAATTTAACAATATAAACCTAAGGCTACAACCCCTCCAAACAACACAAATCCCTAATGAGGACACATCTCTCTAAGGTCGCCACAGTGATTCTGTTTTAGAAATGTGAACAGGTAAAAATAGAGACTGCAGCCCGACTGCTGACTGCTCGTCTGCTTGTTACCTGTTGAAGTTCAGGGTCTGCCTAGTGGGGTCAGCATTCACTCAGCTTTCAGTTTGGGTTCTTGGCTAGCTTAGCGTTAGCATGCTGTCTTGGCAGATGCTTGCAAAGAACCAAAGTTGTTCAGCAGCATAATGCAGTTGTTTCTGTCCTGGATGCAGTTTTCCACCAATTTCTACAAGAACCAGTTCTCGATTCTCATCCCTATCCACCGCTTCCTCACTGACAGCTGATTTGCACAGAAGCTCACCAAACTAATTTTAAGATTTTAGGAGTCTCATTATCAACAAAGTTATTTAAATTAAGCTCCCAGCTTGTTAACCAGAAAGTGGAGTTAACTAGCTGGAGTTAGAAAATAAAAGTTTTCAAGAGAATTTTTAGTTTGGAAGACTTCCATGTTCTTAAAGAGTATCGTTTTTATGTACTGTGCTTCTATGGGCTGTTTAGTACTGAGATCGAATGTGAAAGCTTACAACATGGACTAGCAACAAACTGAATGTAAGACTGAGCCGAAGAGAGACACAATCAAAGCTCAACACTGAGTAATGTGAAAATTTACATTTAAAGATTCTGAGTGTTGAGTGTGATGCCACTTTCCATAATTTCCTATTCTATTTCTGAAGTTGTGAACTCTGGATCAAGTTTCAAATCATAAAACTCTATCTAGCTTAATTCTGAATTTAACCAACTACAGAAACAAATAATATTCCTCCTGCACACTATTTCTCTGCTTTTTCCTTTCCATTTTGCATTCTTCTTCCCATTTCTCCCTTCCTCTCTTTTCTCACCCTGTCTGTCTGCATGTCTAAAATGCTAAGAAAACATTGTGGCTATGTAGGCTATGCTGAGAATCAGTCAGCAGCTGCTTGGTGATCAATGGGAAAGAAAACAAGTCCTAACCAAAGGAATTTGGGTTTTGAACTCTGTTCATAACTCAGAAACCATGCCAGGGAGGAAAACCATCTGACAAATGATAGATGAGTGAGATGGCTGTGCTCTTATCTATGCATCCATCAATCCAACTATATAGTACTGTATGTAAAAATGCAGATTTCTATTCATACATTTAGAGAGTGTTTATATTAGATAGAGAAAGAAATGGTAAAGAAGGCCTCGTTTGCCCTTGTCTATTTCAACATCCTGCCTCAAAATAACCCCCTACCCCACACTTCCATCACATGAGTAATCATACAGTAGCACATCCCTTCTCTTATGTATACACACATTCATAGTTTGGCAAGACATGCTTGACTCATGACTCAACCCCAGACGCCTGCCAATGCCACTGTGTTGGTCTAGTGGTGCCACAGCACTCAGAGAGTCCTCGCTCTGTCCCTGCCGTGTCACGAATCCACACAAAAGGCATATTGTTAATCATGCTTGGGAAAGACCAGAGTTCAAGGACATTAATAGCTACGATGTGTAATTTCCCTCCCCTCCACATCCTACTCATTCAGCTTTTTGGGAAATTTGGGTTTAAGAAACAAGGATAATTCATCTGGGAAAGTACCATTGACAAAACTTGACTGTACTACTGGAAAGCAATTGTTAACTAGTGAATTATTAGAATGCCGTTGGTTTGTTTCTTTTTAACATCACCAGTTTAAAACCCATTACTAAAATGTGAAATGAGTTGGGCCAAAAGACTTAAAGAGAACACTTAGGATGAGTCTGAGGTGGGCGCCTTAAAATAGTGCATGTTTAAGTTTAGAGTAACAGATTAAACCTGTAAATAAGCCAGACTGGCGTGAAGCTAGCCTGGAATCAGATGTTTATCCTTTTTTTTTTATTTGCTGAAATGTTCCCTTCCAAATTTCATAGACACTGGGAAAGTCAAATTTCCTATTTTGTTTGCCAAAAAGAAGAACTAGTTTGCTTGATTTTGCAGAGGCATATACATTTCATGTGAAGTAAACTCTTAAAGAATTAAGAGAATAGGTTCTTGCCCACAAAGAAGCAAGCCTACACTAACATACATACTGCTATAAATATAAACACTCCATCGTCTCTGGTCTCTGATCACCTCACAACTGTTTAACCCTCCTTTTCCTTCAACACAAAGGGTACGCCACTGTGTGCCAGCATCTCATCTTACGTGCCACAGAGGAGCTTGAGACTATTAGCCTGAGCTTGTCTCTTTTGTGCTAATTGGCAAATCCAGCATCAACTTCGCTATTGTTTAATTAGTCTTAATTAGTCTTAACAAGATAACTGAACACCATTAAACAACATTCAAGTGACCCCATCAAGGATTTAATAATTAAAGCAAAAAAAAAAAAATCTTGTTCAAGACTTTTTTAAAGACTTTTCTCTAGTAGGAAAATGAGGTAACTTTTTAATGTTATTGCCTGTGCACAGATCTCTATTTTCAACTGTTGCAAAGTAACATAAAAGCAGAATTATGATAATTGCTTTGTTGTAAAAAAGTATGTTAGCTTAATGTCGATAATACTTTACATCATATAGTGGGTGTAAACTAGTGTAAAGAATAGAAAAAAAAATAGAAAAAACAGCCAGTAAAAAATATACTGTTTAGCATAAGCTTTTATATGGTACACAATACATAATGTAATGTTATCACTAAGTTTTATCTTCTAAAATGTACATTTGCCTTTATTTTCGCTTTGTATTTAAACAGTTCATCTTAAAATTGCAACACTATTGTCAAAGACATCTTTTTATTTAATTTATAAGAGAGCAAGTTATTCACAGATACCAACTCAAGGTAAGGGGAGAAATACACCTATCTACATGCATAAAAGTGCTTAACTCTCACATATAAAGACATATAAAGACAAGGCCATTGTTTCATCAGAGGTGTCACACATCTGAATTGAAATCAGCATCCTTCTCCACTTCAGTCTTCAGGCCTTTACCGCCCCCTTCTTCTTTTATTTTTATGTAAAACACATTGTGAAAGGTCAGTGAAGAGAAGCAGCAGAGAAGAAACGAGAGCATGAGAGAGTCGAGTGTGCGTGCATGTGTGCATGCATGTATGTATATATATTTGTGCATGTGATTATGAGTGTAATTCCTTGCTGTGTGTATGTGTGTGTGTGCATGTGTGTTTTCAGAGGGGGTAAAACTCTGTCTCCTATGCATGCTGTGCTCATTGAGAAGTGGTGTCTTGTGCCTAGGGGGGCTGCCAGGGAGAGGGCAGGCGGGCGGCCAGGCGCCAAAGAAAGAGGTCACATCCATATTCATCGCATTGGACATGCACATGTAAACCACTTTTAATATGCCGTGACAGGGCAAAGTTGTGTTGAGGCGGAAGGACAGAGAGAAAGAGGGTGAGGGAAAAGCAGAAATGATGACAAATATGGAAGGAATAATTGTGAGAAAAGTCCACGTGTTCATCTTCATCGCGGTCTAAGTGACTTCCTGGTGAATCTCAGTGACCTGCAAAATCCAATTATAGGCAGGCAGTGTAAAATAAGTCTTATTAGAAAGAAAGGAGAACCGTACGCTTGCACACACACAGTATAAGATATATGTAGCATTCAAAATTTTTAACACATTTAAATTGGCTTATGTACATAAATCTGATAGAAAGGATGGAAAAACTCTTTACTGGCTTTAAACACATATAACGATTGCTAAAGTGCCAAACTGCAGATATTTCCAGCTAATTAAAAAACTCAATCTGTATCAAAAGACTGGAAAACACAAAAGGAATGCCTGTTTTAATAGGGCACTTTGAGGTCAGTGGGGGCATATCATCTTCACATCATAACAGGAGGCCCAGGTAGGCAGTTATGACAATGTGGCATTATATGGCAGCTTTTGAAGTCTACCAGTGACAGCCCCTCAATGTAACCGTCTGTCACAAGTCACTGCTTTGAAGTTGGCAATGATGAAAAAGAACAAAAACCAGGCAAAAAAAACAACAAAAAACAATCCATTAAGATTATGGAGTCATGTCAAAGCAGCATTTTAGAGATTTGGAGGAGTGTAGATGCTGTGTGTGGTGTATACAGTGGTATTTGGACTCTGACACAGTATATTGTAGTGTTCTATATATAGACAGAAAGGAGCTGAGGATCTCTTTTGCGTTGGGAAGGCAGTTTAGATAGAAGTGGAATAATAGGACCTTTCTCCAGGACACTTAACCCCTGATATCCTGCTGGATTGCCCTTTTGATAATGGCACCACTTACTGTCTCTCTGTCATGAAGCACTCTCTTCAATCCTTACCTGTAGGGCCTACATTGGACCATCCCTGGGGTGGAAAATAGTCACAGTGGGGGTTTTACTCTAGGGATGGGGTTTTCTAGTAACCCTACTCTTAACTTTTCAGACAACGCCAGGGTCCCCTGGGCATCCCCCACCCTCTATGGGCTTTAATTCCAACAAAAGTTAAAGTTGCGACAGGAGCTTCCCTAAGCGGACAAATTATGCTATCGGTTTCCCTGCTGTTGTTGGTGTATAAAAGCACCTTGCTTCTGTTAAAAAAAAAAAGAAGTGAAGTTCTCCATCTGGAAATCTGTTTGAAGTCAGTTAAAACAAAGCTGACCTAAATTTGTGCGCACATTTGTTCTGTCAAGAGTTAAATTAGCATTGTTTAATGGAAGATAGTAAGTTTAATCCCGGTGCATAACGCAGCACTGCCATTGTTAATGGGGCAATCAAGGTGACAGGTTTATCCTGTCCAGCAGAGCACTGGGTAGTGAATCTTTCTGGGCCCTAACCTCCAGCTTGCCTCAAACAGTGGGGAATCCTCCTCAATCACTATGAGAGGGTCTTCTCAGCTTCACTCATATTTTAACCACCAGCCCCACACCATGGGGTGCTGTGTAACGGCCCGTCAGTGGCTGTAACCTAAGCACCAAAATGGCTTTTTGACAATGTATCTTGTGTTGTTTTAAGAACCCCCGTCTGTCTTGACCAGACCCCACCTCCACAAAATATGATTTAATCATTTCTCTCACTTACTTTTCTCAGCATGAGAGCAAAAAGGAAGACAGAAAAAGAAACTGAGAGAGGCTGGGGGGAGGCATTCCAAAGTGGTGAAGAAGGAGAGACATTACAGCAGTTATTTCCGCAGCAAAGAGAAGAAAACCTCTTACAAGGCACTTCTCAATAGGAGCTGGTTGCCAAGGCTAAAGCCAAGCTACTCCTCTTAAGAAATCCTCTGGGTGAAAATATGAGCAGGCTTTTAATCAAGAGGCAGTGGACGTTATACAAACAACAGTCTATGCTGATGTCATTCTGAAAAATCTCCCCTTTTAAAACTCAGACCTCTAGTCCATTATTTACATTCTTTTTTTTTTTCTTTTTTAAGTGTGTTTTGGAAAAAAAAAAAAAGATTGTATCTCATACAGATTGTAGCTTACAAAACTGTTGTGTCACTTGGTATTTTTCAAAACGTCCACATAACAACTAAAAAAAACAACTTGTAATGTCAGTCTTCTAAAATGCATTGAAATTGCCAATGTTGCACAAGAGATGATCTCATGTTTCTAGTCACATCTTGCTTGTTGCAAATTTCTGGGAGCAGGCCCTGATTCCTGTCTCTGCTCATCTCTTCTGATCCCACTTTTCTCCTCAGGAGTATATCGTTCCCCACCCTGCCTGCATCAGTGGTTGACACCCACTTGAGAGCTCTGAAGCACAGTGTACACATTACCACAAGTGTTGTTACTGTTACCAGGGACTGTCTTACCCTCTGTAATGAGTTGCAAATCTGACAGAAGCCCAGTTTGTAATAATGTGTGGATGCTGTGGTACATCATCCTTATGACTGTCTGCTGATGTTGATGTAAACTACTGTGTTGAAGGCGTGAACCCCTGATTTTGTTTCCCAAATAAGACTGTTATCGTTTTAAAGTGACTGTGAGCAACAATTCTCCAGGCTTTCTAAAGGTCTTCCAAAGATTTTCTTTCAACATTGGCTGCTTTTTCAATCATTAGTCCAGTCCATGACCATTTTCAGACGAATGCTTTGATTTGTTTGTTTTTTTGGTTAAGCCACTAAACACTGATCAATGAATCCATAGACCAGCGTCATGTTTTCACATAACATTGAGCAAGGAACACATTTTAAATGTATTTGTTGGCACAAATAGAGCAGGTGGTAGATCACCTACCAATCGGAAGGTTGGTGGTTCGATGCCTGTCCGCTCCAGTCTGCATGCCAAATATCCTTGGGCAAGATATTAACCCCAAGATGCTCTCTGATGGATCCATCGGAGTATGAATGTGTGTGAATGTATGATAGAAAGAACTTACCTAGGAAGAGCCTAGAAAAAAGTGCTTATGTTAATGACTGAATGAGGCAAGTTGTGTAAAGTGCTTTGACTGCTCAGATAAAGTAGAAATGTTCTATATAAAGAACCAGTCCATTTACCATGGACAGGCTGCTAGCAACAAAGTATTGTTGGTAGCAGCGTGTCGCAAAAACACATAATTTGTTTCCCTCTGCTCTTTAGTTGAATGTATGAATGTGGAGTCCCAAAGATGACACACTGAGAAGCATAGAATAGTGTTTTTGCACCAAGCAAAGTGATTCCCTGTTAGTTGACAACGTGCCCAACAAGTGTGCAGTGTGTCTTTTAAAAAACTGAGGAAACTGGACAAATAGAAGATGAAAGAAAAAGTGATAGTCCTCATAACTATCTAGAACATATGAACAGCATCTGAAGGTTACGTCCTCAAGATCCCACTTATCCAGTAAATCACACAGAACCCGAGAGATGTATTTGGTCACAGTTGCTCTACAGTACTGTTCAATATAGCCTGATCACAAATGGTCCCACTGGAAGGGCGACTGTCAAAAAGAAGAAAAGGAAATGGGGAGAAAACCTTTCCTTCGTTCCACCAATACTGTTTCTCGGGCAGTCCGACTTGGATAGCACTAAGTAGCACAGACACTGAAACCTAGCATCAGTATAGCTTACTGTGGCTTGAGCGACTTCCTGCTGCTCTCTATGCAATGTTCGTATCTGTTTAATACTGTTTGCATGTACTTAAAATGCATGTATTGTGAGGTCCCCCACAAGTGGTTCAATCTAAACTCATTTACCAGAAGAGTGTATAAGCAGGGCTCGTAAAATCGCTAGCCCGACGTCCCGGGGCTAACGATTTTTCCAGTCGGGCTACCAAAATCTAACTCAGTCCTGCCCATTGGGCTATCATAGGAAGGAAAAATATGTGTCAATGCTTTTGCATTCCTTTGCAAATGTCGCAAAGGGTAATTTTGTCATTGGCATCGATGAGCCACTGTCAATATGTGACATATGTTTGCGTTTGAATTTGCATTTGTTTTTTGCTTTCACTTTCACTTTGCGATCGCGCGAACTGTGTATAGAGAGCCGCTGTACTGATTGGTGAGTGACAGATTAATTGTGCACCAATTCCTCTGACATCACCTTATCACTCATTAGCTTACTATTCAAATGTGACAAGTGAAATCTCCCGCAGCAAGCTTAAACATGTGATAGAGGTTGATTGCGCAGATAATAGCTGACCGTTACGTGTGTGAAATCCATCTGTGTAAAAACAGATGGATTTACGCAGGTATTTTAGTTCTGCAGAGCCAAATAAGACAGGTCAGGGTGAAGAAGGGACAGACAAAGAAAAGCCTACCACAAAATGGAAAAGTTATGACAAATCAGACTATGAGGCAAAAAAGAGTAGCTGTTTTGGTTTCATGGACAAAAGAATTTCTGTGGCTGGAATATGACAAGCTAAATAACATAATGTTCTGCCGGGTGTGTCGTGAGTTTCCCTTGATTTCTGAGTCGACAAGCGCCTTTGTTACTGGGACCAGTCTTTTTAAGAAAGACCCCATCAGAATGCATGATTCAATCTGCAGTATCTTTCCCAGGACAAACACCAATTGCACAAAACATACTAAAAATAAACCAAGCACAACAAGAAGTCTTGAAAAATCTGTTTAGAACAGCGTACTATGTTGCAAAGAGTGAACTACCATTGGCAAAATTTAGCAGTCTTTGCAAACTTCAAAAAGCAAATGGCCTAGATCTTGGTTCCACTTACCTCTTACCTGTAACTTCAGTGGAAATTTCAGATTCAGGATCTGACACAGACTGATTCATGTTCTACACAGTTCTGACAAGTTCATAGAAATTTCTGCTCAATTAGAACCAAATATTTGAGTTGATGATTGTAATTTAATGTTTTGTTTCCTTCACAATATTATACTTTAATGTATAATATTGTAAAGGAAAAAAAACATAAATCAAAAAATCCTTCTCTTTTTTATTCGGGCTACTTAAATTTATTTTGGGCTACCAAAAACTGAAGCGTGCCTGCCCGAAGGGCTACCAGGGATTTTGAAATTTTGCGAGCCCTGATAAGATACAGTGTTGGGATCGTTACTCAAGAAAAGTGATGTATTACACATTACTCGGTATGGTTCTTCACGTGCCAATAACTGAAGGAACTATGTAACGTATGTAAAGACATAATTGTGACTGCAATGTAATGATTGAATTTAGTGATTGGTTACATTACTAAATTACTGAAAAATGTAACGTGAGTACAGTAACACGTTTCTGCCCACTTGATGAATGTAAGTTCACAACTCTCACTTTAGTACTGTACTGGACTTTGCCAAAAAATACTGAGCCACTCTTTTCCAATGCTTTAGTGATGCCAAGCTTTTTTCCAACAGTGCAGCTTTGTCTGCACTCATTCCCCACTGGAACTGCTTCCAGCAGGATTAATAGATGAGGTTAAAACACACAGTAAAATTGCAGACTGTAACACTAAATTAATAAGCTAAAAGAGTCTAAAAGTCTTTGTAGAGTTGCAGAGATGTGTGGTATTTCCTGCTAATTTGGCATGCAATCAAGCTTTTCATATCGGAGTTAAAAAGGTACAGGTTAATGCTGCTTCAGATTTTGCAGCATTAACTCTTTGAGAAACAGTGTGTAGCGTCTCTCAAGCCACCCAGTCTTTTGCTATGATTAATGAACAGCTAGTAAAGGTCAACACATAATAAACTGAACTGCCTTTACATTAGATTTTCCTGACATCAAATTTAGATAAATTTATTTTTCATTGATCTTAAACAATAGGTCACAGAGAGACAGTTTGCCTCAGCAGGTTCAGCTTTGTCCGAGGAACACAGTTTCACCATATTGTTTGGTTGTTCAAGGGCTGACACTTGATAATGCCAGTGCTCACTTCTTGGAAACCTACCACTCTAATTCTCATGGCACAGAAGAGACTTGTATCCTAAGCACTTTTGTGGGTCATCACAAGAAAAAACTGTCATCGATGCCAGTTTCCTTTCAGTGCGTCCTTGCCCCTTCACACTGCACAGCTCCTTTTTTCACCCCTCTAGTGCCTAACCAACCTGCGGTAATAATGACGAACATCATTTATGCAAATGTAATTAGTGCGAGAAACATGAGAGTGAAGCACAGGGCGCCAATGGAAATTTATCACTGAACACCCAGGCTCTAAACATTCAATTAAAATATTGAATTTCAGTGGATTTAATCTAAACGTAATAAATTAAGAAGTGGAAGAAGAGTTTGCAGCAGAGCAGACTGACATTTGGCTGTCACTATCACACTTGGAGATGGTCACTGATTCCACGTCCTTACCTTAACCCTTCAAAATGCAGATGGTGGGCAGAAAGACAAGGAGAGAAGGTGATGTCTGGCTCTTATCTCTGTATCTGGGTCAGTGTTTTGTCGAAGCATGGAAGGGTGAGATTGGGCTACAGTGCTGAGACAAATTAGTGCTGCACACCACAGGCTTTAATGTTTGATAATTTGATATCAACCATGTATATGACGTGTTTAACTGCTGTTAAACATATCGTTGTAAGCCTTCGTGGCTTTGAAACTACAGTCTTTACCAGGAGATTGGTAAAACAGGAAAGAGGGGAAGACACAGACACCGTCGTTGGAAGAGAAAGTCTGGATTTCAGGAAAGCATCCATCACAAGTCAGGAGCAGCGTCAGCTTGGATGACACAAAATCACATATGGAGTCCTTCTTCAGGGACAGACAAAAGTAATTAGCTGGGCTCAGATACTGACATCCTCTAGAGCTGTTTTTCCATATTCTTTATATTCTCAGGTCTATTAGATTTACACCGATGATCTGCAGATGCAGTAAGTTCATCAGAACAAAGTGTTTATAAAATGAAACCAATGAGTTAAAAGGCCAGTTAGTTGGTAACATTTTATGCAACCAGAGAGTTTGTTGAGGTTAGAATTTATTTCATCCACAGTCCGTGTAACACTATGATATGACAGCACAGAGATGAAATCACAGAAGCGTTTCTCTTCCATTTCAACTAATCTTTTTTCTCATCATCTCAGACGAAACCGTTCTAACACTGACAAATACATCTGGTGTTCGGTAGTGTCACCACACCTAACAGAGCAAATGTTCACTAAGTAAAATACCACTCAGTTCTTCTAAACATTTGACCATCGCTTAAATTAAGATAATGATTAGCTGTACTTCAATAAATATCACGATGATAATAGATGTTTGGTGAATTAAGTGCTTGCACTATAAGAGCTTGATAAAGTGGATATATTGAAAGTTGTGTGACCCTATAATGCAAAACTGTATTTCTTTTTATCCTATTCGACTTTTTTAAGAGTTGAGACACAGGCTAGGTGATAGACATGTTACTTATAGATGTGTTTTGAGGTAAAAGTAGTTATGCATAATAGTTTATGCATAATTAGACACAAAATTTTAAATTAGCCCTAAATGAGAAATTTTTGAAAAATCTTTTATCCTGCTAGACTAAATGCTAGTTGAGTAGTTTCAGGTGTATAAAAACAAAAATAGTCTATGTGCAGTTTTTATTTCTGGAGCTGACATTATACATGTTAACCAGACGGATGCCCTTGCCTCACTGTCTCTGCTTAATGTACCATGAGGCCTTCTTGAGAGTTGATCCGCACTCAAGACTAAAGCTGCAATTACAACCCCCGTTTGTACACACTTGCAAGCTGTGTCAATACTGATCCAAAACACTGCTGCACTCCTGAGAGCTGTACTCTCAGCGCTTGCTGTGACAAAGTCCAACTTAATGTTTTCTCCTCTGTTCATGTTTACATACAGAGGACATGGCAGCCTGCCTCCTTCAGCTTCATGGTAATAAGCTGCTATCGCCCCAGTTTTCTTAATATCACATTAGAATTTCATCTCAAGGGGAGGATGCACTGAGAGTGTGAGAACGTTGTATGTTTAATGAATAAGACTGGGGAAAAGTGTCTTAATGGTTGCATTAATGCTTTTTTCTGTCACCGTCCCTCTGTACGTATTGTGCATAATATCAAACACGACCTGATTCTTGCTCTATTTCCATAACGCCCCTCTGGATCTTGGTGGTATTTTGTCTCATTTTGTGCTGCATCTGAAAGTAGAGGGCAAAATGAGGCCTGTCTATGAATCAGTGCTACAGATAACTGGTGATATTATACACTGACATCCTTTAAAGAAGACTTTAATGCAGGCACTCAATGCATGCCAATTTAAAAGGCATAAATAATGTAAATACATTTTAGATCTTTTGAAAATCTAAAGCTTCCATCCAAAAGCAATTTGCTATATTAACCCAGTCTAAATGATCTTTTTTTTTTCTATCCTGAGCTATTTAAAATAATGTTAATAACAGTGGCAATATTCATGTTATCTATGCCAGCTTTTATAGTGTCTAACTTTAAATAGCCTACATGGCCAAACGTTAATGGCACCCACTGTTAGAATCTGCCTGCAGTGATTTTCTTCCATTTAGCCATTATAGCACTACTGAGGTCATTGCTGTTGGATGATGAGGCCTGGCTCACATGGCATATCAGTCTCTCCCAGAGCTGTCATATGGCACCGATATCATGCCATCGAGTTTTTTGCACACCCTAATCAAGATATTTCTTTTTGTATCTTTGTTTACTTTGGTTTTTGGATTTTGAAACCACAGAGAGTAGTGCACAAACAAAGTGTCACATAATTGCATTGCATTCAGTTTCACCTAACTGGCAGTAATGGGCCTTACTATAATCATGATCAAGTCAGTGTCAGCAAACTTTTTTTTTAAACAGTCTGAACAGGGTACATGTAACTTTGACATGCTAACAAGCATTAACAAAGGCTAGACATGTAGCAGGATATCTATGACCACTAGAAGCAATGCTTTTAAAGTTTAATCCATTATTTACTTCAATCTGGACCTTACTGTGTCTTTGATCTACCATTCGACACCAAACACGAGCTCTACAGCCACAGATAGCTTGCCATGTTTTATTTATCTCTAATTAGCTGCTCATTCAAAATCATGAAACAATAGACCAGAATAGACATAACTGACTCCTGCATCTAGGCCAATGTTTAGTCTGGGATACCAAGGTTGATCTACCTCTCTGTATTTGATAGTGCCACGATCCATTATTCACTAAAGATCAAATTTTAAAGCAGGGATGCTGTTCAGTATTAGAGAACTAGGGAAGAAAAGATATCTTTCTTAGTTCTCACCTTCTTTTTGTCAGTGCTTTTTAATGCTCTTTCAGTTTCAGTCCAGTTTGGCATTTACATCTGTGAATGAACTTTTTTTTTTTAAATTTGTTTGATAATTTTCCCCCAACATTATGCCAATAATCTTAGGTGTAACATGTCCTCATATAGTCTTTGTAATGTGCTTTATCCACTGCCTCCAGTGCACAGTATTGCTTATTCTCTCTTGTCTGCTCAGGTGACATCAAATCACTTACTTAAATAAAAATGACTTAAACAAACACAAATGATGTGTTGGGAAAAATTGTTGGTAATTATTATTTACACTGTTCATGCTAAAAACATACAGGTACAAATGTACAAAAATAGTATAATAATAATAGACAGTATAGTTTAGATGTTGAGTTAAGCCCTTTTTTAAAAAATAGTTACAGCATACCATCTATAATAGCATATCCTGCAACAGCAGTATTTTAATTGCCAAAATTTTACAGTGTCTAATACCCATGCAGCTGTTTTCCAGAACTAGACTTTATGAGTCACTATATAAATATTTTATCTGCACCATAAATATCGCCCTAGTCTATGATGTTAGCTTTGGTCAAGTGCTTATTTTGGACCATCAAGAGAGAGCTACAGAGACTGAATTGAGTTTTGGCTCATCTATCTTTTTCACTTTTCACTTCTCAGTCTGTGCTACTTTTCCTCAGCTAAATGAAACTGATGATACAACTGAAAGGAAAAGGAAGCACTAACAGCAATGAGCAAAATTGTGAAACATATTATTAAGTGCATTAAGATGTGTCCACAGCGCAAGAAATCATTAAATGTGTAATTCTGGGCAAGTCCTCGCTCTCTAGATTTGCTCTTTTTACCGCTAAAGTCAAATTAAATTGTGCAAACCTTGGACCCGTACTAACTTCTCTGACCCTGATGAATGATTTGTAAAATTCTAGATTCTCCACAGTGTTTACTTTGGATGACTGCAACTTACAGAGGTTTGATAGATGATAGTTAATTTTCCTTTTTTTTTCACATTTTTGCTATTTTGGATCCCTCTCTGTGACTGAACTCAGACCTTCCTCCATTGTGCACTTCTCTTTACAGTAATCCTTTGCAGCTATTTTTACTGTGCATTCCTGTACAGACATGCACTAATTACAGTGGTATCTCATAATGGATGTCCTAATGTTTTATTTACCTTATGAGACTTTAATCAGCTCCCTGATTTCCTCTGTTGTTACACACCTTACCTTGAAACATAGCCTGTCTATATCCTCTTATCTGGCAGTGCCCACTGTGCTCACCAGCCTGCTGCCAACAGGAGAGCTGGAGGTGGCAGACAGTGTTTGAGAGGATGTGTTACGTGTGTGTCTGTTTGTGTGTGTGTTTTGAATGTTGCCTTTGTACATTTACACATGCATGTCTTTGTGTGTTTGTACTGCATGCGTGAGTGTCAATGTGTGTGACAGGTGCCAACTCCTATGTCAGGGGTGAGGTCGCACCCTCCCTTCTCAGCCTAGGTGTCTGCAGAGGTTCGTATCCACTCAGCAAATAAAGGGTGAACACCTTTTACCCCTCCACACACACTGATATCTAGAGGCGAACACACCCAACCTGCTAGATGTCATTAGCCTTTACACTAACAGCGGTCCCCAAGACAACTTGGGAAAATAGGCAGGCACATATTTTTAGCAGTGAATGCCAAAGTAAGTGTTGTGCATTTGCTGCTGGGATAGCTGTAGATGCCAACTGAGACGGCACCTATTGGCAAAGATTTTTTTACAGAGTGATATATTTAGGTGATGCGTATCAGCTGTTTAGAAAGAAATTTGTTGACACTTTAATTAATCTGCTCTGATAGCATCCAGAGGTGACATCACAACTTAAGTGTGTTTTTTGGGGTCTACTTGAGTGTTTGTGTAGTGTAGTGTAGTAGAAAACTTTTGTTTTTTCACTCTTGCCTGTTTTAGAAATGCACTCCTTTCCATTCATCTGATGACATTTGAACATATCCTAGCACAAGTCTGAATGCATTTATTAAAAGATAAGCACAAAATCATCACTGTACTTTTTAAACTGTTTTGCAGAGAAGTTAACTTGTGTTCCAGATTACAAAAGGCTTGTATTTTACTTTGTGCCTTTTTAGGGAATCATTATCTTACATCCTTTGTCTTTTTTTTTCAGCCTCCTCAAACATGCAAGAGAATGGCCAAAAAAGGAAACTTCCCAAGCACATTTCATTCATGGCTCAGCTCTTAACATATTTAAGATCTAACCCAAAAATCTAAGTATTTTCTTGTCAATAATATATCACCGTATTGCCTAGAGAACAAAAAAAACTCAAGTAGCAACCAAAGATTTATTTCTCTCAGATCAAGCAAACAGTATGTTTATGTTTGTCATTTGTTATTCTTTCCCTTTAATTTATATTTGCTTGATTGTATTTCTTTGTACATCCACTCATTCTTAATCTTATCTTGTCTTGGGTTGTGGGGGCTGGTCGTTGACAGAGATGCCTAGACCTTTCTTTCCCTTGCCTCTCTTGAGTTCTGGGCATTCACCAGGGTCTCCTCCAATTTAGTGCATGTCCAAAATAACAGCAAACTCCACAACTGACCAATACAGCATTTTCACACTTTTATACTTTATACTTTTATACTGTCATTGTGGAAATACAGACCCATGCCGTGTGGTATTTACTTGTGTAAACTTACACAGGGTTCCTTTTATCACTTTTAGCAGATTAAGCTGTAAACAATTTTCCTGAATGTCATTAAGTGTTCAAAGAAAACATGCAAAAATAATAATTCAGGCTGAAGAGCTTGTTGTTTGCTATGTATTTTAGTTATTTCTGGAAATGCACTGAAGTAGGAACCTGGAAAAAAGTTGCTAATTTTGAAATGTGTGTTCTTTTTTGCATGCTGAGACTGTCTTAAAAACTATTTTATAAAAACATAATGCATATATGTGCAGATTTCTAGCATATTTAACATTTAACTGCATGTAAAATTGTGTGATCAATTGATGTCTTGACCTGATATGACTTGACAGTATGTGTTAATGAATGGCAGGAGTAGTGAATTTGTTTCAAATATTTATATCTGGCACAAATTATGTGTAAAATCCATCATACAAATGTAACAGGTGTCTAAAATCATCAGCTTTCTCTCCAGCTGCCAAGATATATTATTTTTATTCTCTTTATAACACCAGGGTCTCCTCTGAGAGTGGTGTCACTGTTAGACCCCATATATTTACACTATATTTCTCTCACACATTCCTTTTCAGTGAGCCAGGCCTTGAGCTGCCAATGGAGGATGTGAAATCAAGCCAGGGAGCCAAGGCCACTGTCAGCTCTCTCAGTGGTTAGAATAACCCAATAAATTCTGCAGGGAACTGGGCTGGGACTGGACCAGTGCTGGCAAAGAGTATCAGTGAGAGGTAAGATGATAGATAAGGGAGGTTTTTTTTTCAAGTGAAGTTAAATATATCAAGAAAAGCAGATAAAATGAAACCAGAGATGTTTTAATATTTTGATATGTAGTTAAAAAAAAGGTCATTGGTTTGTAGATTACCTACTTTATTTCCTGTCTGCAAAACTGTTACCTAAGAATTAACTTTTTAACTTTATTATGAGTCTGTAATATGTAAGAAATAGTCAATCAGCATTTTACTCAGCGCTTTTCTTCTTTTGACAGTGTCCTTAAGGTTCATGCTTTATTTTTAGGCTCTCAGGGTTTAGGCAACTTCTGAAAATAGAAACTGCAGCATTTCAAATTATTTTGCATCCACAAGGCCACCACTGTTGCTGATGAAAACATTAGTTCCATGATTCTAAGCCCTTGTGTTTGTATATATGTACAAACACACACACACTTATACTGGAAGTGGCTCATTCATCCCTTTTAAATTTTACAGGCACATTTTACAGATAACAATTAAAACATTTTTATTTAGTTTTGTTCCAAAGCACCAGTCTTTTTTTAAATTATATTTTGTGTAGTCATACATATCGGTTGGTTCTGCAGGACTGATCATAATTGACACCAGCATGCCTTGCAGTGTTGGCTGGATCCAAGGTATTGCCATCTAAAGTAAATATTTTGTTAGACACCATATTGGTAAGATTTCCAAGTACAGCTTTCGTCTGGATTTAGAAATTGGAAGTTAGAGGTCATCCAGGCCTTTAAGTCTTTAGACATGCCTGTAGTTTAACTAGATGATTTGTATCATCTGGCTCAATGGACAAATGCAGCTGGATGGTTTTTGGATACTGATGAAAATATATATACAGTTTTTCAACTAGTATTACCCAAGGGAAGCATGTATACTGTAAAAACTATTGGTCCCAGCACAGAACCCTGTGGAACTCCATGACTAACATAAGTGTGTGAGGAAGACTCCCTATTTACACGCACAGATTGGAATCTATGAGATAGATGTGATTCAAACCACTGAAGCACATTTCCTTGAATATCAACATAGTATTCTAAATACTGTAGTAAATATTGTGGTCAGTGGTACTGATAACAATACGTCCTGTTAAAATTCAATTGCACAGAGGTCTAACAGGACAAGCACAGTGATGGGTCTACTGCCAGAGGCTATGAGACAGTGTACTTCCACTGAAACAGAAAAAAACACTGAACAGAAGCTACATTTTAAAAGGAATAAGATGGCTACCAATACACTTCATTTTAAAATCTATCCATTTCTATTCATTATTCTTAGTCGCGCCTCCTCAGTGTGTGCCTTTGACACGTGTGGAAGAAGGACACAATATCAGCTTTTCTAATTACTTATTGGTCATGATCAATTAGTAACATTTTAAGGCACTAAGGTACCCTTGTATAAATACACTGGTGAAGTTCAACAGCCATCACGGTTGACAGTTAAATTGGCCTGTCACTGCCAGGCCCTTCATTAATCTCAACTTGTCATTCTTGTTTATGCTGGTTATAATGGCTCTGTTGGTGTGTGATAAAGTGTGTGTGTGTGTGTGTGTGTGTGTGTGTGTGTGTGTGTGTGCAGCCACAGGGCAGCCAAATCAGATGTGTGAGAAGTTCGAAGATGTGTGTATATACATATGTGTCATATGCACATGTGTGTTTATTTGCATGAATTCATATATGTACATGTGCAGGAAGTGTATATTTTCTGAGTGCATAAGTGTGTTGTGTGGAAATCTTTTTAATCGCAACTGTCATGTTGAAGCCAGTTGGCACCCTCCAATGATTACCTCATGTGTCCTTGAGTATTTTCTAAATTGTTCCGAGTTGTTTAGAGCCGCTCCAAATGACTTTCATAATCATGTGGTAACGTGGCCATTTACACCATGTGAGAAAATTCCTACTCACTTAAACCTACCTTTACACTGATTGACTTAGACAGAAAGGCTATTGTATGTTGCATTTAGTCTGTAATCTGCAATCCTCTCGCCATTTCCCCTCAGATTTCCTTAAGTGTTTGCCTCAGTAAAACTTTAAGTTGGGGAATAACTATTTAATTTGCTTTTGATTATTAGTGATTTTATTGGTTAACTAAGCACAAATGGGATCACTTAGTGAGTGATGTAAGCCCTAGGAGATAAAACGCACACACATATACACACACAATGAACAATAGTTAGAACGGCGTACACACAAACATGCTCTTGTACTGCTGACCTTTCACCTTCTTCACTGTCTTCTGACCACCGCCTACTGCGACCCCCTCCACCTTCTCTTGGCAAAAGGGTACTTTGGCACTGCCCCCTTTTCTCTTTCCCCTCAGCTTCTTTGTTTTTCAAAGGGTGTATCTGACTGCAGATGAACAAAGGATCATGTGGGTGCTTGCAGGCACAGGCTTGCCCTGGTTTGTATTTACATATAAATGTCAGCACCTATTTTGTAACTTGTCTCCTATACGGAACTTTCATCACTGATATGATGAGTGTGTAGATTTATAAATGTCTGTGCAGTTGTAGTGTGTGTGTGTGTGTGTGTGTGTGTGTGTGTGTGTGTTGCATGCTGATAAGTGCATAATGAACATTTGTGAGCTTTCTGTTATCATAAATATGCAGGGAAGTTATTAATTTTTTTCTTTTTCAGCCAGTAGCGCTGATTAATATGTTATTGTAAAAATTTTGGATTCAGTAAATGCAAATTATTGGTGATTAAGAAGCTCATTTTTCCTCATTTACTGTGTTTTCTTTCTGTCATCTGGACACTCTGATGCCTTTAAAAGAGAATAGATGTGGCTATTGAGGTAATCAAGATGATAAGTTTATGATATCTTTGGTGTAGAGATCTGATAGATTTCTCCAGGTTATTGCAGCAATCAGTAGTATTTACTAATCAAATATTGTTTTCATTTTGAGTCTTCATTTGGAGCGCAGCAGGAGAGATTCAAAGAAATTCACTAAAATGTCTCTGAATGCATGTTTTAAAGTTTGACATATACAATTAATTGAATCAACTAATACAAACATTAGGCCCAAACACAATTCCATGTATAATACATTTCAATTCAGTCACCACATGATCATTGAGTTGTACATGCAATAATGGATGCATACCTAAATAGAGGCAACTGTTTGATAAAATGTAAAAAACATATTCACTTAAATTAATATGTAACATAATAGACAGTAGAGTCTTTTTGATCCTGTTGTTCTTTGTTCAGAAAAGGATAATCAACTGAGAATATTTGCACATGGCCGTATTTTTTTTTACTGTACTTGGCAGACTGTTGGTGTTAGCTATTAGGTCATTTACCTTGATTGGCGTGCACTCACACACAAGCACACATGCACATTAATCCATCATTAGTAAGATGTCCATGCTTGAGTGATCGTTTGTTGAGCAGTTGAGTGGACAGTTAGGAGGAGGGCCATGTTAACGCAGACAGACTTGTCACAACTATGGGTGACTGCAATGGGGACGCAAAGGATGAAGGGACTTCTTACCAATTAAGAATCCCTAATATCAAGTGCTATATCTGAGTTTATACTTATGTCTGCATCTGTGCTCTCTGTCTGTGAAATATATCTGTCATTGCTGCACTCTGAAATCATCTGTTATTTGTTTTTGTTTTGTTTTTAATTCTTAATAATGGCACAAGATTATGAAAATATAAAAATATCAGGCATATCTGACAACACGCAGGGACATCAGAGTCTGTTGATGGAAAGGTGATGTTCCTGACAATATTAACAGAAGAGTTTCTTTTTTATTCAGTCGATGAAAAAATTTGTGTCAGTGGAAGTCTGTTTTTATTCCTTCATTTATTTATTTATTTTTGACTGGATGCATTTATCCTGCTATAGCTTTGATGCTGGAAATGTAATACTTTTCTTCCAAGTTTTTGTTAATCGTAAGAGGCTAACAGCAAAAGCCAATGCTTGACACATCTGAAAATCTACTCTTTTGTAGCTTCCGAAAATATTTCAACAGTGTATTAAATGTGTGAATTTAGTGAGCTATCCAAAGGGGTACAGAAAATACCCTCAAATACCAAATTCAATAAATATTTTAATTTTGACTGAATTAAAATTCCTATGACTGAGAATATCATCAAAAAATGTGCACTTCACTGCAAATCACTGTCCTCAAATACAGAAACTATGTTACAGTTGCATTTTTGGAAAAAATACATATACGTGTGTGTTTTAATTCAGGCAAATTCTCTTCAGGTTCACTGACTGGTAACTGGAAAGAGGTGTTTGTAATTAAAATTTACATTTAGCAACCCCCCACCCCCAACCCATCACGTAGCCCCATAACAGGCCAGCCGCTCTCTGTGCGTCTGGGAACGAGCTGGTGGTGTCCTGCATTCGTAAAGGGAGGGATTCATGAATGGTACTCACACATCAGTATGAACGCACCGTAACATGTGCATATATACACACTAACCTTGCATATATCTTCACCCTGTGTCTTACTCCTCTCTCTTGTTCCAGCTGAGTAAGAGCAGGCCCGTGTCATTTCACCTCAAGGTGCCTGCTGGGGTCAAAGGTCACGTGTAATGGCCCAGTGCATCTCCTAGCACAGTAAGCCTACACCAGCAGCCGACACACTCCACTATTCCCTTCTCCACCTCCCGGGCCTTTTATCAAAGCCAATACGAAAACAAGGAGTGTGTGTGTGTGTATGAGAGAGAGAGAGAGAGAGTGGGTTTGTCAAAGATCACATTCAGAGTTTCAAGTTGCTGAACCATAAAGTGAGAAAGAGCTAACTTTCAGCCTACAGCAGTATCTGCACTGTGATGGAAAACAGCCAACATTTAATTAGTCCTAATCGTTTAAAGTTTGCCTCAATGCACTTCTTAAAGTAATAACATAGAAATGAACTTACACGGTATGGCAAAAATAATTTTATTTCAGAAATCTACTTTTTGCCCATTTGAGTCTGTTGCATTGGGTCGAGAAGTCTTTTTAGTAGAATATTTCTCTGTAAAAATAACATCAATAATAACAAGATAGTACTGATTTCTGAGTTTAATCTTTTAGCTCTTTTAGCTTTAGATCATGACTGAAATAAACAGAAGTTTTAAAGCTTTTCAGTCTTTATAACTTCAAAAAACGTTGTAAAAAGTGAGGTCGTATAGGTCTGTCATAAAGTTAAAGTTGTTTGTCAAAAAAAAAACAATTCTGGGCTGCTATTTTGTTTTTGTTTTTTAAGGCAGTTCATGCTGATTTCTATCCACCGGGCAGACCGTGAGATTTAGAGCAAGCTTAGTCGGAAACAAATGATGATTTGTATGTTCTCTGTAGTATCTCTGCTTCTCCAGCAGTGACAAGACACATTTTCAGTGATAGTGGTGTAAAGTTCCCTGCTGCATAGTTTGATGGGATATTTGCATGTGCTTAGTAATTTATTACACTGTGTGCTTTTTATGAATGTGCATGTTATTACACTGTGGTTGATGGTGGCAGTTAAAGAGTAGGGAAAGTGTCAGTGTTAAGATGGAGAGAGGATGAATAATGACCTCTGTAAAAATTTGAATTATGGTTTGATACAACATTGGTTTAGCTTCCTCTTTATTTTTACACAAGGTCATGTCAGTATTATTTTAAATATATTGCAGTCCTAGAAATTTAACTCTGTGGTCCTGATGGAGATTAAATATATATATATACATGCTGCATTTATTACGATCATGTTAACAAGTGTCCAGGGTCCATATTATCTTGCTGCTGCATCACACATTGTGCATCAAATTTTATTATTTTTATACTTATTATTATTAGCAATCGTAGTTTTTCAGTTATTACCATGGTAAAGGTCTGTTGCAAAGAAAAAGAGTACACGAGCAAAACAGCACTTAACTGTTTCAACAAATGAACACTAATTATTCATTTAATTAAGTATTGTCAGTTCATTTCAAATAACACAGCAGTCATTAATCTTTTACACTTACTGTCAGGTTTGTTCCTGATAGAATGACTTAACTTGAACTTCCTGCCTCATTCTCTCCTCCTCTCCTGTTCTCACCTGTCCTCACTTTATGAAAAGATGTTTTGCTAATTGCATCAGTAGTGTGGAAACTTATGAATGTACCTGGTACTTTTAACCAATAGGTGAAAGAATACTGAACTCCTGCTTTGTGATTATCACAAAGCCATTGTTATTTTATTAAATTATCTATACATTTTTTAAATTATTTATGTATTTATGGGGTCGGCAGAGTGAAAGAAATGTTAGAAACAATAATGTCCTTTGTCTGGGGCAGAGGGGGTTATACGCTGTTACTTTCACTTCACTTGCTGTATAGCTTTTTGATATTTAATGTGTAGCTGCTCTGTGTAGCTTTGGTTTTGATTGAAAATTAAATTCTTTTGAGATTTAGGATAATTAAGGCAGGATAAAGCTTAAATTGTTATATGGAGCATTATTTGAGTATTTGAATTCTTTCTACTTAAAATCAGTTAATAGTTGACAAAAAAAGCTGGTTTAATAAGCCCAGTTTTAGTGATGCCAACAAAAATGTTATAGTTGTACAAAGTTTGTCTTTGTTGGGACAATAGAAAAATAAATTTTCAAAGTAATAAACATGTATTCACGTACCGAAGAATAAAACTTTAACTTTCTTAATCGAATCTGTTACTGTGAGTATTTTACTACTTACTACTTACTTTACTTTTCTTAAAAGATGCTTTTAACAGCTGCTTTCTCTTTGTCTCAGCTGGCAAGTTTTTTTTTAAACTATGAGTATGCAAATGTCACATTCCAGCTAAAATCAGCAGTTATCTACCCTCTTTTATATAGTTTACCACAAGTTAATCGAGGGCTTTTATAGAGTATATACAGACTTCCCATACATGAAATGTCTTTTTGATCTAATAGATTTTGGCATATTGCGTATTATATTGTTTTTTTGTTTTTTTATTTTTTATGAAATTCGCTCAGAGAAAAAAAAGCTTACCTCTGGTTTCTTTAATGAATATCAAATGTTTTCCTCTTAAAAACCTCCAAAATAGTTTAAAGACATGTTCAGATTGCCATAACACCAATATGGTGACAAGGGTATTCCCTTTACCATACTTCCCTTGCTTTGTTCAATAATGGAAGTCAGTGGAGAAACAGTCAGCCATATGGTCTTTGTAGGTCAAATGCTTAAGACTAGGGATTAGTGTGTGCGTGTGAGTTGTGTGTGTGTGAGGTAGCTATAGCTAGCTAAGTGACTCAGTGATGTCATGTACTTGTGTTTTCACATGGGAACCCGATAGCTCTGAACAATCCAAGGCAAGCAATTTTTGGCTCAAGCATACTTGACATAACAGAGAGATAATTGTAGACTTTGTGTCCACGGACCCTCCAGAGATCCGGAGGATCAAACCCCCTAGGATTTCAGACACTTTGATGATGTGTTAATGCCTGGACAAACATTTACCGCCTCAGAGATCACAGACGGAATGATGTAAATGTAGCACAGTTCAGGTTAACTGCCCCCTGATATCATGCGATGATGTAAAGTTTAGATTTTTGACATATTTTGTCCTAACTGTTGCCAGGGTGTTGAACAAAAAATGCGTTCATTTCATACTCTACTTTTACACCTTTGACCTACAGCATCACCATTATAGATGACATAATGAATGATTTTATTTTGTTTAATATAGTAATGAGAACTCCATGTAGTGACTGATCCTGATGAGGTCAAGTAGAACTCACTCGTTATTATTAACGTCTGGATGACTGAGTCGATGATTTTCTGGATAGGAGTTGACACTAATTTAACTGTAATAGCAGATAATACCGGCTATGCTAGAGCCTTAGATTTACTTAACTTTTATTTATTGGTTTAAAACGAAGTGGGAGAACACATGCTATTTTTCTGTAGTTGCATATATTGCTGGCTGGTTTCATTGAGGGATAAAAAGTTCTGCTCTGCTAAAACCAGCTACATTCAAATTTGTACCTCCAGATTAACTAGGAATTTAAAACCCAAGTCTTTTCCAAATTTAGTCAGTAATAGTAGATCACAGTGAACAACGGTAGTTGTATTTATGGGGAAATATATCTTTAAAGTATTTGTTTCTTTTTTTATAAAGCATTCACTTTTTTTCATGCTCCCTGTGCAGAGAAGAAACCTCAGTAGCTTCATATTGTTTTGCACATTGTGAATGTTCTGCTCTTAATTACAATGAAAACCACCAAACAGGTTTTAGAGTCTATTCAGTAAACTTTTATTGTCGATAATTATGACAAAGAATGCCTACCGTCTTAATTTTTCTAGCCTTTGAGAGAGGAAAAGGTGTTGGCTCAGTTTTTTACAAGAAGTATGTTTTAAGAGGCCAGTTGCCTCGAAGCAAAGCTTGAATACCTTCTTGGTCATAAAACCTCTCTGAAATTTGGTAGACTGAAAGAAGTGCAATTTTAAAGCTCTGTTTAAAACTTAACAGTTATCTCACTTGACACCTGGCATTAATGACAAGCTTTGGCAAGTAACTTTTGCTTTACGACTTTGCATACACACGATCATCAGTATTCAGTTACTGTGGCTACCGTGCGTATTATCGTCATTGTAGACACCGAGTGTGTTTCGTATCTTTTGGGGTGAATATCCTCTCAATTTATTGGACCCCCTTTAATGACCAGGAAAATATATTGACTCCAGGTCCAATATACAGGCAGTCTATCTTGGCACCAGTAAAGGCAGTTTTACTTTATTCTAACGACTTCAAAATACTCTCAACATACGTCTTGATGCATTCTCAATCATCCAGGAAAGGAAATCTCCAAAAGTTGATTCTGTTCATCTGGATGTAGCGTTTTGTGGGAGAAACGTTTCGTCACTCATCCAAGTGACTTCTTCAGTCTCAGCTGACTGCAGGTTTCCCCAAATCTTATAAACAGTACATTTGCATAATGACTGAAACCAGCCTGCTGAAGGAACAATGGTCTTAATTATGCAAATTCTCATGACCATTGATCATCAACCACTGACCAAAACCCACTGATCAAAGACCACTGATCAATAGCCATGAGTACCACTCACAGAGAGTTGGGGAATGGCTGCAATCACAGCATTGTAAGATGGGCTATACCCAGGGGAGTCTACACCAAGTCTGTATGGTTTACTGAAAATACATAAACAGGGTGCACGTTTAAGACCGATTGTCTGCATGATCAACTCTGTCACCTATAACACCTCCAAGTTTCTGGCTTCGATCCTCAACCCGCTGGTGGGCAGCTCTGAACACCACATCCACAACACCCTGGATTTTGTTGAGAAGGTGAGAGATGTCATTATGGAGGCAGATGAAACCATGGTCTCGTACGACGTTACATCTCTCTTCACTTGCATCCCAGTCACGGAAGTGTTGAAGGTAGTCCGTAAGAGATTACAGGATGACACCAACCTCAGCAACAGGACCACTCTCAGCATCGACCAAGTGTGTTTGCTTTTGGAACTGTGTCTTTATTCCACCTACTTCACATACAAGGGTCAGTTCTACAGGCAGAAACATGGGTGTGCCATGGTCTCCCCAGTTTCACCCATTGTGACCAATTTGTACATGGAAGAAGTGGAAAAGAGGGCTTTGCTATCCTACCCTGGAACACCACCAAGCCATTGGTTCAGATATGTGGATGACACCTGGGTGAAAATCAAATCTCAGGATGTACCACAATTCACGGATCACATTAATTTGGTGGACCGACACATCAAATTCACCAGGGAGGATATGAAAAGTGGCAGGTTAGCCTTCTTGGACTGACAGGCTGGTTTCAGTCATTATGCAAATGTACTGTTTATAAGATTGGGGAAACTTGCAGTCAGCTGAGACTGAAGAAGTCACTTGGATGAGTGACGAAACGTTTCTCCCACAAAACGCTACGTCCAGATGAACAGAATCAACTTTTGGAGACTGCCATAGCATAAGTCAATATGCATTAGCCTATGGGTAATGATAATTATAAACAAAGCAGTAATTAAAATGAGCAAGTTCAGTCACAGAGCTGTCTTTCTGCATGAAAAGTAACTTTATAAAAAGATTCAACTTATTTCCTCCATCGTTCCACTGTGCTAATGAGTTTTGGCATGTGTGACTGCTATGCTGCATGATCTATAGTGATGCACTGTAGATCAAGCAGCTTAGTCTGGAAATTGTTGGAGCCTTGACAAGTTCAAAACACAAGCAACAATGCCACTGATAGTGTTATAAATAGAAGACACAATATCACAATATCATTTTAATTAATAGACTCTGTAGCACAGTAGTGCAGGTGGTGCAGGTGATGTACAAGCATTGGCACCAGTAAAACCTCTACCTTCATAGATTTTCCAATTTTGAATTTAGGAATATTTATTTTATGGTTTTGTTCTCATGTCTACAAAGCAGTCCGTGGGTTGGTGCATTGTCCTGCATGAGAAAAGAAAAAAAAACTTCTTTACCAAGGGACAAAATAGCTACTCAGAGGTCACTTTTTCACCTGCAAGTATCCTTAAAAATCTGTCATCTTATCACTTTACAATATTCCAGATCATCACTCCACCAAATTCTTGTTGTTGTTGAAATCTGGTTGAAAATAGTGACCATGTAAGTAACTAAAACTCCATCCATTTGGACACATCCAGCGTAGGAGTGTATATCCATATGTGTCAAAAACACTTATATGGACGCAGTCCTTGGGATTACAGTGATATTAACAGTTCCAGATTTTCCTTCTTTATCTGTTTTGTGGACTTAAATGTGTATCTAGAATCCAGTTTATTTAAGTCCAATTAATTTATAAAAAGATATATTTTTATAAAAACAAGCAAATTGTAATTAATTAAATATTTAAAAGTTTGCTTAATCACTATATAAATGGTATAGTTTGTAGCATTTACTGTATGGTAATATATAGTGATATTTGGTTTTAAAGATGGTGAATAGTTGCAGTTAAAATAGCAGTATTGTACATTATATTACACTGTGTGATGATGTGTGTGGGTGTGATAGTAGTCAGTTTAATTGATATACTCTTTACTCCTATCTTACTGTAAGATGTGAATATGTGCTATTATTATTTATTAAAGCAGGCAGATCACGTCTGGCTCATGTTATCTGTCTGTGTAGGAGTTCAGGCTGTTCACTCTGATTTATGGCTGTAGGGTCTAACTATGTATATTTACAGTCTCATGACCTGAAAATGACACCCGCTGGGCTGAACAAGTAGGGGAGGAAAGGGCTTTGGAGGGTCACAGACCGTAGTGCACACAAATATATACAGACACACATTATGTGTTTTCATCCAATATGGTCACATAGGGGCATGCCTGCACTTTTTGGATCCCGTGTCTGCAGCACAGATTATTTATTTTAAAGTGTAGTTAACTTTTTGTTGCATTCTGACTAAAATCAAATGTTAATAATTCTATATGCTTTGACATGCATGTAAAGTGAATGTATTTAGTGGTCAAGTTAGACAAAAAATTCAGTGAAATGGCTGTTGCTAATTAAAGTAACAAGTAGGAGTGATCCTGGGAAAAGTGGCAACTAAGAAATGCAAATTACCGCACTTCAACACATCAACAGAGTGACTCCTGGAGTCAGACTAGTGCAGATTGAGTGAAGTGGAGGGTAAGAAATTGCAGAGCGTTAAATAAGGTGACAGCTGCATGTTTACAGAACCCAAAGCCCAGGGGTGTGGGTGGCGTGGATTGACACTTCAGCTTCAGATTGTCACGGGCCCATTTCCAAAGAGGCAAATGGTCCTTGGCAATAAGTGAAGTTCACATGGGTTGGATTAAACTGCTGATGATAGTTTGTACCTTTGCAGTGTGGTGATAAAAAGGTTGTGGCCATGCGTTTGTGTGATTTGCATGTCTTTGTCAAGCTCTACTTGACAAAGTAAATGCCTTCAATTTCTTTCTTTTTTACATTTCATTTCTGCATTGTCAGAGCATTCTGATGATAAATGTCTTTCTTTTACCTATAAATTTGCTCTTTCTGCTTCTTTCTCAACTACCTTTCCTGTGCCTCTCATCTGAGTCCATGTTTTTTTTGGAAAGCGCTGTCTTGTAGCATTCTCCCTCAGAGTAATATTAGAAGAATGCTGTCAATCTCCTGCATATGGTTTAGTTATGCAGCTCCAGCTCCATATAACGATCACAAAGTAATGAAGACTTAAAGTACACCGAATCAACTAGCCTGGCTCTGTTCTAGTTGTTCAAAACCATGGCAGTCTAACACCTCTGAAGTTCACTAATTTAAGCCTCGTACCTTTTTTGTTTAGCCACAACACAGTCTTTAATTTACTGTCCAAGCACCAAGTCTAACATTACGCTCTTTGACTCTTTTTGGCAACCCACCCTGTATCCCGATTTGCAGTCTCAAAATGTGTTTTGTTCTCTTCGGTAAATGTACAGGACAAGTGAGATTTGTCTTAATTAGTCATGACTCTCGCTCCAAGAATTTAAACTGAAGTTTCAGAACTATTTATTTAACTCTACTCTTGTTTTCCTCTCTCGCCCTTTTTTGTGTTTGGAGATTCACAGATTCTGATTGGTTGTTCCAGGAGGAATAAACGATGTGAAGCTGGGCTCAGAGAAGGGGTCGCTGTGTTTTATGAGCCATTAAAGTTTTATTCATCCCTGTACCGAGGCAGCCTTCGGCCATGGGGTCACCATGCTTTAAATAAACTCCCATCATTCCTCTCCCCCCACCTCCCCAATATCTGCCTTCCCACCCCCTGCTCCCCCAACCCTTTCACCCACAGACTTAATGGACTGTTTATTGTTTGATGTTCAAGTCCGACTTCATCATTTTTTCCCTCTCTCGCGCTCTTTCTCTGTTTTCCGCTCTCCACTAGTGTTTAGCGGTATGGAGGTTTGACTGATGCGGTTTGTCCGTGTATTTGTGTTATATGTGTGGTTCATTTTGCGTGTGAGTGCGAGTCCTTGCATGTATGGGCTCTGCATACATGCAGAATGTCTATAAATTCCTTTGGTGTGCCATGGTTTGCTCTTCATAACATCTTCCCTCCACTCGTCTGTTTCATGAGTGGATGCAAGCTTTTACGGCGTATGACTGAATGTTTAGTTTTTAAAAACAAGGAAAGGAAAGCACATCAGTGAACCACACTGTTGCACTAGTGATGTGCAATGTCTTCATTACTTGATCGTGAGCATGGCTACCAATAACCATTTTGAAGCAAAGGTAAATGAATCCATGCTTTACATTTTTAACATATATAATACTTGAGAAAAAGTTTGCTAGAAATCTGTATACATTCTGAAGTTGCACCCTCATAAATGTGGTTGGAGCTTACATGGATAGGAAAGGAAAAAAGTACTGAAACAATATGTAGATGTACTCAGAAGTACACATTGTTTAAACTTGTGTGACCACTCTATTGATGCATTTTTGGTGTCAAAGCCCAGGTGTCCTGCGGGGGGGGGGGGAATACATAGTTGTCTGGTGAGGAAATTAATCTCGAGTAGCACACATTCCTGCAAGATTCCTATTTAATGTGTGCACTGGATTTCTGCTTACCTCACGCTCATTTAAAAAATTGTCACTGCTATAATTTCCTACAGTTGTAAAATCTGTCCTCGTGGAGTTATAAACCAGAGTGCAGTGTTTTGGCATCTAATAAGCAACTTCTCTATTAGTCAAACTGGACATCTTGGATCTTACCTGCAGTGATATACCCCACTCCTCCAGCTCCTTCCTGTTGTTTAGTCTTTTGAAAAAAAGGAACAAATCTAAATGCTCATCTTTTCATGGGCTTTCTTCACCATATGCTTATCATTTTTACTTTAAAGATGCAGTAGTTCATCAACCTGGAGCTTGCAAAGCACTTTTTGGCCGAGGGTGACAGAGTGATAGAAGAGATATTTGTGAGGGGGGAGAGATGAAGAGTTTGCAGAGTTCCCTTACAAGCTGTGTTACAACTGACCCTATCCTCAACTTTGGCCCATGACCCTACCAGAGATCTGTCATGAGAGAGGGAGCTGCTTAACACAAAATGGAGCCTGGTGCAAGAGTCAGAAAGAGAGAGAGAAACACAGAGAGAGTGGGGAACAGAGAGAGAGAGAGAGAGACAGAGAGAGAGGGGGGGTGAGAGAGCATTAGTGCACACAGAGGACTCATTTATCCGCTCTCTCACTTGACTTCAGTTTTTTCTTCCTCTCCTTTGCTTTCTCTTTTGTTTTCACTCCACAGACACTGTTGCCCTTTCTCCCAATACATCCCATCTTTTTTCCCTCTGCCCCCCCCTCCCCTTCCCTCCCAATCTTCTCACCCTCATCTGGTTGATTTTGGACAACAGCATGCCATCATCAGCAGCCACCACCACCACAGGTACGGATTCATGGCGGCAAGGACCAGCAGGATTCTGGGAGGGAATTTGTGAGATGAAGCTTTAATGAGAGCGAGGCCTCGTCAGCCAGGAAGAAATGTATGCTAATGATATGCACACACCAAAAGGACCCTGGGTAGGCAAGGCAAGTGCTGGCCGAGCTCCCGCTGAGCTCTGAGGAAGATGAGCAGCTCAGGTCAGAAGAATAGCAACAAAAACTCCTCCTCCTCCTTTTCTTCTTCCCTTTTCTTCAATCCGCATCCACAAGGGCACAGAAAAACTGGTTAACTTAAACCCTTAGAAATGAGGTTGTGTTGCCACATGATGCTGCTGTTGATGTATTTTAGTTTCTGGATTTCTCATTTTTTCCTTTTCTTCATCTTTGCAAGCACATTGACATTGTGGGTTGAATTAGCTGGAGATTAAACACATCTGTGGTTTACATCCAGACTTTCCAGAATTTTAACTGTCATAAATAATGACAGTTAAAAATGAAATTGTGCTCCAGAGAGATGCAATGTGTGTCCTCTAATTGTGCTCAAAGTTGTCTTTAATAATAGAAAAATTGATATTAATTTGTTTTGATACTTCATTTAGAAATTTAAACTCACTACACCCCTAGTTAATAATGGTGTATGTAATTGGGCAGTATTTAAATGAAATGACCTGTTTTCATTCAGGAATAAAGTGTATTTGTTATTAATTAAGGAAAGATGATTGTTACTGGAAATAATGTTGCTAAATGCAATTTATATTTATTTCAGTGTTATCAAGTATGTTTCAGTTACTGATTCACATGCATTTTGTTTTTATTATATATTTTAGTGCCAAACTTTTAATTTATCCTGAAATTATACTTGAATTAATAAATAAGCCATGTATTTTGTAGTAGCCTTTAATAAATAAATCAATATTTTTGGAATGCAAGTAAATAATTTCTGATATTTCTGTTTATCTAATGATCAGATCTGTTTTCTGGGGAGACTTTTCAGTAACGTTATCATAGATTTTATTTACAATTGTGCATTAATTTTTTATTATTATTATTATGTTAACGGGAAAGTAAATAAAAAAATCACTTCGTTTAAAGCGTCTTTTAGCGCTATATAAAATTATCTAATTTACTTGTTACCAAACTAAATGAACATTTAAGTGTTGATTTAAAAAAAAACTATGCAGAATTCACATCAGCATTAACGTTACGGTGCAGTCCCTGCTCTCCTCTCCTCTTCTCTGTTTCGGAGTATCGCTCCTGCAGGAATTACTGGCCTGTCTGATCTGATTGCCGCTTGAAAAAAAAAAGGAAGGAAGAAAAGAAAAACGAATAAAGGACGAAGCGAGACATCAGCGCGACGATCTCGACGGCGTTAACTAGTGATCGTAAAAAGCGCCAGAGTCCAGCCGCATCAGAAATGGAAACCTCTTTTTCCACCGTCGCCTTCGGGGGTGAATAAACAAGAGGAAACGGGATGAGAAGTGGGGAAAAATCCATTGAGTCTTGGGAAGAAAATGAGAGTGGCACCTGATGATGTCGACTTTGACACGTGTTAATTGCTGCTCAGCTCTCCTCATCAGGGAGTCTCAAATTATTTTAGCGCTCCGGGCCACAGCGCCTTGTTTGCTTTGCTGAGGAAAGGAAGCAAGCTGGCCCAAACTTCAAATGGTAAGGCTCGAATCGCTTGGGTAGAATAATCTGATGCATAATATATATATATATATGGAAAACAAGAGAGCATGCATAGAGGGAAAAAGGATATCTTAAAAAACATTAATAAAAATTTTAAAGAGAATTTGCAACTGTATTAAATAAAGCTGGAAATATACTTTATTGGTAGAAGTATACATTTTAAATTATCGAAACACAGTGATGTTTCACTTAATTTCACATCACTTATTTCTTAAATCAAATTGAGTTCATTAAAAAGAAATTATAATGCCTCTGTTTGGGATTTGTTTGCTTGGTTGTCAATATGTAAGACGGGAAGATATTTTATTTGATGAATTAGATTTTCTTCTTTTCTCTCTGATAATCCAAGATTTACAGTGAAATATTGCCTCTATTGCTAAATCAATAATAAAGTCAATGCTATTCTCAGATAAAATGGCTTCATCGATAGGAAAATCAGACAAAACTGCTTCACTGCACTTCTGGCTACATTTAAACATGTAAGTAAATAAATAAATCTGACTTGCACCTAATAAAATATATTCAAAATCTCAAATCCCTTTTCCTCATGTGATTATATTTACATCTGTCTGCAGCTTTGATTTCAGTTTCCTGCTGCATCCTCAGCTTTTACCAACAACGCTCCTCTCAACCAGCATACTCAAATACACAGTTTTACTTCAGTGCCTGAGAGCACCAATACTCATTTTCTCTACTTCACACTTCTTACCTGTTGAAATGTATTTATAAGGCCTTGCATGGTGAATTATAAAGCCTTTGTTATTGCCTGGCTTGGGGTTGGCCACTTGTTTATGACACCAGTAATGGTGGTAATTGTTATTGTTGAGATTACCTGTCAAGAGGACCTGGACAGTGAGCTTGGAGAAAGCGTTGCTCTCTTGACAAGGGGTGACAGGGGTGTGGGGAAGAGGATGTGGGGGGTTTGGGGGTTGGAGGCGAGGCTGGGATGCCCTGATGACTTCTCCGCTGATAATCAGCCACCGTGGCCTGTGGGATAATTCAGCTGTCAGTGCCACCTAACAGGGCCCAGCATCAGCCGGCCGACCCCAGCTGGCGTCATTCATTTGGACTGAAGATGGGGATGAAGGCCTGAGGAGGGGTGAAGGGATGCAGGAGCAGAGAAATAAGGACAGCGTCTACATATCTGATTGCCAGAGTTGGCCTTTGAATGCAGTAATTTAATTATCATCAAACATTTTTTATAGTTTTTGAAAAAAAATATCTTTTAAATTTTGCTCCTAAAAGTGCCTTTTTCAAATTAACAGCTGATTGAATGTTTAAACCTCGCTTTGGTGAAAAACTGAGGTATTAAATATGTTTTAAATTGTATTTTACATAAGGTCTTATTTTCTTTGTATAAAAAAACTGTTTCAGTTTTTTCGCAAAGGCACATTGTAAGTCCTCACAACACTGCACCCCGATTGGCTAACAACATAGAGCAGGTCCTTTATGCCATATCATCTAAATGCTTTGTGAAGAATTTCTGCAACCAGGACTGAACAGGCAAATGCAGTAATTCTTGAGATGCTCACATGCATCTTAAATCAACATGACGCTATAATAAGTGTATTTTGTTGAAAATGAAATTACTTTTAAATTGAGCCACTACAACAAATTCAAAGCTTAATAATATAAAGGTTAATTGCATGCAATATGTCATGTATAGAAATTGTTGAAAATGTGACTACCTATTTGCAACCTTTTAAGGTCCTTCCTAATTCCTTCTGTAAAAGCAGACTCGTTGTCTTCCTGGACACGTGTGCATCATAAAGAGGGCAGCAGCAGCTAAAATGGCAGGCAAATCACTTTTCGAATGGTTTTGGAGCAGCTATCAGTGTCATCCCTGAAAGGCTGTCTTTATCAATGATACTGGCTGATATGGTGGGGGTGTGGAGGTTGGTGGAGGGCGTGGGGCGGGGGTTCTATCTGTCTTTGGAATCTTTCACAGTTTAGGACCGAGAGCTGCTAAGAAACTGTCAAAGATTTGGACAGCTAAAATCCCCCGGTAGCAAATGCTGAGCTGTTCTCTATCTGTATTCCACTGTGGCAGCACGCGGGGTTGTAACACTACATCACTGCTATTCCAGTGGGATAATGTCACTGAGGAAATAGTGCCAGAAAAACATCTGCACAGTATTTTTGCTATAATACGGTATTCTTTTATTTTTTAATTTTCTCATGCAAACATTTATGAAAATGAACACATTTTGTGAATTTGTGTCACTTTTTCAAATTTATTTTTTTGTGTGTGAACATTGTACTGTTTCTAATTCAGTTACAGTATATAACTACTGTCTGCACCTAATGTAATTTCTATTCATGGATGTAATTTTAATAAATGATACAGTATATTATATGATTTTGTCAAACTCTTTGCAGCGTGACTTTTGTGGTGATTTAAATGAGTTTGGATTGAGTCATGCTGAACTTTTGCCGTCCATTTACCCATCAGCACGTGTGATATTTCATCTAAACCGTTATTGTCATAACACCTCGTATGTAATTTTGACGACGTTTGAGGTAGGTTTGCTTTCCTTCGACCACTTTACAAGTGTGAAATCCACAGTGTATCCAAAGTTACGCAGAAATTTTGCTATGTGTCAGAGTGAAAAAATAAACACAACAAAAACCTTTGCACAAACATTAGTGCCCATGTGATGGAAGATTTTTTTAGTGGATATACAGAATCCTGTTTTTCCACTTTGAGTAATGCTCATAGAGCATTTTACATGTTCATTTTTTTGTAAATGTCTGGCTATTTTTCACTTCAGTGGATTTTTTTCTCTGCTTCTAACCCTTCCTGTTTATCTATCCTGTTGTCACAGGTCATAAATCAAAAGCAATTGCTTCATATCTTCATTTTGGATCTTTGCAGTTTTATTGCCATAGCTTAATCCTTTGGCTGGTTGACAATGGAACATCATGATCAACACCATCATCACAACTTTACCAAGAAATTTATATTAACGCAATCTCTTCTCGATATTGAAATAAAGCACAATCTCATTTCTTATTCAAATGATAGCATTAGGCGTGTATGCATTTATCACCAGATACAGGAGTGAGGTTATAAACAATGCCATTCATTATCTGGCCCAGATGCAGCGATTGTTGATTAAAGGGCTTTGAATATAACACACACACACTTGTTCACTTACACACTTAGGCACACACACACACACACACAGATGGGTGGACATTAGGAAAAGAGAGAGGCCATCTGAATAGGCTGGAGGGACATTAACGGCAACAATGATTGATATTTGCCGCACAGGCTTTTTAATGGTATTGTTATTCCTCAGAGTTATACCCCGTCCTCCCCATGTCTCGTCTCGCAGATAAATGGAGGTGTAATAATGAATAGAAATTATCCTGATTATTTTGGTGGAGGTGGTTTGAGAGCAAGTGGGGTGGGGGTGTGTTGGGGGGTGAGTCATAATCTAACATGAAGCTTAAAGCTTAGTCAAGAGTGTCTAGTGGATTTCCTTTAATGTTTGCTGAGTTACTTGTAGAGGAAAACAAGGTGCTGTGTAAAAAAGCTAAAAAGCATGATATCTGTCATACTGATATTGTGTAATTAAAGGTAAATAAAGACTGATAATACCCTAAAATAAAGAAATTATTAAGATGTGTGGTATAAACATTCATAATATAATTAATGAGAAAACTTCATATACCCTCAACCTGGAACCTACTGTCTTTACAGACGTGTGGATATTAGTGGATACTTCCTAAAAATGTATAAACATACAATATATCCAGTATTTGTGTAATTTTCTTAAGTCTAAACAATATTGAATTACAGAATTGACACATTAGTTAGCAGGCGCTTTACTTTCCAGAACCCCAGATTCATAAATGAGCCATAACTAAACCAATACTAGTCCTTTATGCTTGGGTGAAAAACTGTAATATTAATTACTTGTGTTGTCTTAAGAGCCTGCTGAGTGTTGATTGTGTGAACAGCTGAGGTGGACATCGCCAAAACACATTATTTGATGTGAGAGGCCAGCTTGTCCAAAGCAGTTGTGTTTATTACACACTCCTCTGGCACCTGCTGCATTGAGTCAGCCTGCCAGGACACACACACACACAGTCTTCCAAAATCTCCTCTCCATTTAGCCTCTTTCCAACCAAATGACGCTCATTATCACTTTTCAATTACATTTGCAGGACTCAACTGCTCTATCAGTGGTGTTCTCTGCTATTTTAGGAAACTTAAAAATATTCAACCTGCCACTGTGAACACAATATTTAAACTCAAAGGATCACAAGTTCAATCTAAATGCATTTTACTATATAACAGCACTCTTTGTGTGTTTTTAACAGTCTTTGATGTGAGATTTTACAACTTTAGGTTTAAAGCATTCATGCAGGTAAAGCACCAAATTTCAACACAGTATAATATTCTTTATTGTATCTCCTCGGGGCTGTATGTTGTGTATTCAATATTTCCAATGAACACTTAGGGTGTTTGTTCTGCTTGGAGATTTAACTAAATTTTTCCTGACACTTGTTGACTGTGACTCTTACCTGTTGTTCTTTGTTCTCTGCAGTTTTCTCTTAATCTTTATTTCCATCACTTTGCTTTGTGCATCTCCTTCTCACATTCATTTAAATGTGTCTTTTGACTTTGCTGATTTCTTTCTAGCTTTATAGTAACACTAAGAGCATGACATTATTTTGCATACATTGTTACTCCCTTAACAGCTTCCCTACCCCACAGTGTCACATTTTGTTATTTGGAGAGTGGGTATTTTTCCCCTCCCTCTTTAAGTTTAGCTGCTTGCAACACAATGCTACAATATCTCATCTTTTGCACTTGATTTTTCTTGAACCTGTAAAACAAATATATATATATATATATATATATTTTTTTTTTAAAGCAACAATAAAATGTAATCATTCCTTCGGAAATTCTCTATTGCTCTTTTCCGTTTTCATCTTCATCTACACACTACAAAGACCTCTCGTGTCGTTCTCGTTTTCCTCCTTCATACCAACGTGTTGTGCATCATCCACTCACAACATACCTCCTTCCTCTCTTTCTTTCCTCATCCTAGGGTGCAATGTTGTGATGCCTTCCTCCAGTCTCTCCCCCACTCCGCCTCGCCACCATTCCACTCTTTCGGTAATCAGGGCCAGATGGAGGCAGAGATGGAGTGATGCAGGGAGGGAGGATTGGGTTTGGTCCTAGCAGTGTCTTAGAACGTGGGGAGCTGTCAGCCCTGCAGGGAGAGAGGAATTCTCGAGCAATAAAATAGGGATTTATCACCACTCTACCACAGAGAGAGAGGAGAGATGTGGAGGGAAAGGGTGTGAGGCAGAGAAAGGGACGAAGAGATCAAGAAAGTCAGATAGAGAAGGGTGATGTGGGAGACAAATGAATAGACAGAGGGATGGAAGACTCTTCGTCATTTTAAAGCTTCAGATGGATGAAGGAACAAGCATGTAGAATGATAGACTGTGTTTGCCACTGGAAAAGATCTGTAAGAAGGACGAAGCCAGAAGACAAGAGGGAAACAGAAATTGAGAAAGACAGTTGTGTGATAACACCCGCAGCTCATCTGCTCACTTACTTGCATCCTGACTTCTTCTCTGTTGCCATGTGTAGCAGTTAGAGAGAGGCGTGTCTGTGCAGAAAGTAATGCCCAGTTGTGTTCAGCGGATGGTGCGTTAAGCAAAAAGAGTCGACCTCCCCTACTGGGCCAAATGAACCTGCTAAAATAACCTCTCTCCACAATCGGCTGTGTAATTGAAACCAGAATGTGCAGCATTTGATAAATTGCTTGACCCTGCAGGAATGTTAAGGTCATAAATTTTTAGTGCATTTTGGCGGTGCTGAGATGTGCAGAGGTGTATGTAGCATGTCCATTGGTGTGCCTGTGTGCCAGAGAAAGGATCTGTGTGTGTTATTATTTCAAAGCATAATGGTCTTCCAGAGGTTTTCTCAAGGAGGCAAGACACAAATACTAGTGTACTTACATATATATGCATTCCCCCACAGCTGCACACATGTAGACAGGTGTACACAGACAAATGTACATCAGCTTTCAAGGACATTATGCTACATATTTTCTCCTCAACTACCAGACAGCCTATAAAGTCTGCTTCTCTGCGATATCTTTAATGCTTTACATCAAAAGAGTAAAACTAAAGACAAATGCAGAGCTGCTCAGTGAAAATCTAAAACGGGAGTACGTGCATACCTTTCATGAATTAAATATTCTGTTTAAAATGTCCAATTTCAAATGTGAAGACACTCAAGACACATATCAGAACCCAGTGTCCACATGTGCCATCCTGTTCACAGTTGAGAATTAATTCAGTAATGCAGTATTTTTTATAGAAGCTATATCATTTTCCTAGTGAGCTGTCTGCTATATGTAAATCAGGTATTTGTTTATGGAAATACTGGGTTCTTAACGACTATAGAGTGAAAGAGACTGAAGATTGAAGATTTTTTTCTTTCACTGGGGCAAGAAGTAGCCCATTACCACAGTGCTGCACAATAAAATGGTTCCTAGTTTCAGTTCAGAACATTGTCCTTGTGTCTCAAGCAAATGGTATTGAGCTTCTTTCACACGATTCTGTCTTTATGGTTGCTTACATGTAACGCCAACACATCTAAATGTGGTTGGCAGAAGTTTTTATACACTCAGTGTTCTTCTGTTCTCAAAGCTGTTTGGAATTACTTCTCAGAATGTATGTCAGACTGTAGGTAACTAACCCTGAAACACTGAAAATAATGACGTAACAGTCTGTAACTGTTCCTCAGATTTAGTTCTTGAACATCTGGCATAGGTGTAAATGAGGTAAAATTTAAAGGGCCCATGTTGTGCTTTTTGGGTTTTGCCTTTTTGTAAGTATGTTGTACTTACAAAACCCACAACAAAGAGTTTTTGTCTCCCACAACAAATGCTGCTCCTAAACTGTCTGCTTCTTTTGTCCTGGCCATTCAGACTTTTCTACATTACTATCAGCATTATCAGATTTAAAATGCTCAAGTGTTCATACAGAGGTTTAAAATGATCATAATTTGAAAATAATAACTGTACATAAGTCATAACTAAAAGACAAATAGTAATAAATATGTCATTTTTAAAAACAACTTTGTGACACAAATCTGAAAGAGTGGAGCAGCCACCGATGTCCACTCCTAATTTACAGCAAGATTTTCAGGACCTGGTGCAGGTTGTTATTTTAGGATTTGATGTAATACCTTTATTATCACAACAAGCTACACAGCTTGAAAGACATGTGGCACGGGGTGCATAAACCCATACTTAGAATATTTTACTATCTTAAAATGAGTTGGCCTGGATAAGTACAACTCCAATTGGCCAGTGGGCCAAAATAGTATACTGACTACAACGGTGTATCACAAAATTTTCAATTTATTGTTCATTATAGCAGTTTTAGCTTTATTTGTTGTACATCGTAGAGGGGAAGATTGTTATACAAATACAATAATAACCACAGACTTTGCAACCAGGTTACAATGTAAAGGATCTGCAATTACATGGCAGTCTCGGCAGTCTGTCATTGGAAAATGAACGGCTTCATCACATTTTCATTTAAAAAGAAACTTATAAGTATTGCCTGATGCTGTTTAACAATCCAACAATATTTTATCAAGTATGTTTGAGTTATACAAGCTATTCAGTCTTCTTTCTCTGATCTCTTGAATTAGTGGGGAAAGGCAATCTGATCCTAAGACAATAACTGCCACACCCGACCAATTCCATCATCATCACCATATCAAAACATGCAACATTAAACTCAAGAGATACTTAAACTCCTCCACTTGGGGCAGTAACTCGTCCATGAACTGGAGTGGGCACTCCACCCTTTTCCCACTGAGGACCATGGCCTCATTCCCGCCACTTCACACTCAGCTGCAAACCTGCTCTAGTGTGAGCTGGAGGCCATCGCCTGACGAAGCCAACAGAACCAAATCATCTGTGAAAAACAGAGATGAGATTCTGAGACCAACTAAGTGGAAGCCTTCCACCACTTGGTTAGAAATTCTGTCCTAGGCTAACAAAGCCTGATAGGACTCCTTTTTCAGCATGATGGTTCCCTTCACCTCTGATGTCCATCATCTGGTTCGGGAGTTACCATTACAACAGGCACCAACCACCTTGCAGCAGCAGCTCAGTGTTCAGCAGGTGTTGAACATGTCCAAATGGACTCAAAAGTGGAAGTTGAAGATCCTGCAGACAGGGGCCTCTGCCAGGCATTCCCAGCACACCCTCATTATATGTTTACGCGTCCTAGGTCTGCCCAGCATCATCCCCTACCACCTGATCTAATTCAACACCAGGTGGTGATCAGTTGACAGCTTGGCACCTCTCTTCACAGGAGTGTCCAGAACATACGGCTGCAGATCTGATGATACAATTACGAAATCGATCATCAACCTGCAGCCCAGGGTGTCCTGGTGTCACGTGGTACTTATGGACACCCTTATGTCTGAACATAGTGTTTGTTATGAAGAAACTGTGGTTTGTACAGAAGTCCAGTAACAGAACACTAATCAGGTTCAGATTGACAGGCCATTCCTCCCAGTCACACTTCTCCAAGTCTCACTGTCATTGCCCACATGAGCATTGAAGTCTCCAGAAATAGTCTGGAGTCTGGAGGTGGTGCACCTACAAGCATTCCACCCAGGGACTTCAGGAAGGCCAGGTACTCTAAACTGTCATTTGGCCCATAAGCAGAGATGACAGTCAGGACCTGTTCCCTGATCTGAAGGTGCGTGGAACAAACCCTTTTGTCCACTGGGAACAACGCCAAAATACAGGCAGCAAGTCAAGAGGATACTAAATGTTTGGTTATTGACCGAGAACAAGATAGAGATCACGGATACAGAAATGACATTTCTGGCAGAAATGAGATTTCTCCAAAGGGTGGCTGGCCTGTCCCTTAGAGATAGGGTGAGGAGTTTGGCCATTCGCGAGGGACTCAGAGTAGAGCCACTACTCCTCCACATCGAAAGGAGCCAAATGGGGTGGTTTGGGCAACTGACAATGATGCCTCCTGGGGCAGGCCCAGGACACTCTGGAAAGAATATATCCCTCGGCTGGCCTGGGAACCCTTTGGTGTTCCCCTGGATAAGCTGGAGGAAGTGGCTGGGGAGAGGGATGTCTGGGATGTCTTCTCTGCTTAGGCTGCTGCCCCTTTGACCCGGCCCCGGATAAGTGGAAGAACGTGGATGGATGGATGGCAACAATAAAAGAAACAGAAATGTCCAATGTCCTCAGATCTAGGAAAGTACCCTGTGCAGTCTAGAGCAGATCAAAAGAAGACCACAAATGTAAAGAGGCCTCTATAGCTCTTATCACCATTAGTTAAGTTACTCAGTGCTGCAAGTGGGGCTAAATTTTGTACTAAACACAAGAATGCCCCCACGTTTCTACTTTACTTATAACATTTTAATGACAAACCTCATGCATATACGTGTGTATACAGAGGGTGAGAACAAGAGACTGATTGATTTATGTTTATTTTTTTCTTGTTGCACAAACCATACTGATATAACAGACTGTAGACCTCTGATTAGCATGCAAGGCAGAAGCCAACAGCCAGCTAAACATCTGAATGTCATAACATCATAACATTTATATTCAATGCAGCCCACAGAAACATGTCGTAAAAGTCAGCATTGAGTAAGATTTCCTTCCCAGCGTCTTCCTTAGTTGGGCTCAAATACTATATATACTGTAGATATATATATATATATACATATATATATATATATATTACCTTGGTCAAAGTCTACAGTTATTATTCATCTCTACCTTTCTTCCACATCTTGCTTTTTTTTTTTTTTAAACCTGTTTCCCTCCCCTCACCCCAAACTTATCATGCCATGTCTGCCCCTCTGAGCCTGGTTCTGCTGAAGGCTTCTTCCTGTTAAAAGGGAGTTTTTCCTTCCCACAGTCCCCAAATATGCCGTATGAGTAACGACACGGTCTATTGGGATTTATTCCATTTTATTGTATGGCGTTTACCTTAAATTATAAAGCTCTTTGAGTTGGGTGTTTTGATTTTGCGCTATATAAATTCAATTGAATCTATTTTAATTGAAAATGCAGTAATAATAATAATAATAATAATAAAATTTTCTTTATTTGCTTTTAAAAGTTTATTCTGGAAAAAAAAGTTTCATAAAAGGTCATTTGGAAACAAAAAAAAAAATGAAGAGATTAATGTGAACTAGTATTTTTTTTTTTTTTTTTTGCTTCTCTTAACTTAATTCAAAATTTCCTGATCTATTTTATTTGAATCTGTGTCAACTGAAGTTGCACAACATTTGAATAACCCATATGCAGACAGGTCATGAAAATAATAATAATTTAAAAAAACCTTACCTTTGCTGTATAAACTGTATGAACTAGGCACCATGTGTATGTATGTCAACAGAGCTGAGGACACGGAGAGCCCAGCCAGAACCAGAGGGCATGGAGAGGTCAGCACAATGTAAACAGAGGCCGCCACACGATTTACGATGTTTGCTGGCTGCTAAGATGAGGGGTCTGCACATTCTCACAATCATAATTGCTTTTTGCAGCTTTTCAATCAACCTGACTTGGTGGACATTGTTTTTGTATTTTTTTCACCTCTCAGATTTCCCCCTTGTCATCAGGGAGCCTGCTCTGTGTGTCAGTAGCTTCCCCTGCATAGCTGTGACACAAGCTTAAACATAAGCAAAAGTCTAAAACTTCAAGATTCTTTTGTTTTTTCTTCTTCTTTTATAATTAGGAGCAGACTTTGTTTCTTTCTCTCCCTCCATTTTTCTTGCTCCCTTGAAATCCTGACACTGGCCACTCTGGCCCACTGAAAAGGGGAAGCCCAGTCACACATGTGGACATCTGGTTGGACATGGAGAGCATGCAGCCCCACTGAATTTTGACCCTCCTTCCCTCCTATGCCTGTTGACAGTCGTTACCTGTGCCCCGGCAGGCCCTCGCTGCCCCATGATAAAACGACTGCAGTCCAGAGCCAAGCACATAAATATTTCTTTTTCTATTTTCCAAAATAGCTTTTAATTTTACAAGTTTTACGACCTTAATATTAAGTGCATATGTTTTACAAGACATCATGTCCTCTCCCTCACCCCTCGGGTTCACAATTGAAAGGTTTTTTTCTTTTGTAGTCTTTTAAAAGAAGAAAGGAAGAAAAGTAAAAAGTATAAATGAGGGAGAAAGGTAAGCCAGGGAAGGCTTTCCTCCAAGGATCCACTTATTTCATCTGAATCCTATATAAATTATGTGTTTAAGTACCATATCATTTATCGTATCATCATGTCCAGATGCAGACATATTAGTAGGTGACATGCTCTTTTTTTACGACAATGAAGTGTAATAAAATAAGTTAAAATATACATTTATATTTATCTATTATCAAAAAAATGCAATCCGTTGAATCATAATTTGTGGCTGTTATTATTATGAGCTTGCTCAATAACATTTTGCATGTGTGTGTGTGTGTGTGTGTGTGTGTGTGTGTGTGTCTACTCTTAGCCTCCACATGACCTTTTTCTCTCTTTCTTCCTTTCCCCTCCATCTCCTCAACATCATCCACATGTGCTTCACTGACCACTTACAGCATAAAACTCTGATTCATCTTTCATGCAAGAGATTTTTAGATTTCATCAGCATATATGGCCAAACGGCACACACTCGAGCTTGCTTTACTTGAAAAGAGATCTGAGAAAATAATAAAATCAAAATGCACTGTTTAATGAAAGGCTTATTTATTGGTGTTATATAATGTAACCAAAACCTCCAAGTATAACATAAAGAAAACAGTTTTCTGTCTCACAGAAACAGTTGCAGAGAGCAAGTTATATGGAAGATAACCTCCAAAACATGTATCATTGCAGAGGGTATCCACTCAATTTAAAAAATAAACAACTGTTTCCGTTCATTTTGTTTTCATTTAACACTGTTTTTCATCTTTTATTCTTCTCTTATAAAATGTCCTCATGAAGTATTCTCATCCCAAACTAATTGTTCTTACCTACTGCCTAAAACAATCTAGACAAACCTCCCTGGAAAAATGGAGGAATTTTGGTTTTTAAGGAAGCTTGGAGACTGGAGTTCAAGTAAGTTTTGCTTTCAACCACTGGCCCCAAAAATATTTGGTCACGTCACTTCACAATAATGACAGTTTGGCACAGTTTGTTTATAGTTAGCCATGGAAACTGCTTGGTTGAGGTTATAAAACGATCCTGGTCAGATCAAAGATTAGAATTCACTTTCAATATATTAAACCAAAGTTTAGAGTGTGTCCGAGTCTAACTTGTGGTGGATAAACTAGCTCATCTTTTACATGCATATAATAGAGGCTGTTCATCTTTAAAGCAAAGCTGTACTAGTAACAGATGACCTATAGCTACTTTTCTGCGGAGCAGTCTCTTTTTAATAAAGGGTCAATTTAGGTTATTAATTTAACCAAGACTTTTGATTTGGATGATAATTATCTTCTTTATAATAAACTGTATGTTATTGGTGTTTTTCAAAAGGCACCATTCTTTATTAATTTCCCCCTAATCTGTTTAACCTTTTTCAATCAGCAATCTTCTATTTCAGTTTTTCTTTTCAATGATTGTTGCACAGTCACATAACCCGATACACATATCTCATTGTGATATACCTAAAGTTCATAGCGCTCCATCCATTTCTATTTATTCTGCTCATCCTAGTCAGCGTTGTAGTTTGACTGGAGCCTATCCCATCTGCCATGAGACAAAAAGTGAGTTATGTCCTGGACATGTCTTCAGAGCTAAAAGACAGACAACCATTCACACCTACAGCCATTTTACAATCACCAGTTAATGTAATATGCTTGTCTTTGCACCATAGGAGGAAACCAGAGAACCTGGAAAGAGGCCACACAGGGACAGGTAGAACATGCAAATTCCACAGGACCCTCAAATTTCACTTCAATTTTGTTTATATGGTGTGAATTTGCCAACGCCTCAAGTGTAAATACCCTTCAACATTAGAAAGCAAACCTCAACAATTAGACTGTCCTAAATGACCAAGCACTTGGTGATGGTGGGAAGAACGAACTCCCTTTTAACAGGAAGACACCTCTGGAGGGACAGGCTTGGGGACTGCCATTTGCCACGACCAGTTTGGTGGTGAGGGGAAATTGAGTGATAATATGACTGCAAGTTCATTAAGTATAATCCAGAAATGTAGTCTTTAACTATACCTTGCCCTTACTGATTGTGATTGCAAGGCGCTATCCTTGACAGTGCTGTACACATGCCCCCCCCCCCCCCCCCCCCCCCCCGCAAGACATCCCAGTTCAACAGGGCTTGCTTTGCCTCAGATGAAATATATCACAATAAATCCCTTTGAGTACATCTCCAGCATGCTTGCATCCTGCTGTCCCCTGTGCTCAGATTTAGCTCCTGTGGTGACATGAGTTATAGCGTTCTGTCTAAAAGCACCTTGTGAGAATTTATTACTTTGGCATACAAGTATGAATGGAAGAATATTTGGATGGAAGGAGAGAATTGAGGAGAAAAGGGGAAAGCAGGAAAACTGATCCAATTTGGTTTGGGTTAAGATGGAAGCATTTCAGTGAAGGACAGAGACGCGATTGTGGTGAAGAAATTGAAACATCCACAATTTGATGAAGCTGACACATATTACCAAATGATTGATACAAAAATGAAAACAAATCAATGGTATTATCTCACAAGATGAAAAATAACTGACTGACTCTGAGTGACAAAATGATGAAACTTTAAACAGCATCAAACCCCATCTTTCTGAATTATATTGACTGATGAACTTTGGGATTTTTTCCGAAACAGATGTCTTTAAATGTTTTTTTATAAATGGGAGCGTTTTAGGAGGGAAAAATGGAAAACCCATTGCTTTTATCATTTCCATTTTATAGATAGTGGAGACAAAGAATGATAAAAGAAATGAGTCAGACAGAAAAAGTCCCGTCATCCTTTATATCTGTCTACTTTGCTACTTTCTACCACCAGCTAATACAAAACAACAACGATTCAGCCAAATGGTTCATGTGGTTTTCTACATCTGTTGCTCCAACCACCAGATTCTTGGTATTTCTTGTCCAGGAAAGCATTTCTGGCAAACAGGAAGTGGAGCAATTTATATTTCTACAACCTTAAATTATTTGGAATAAAATAAAAGAAGGCTGTGTATTTAGTTAGACCCACTAAGGCAAAAAAAAAAAAACCCAAAACAAAATAAACACTACCTGAAGATAAATCATCAACTCAAAACTTTTGTGATGTTTCCAAAAGGCTTGATGCTCTGATTGTCAATTATGGGACAGGATTCTCCTACATGGTGTGTACAGAATTCATCCCCAGCAAGTTAGTTTCACCTAATCTTCACTGATGACAAAATAAAACACAAGAGCAACACAATAAATTCAAGAGCATAGACTACATGTTTGCTGTATGGAAAATAGCTGTTGCTTCTTATTCTTTACCTAAGAAATCCTGATGTAATTCACGAGTTTGACTCTTAAAGCAACAATAAATACTTTTGCTATCCCCCCAACAGCAAAGGTTTGATTTATAACAAGTCTTATAAGTCTCAATCCTGTGACTATTCATATTATGTTTATTTGATTTGTGCTTCATTGTAATACTGTAAGGTAGTTAAAACCTTATGAGAGACACTATTCATATAAACCAAGCTTAAAGTTTGGCTTTCTGTTTTTTCCACCCATATGGTAGTTTTTAAGAGGATGTTCACCTCTGGATATATTTGCAACTACAGTCACTGGACATACATGGCTATAGGCTATTTTTAAATGTAAAATGTGTTGTGTGCATTAAGTAAGCACAGTTGATGTCCAGACTACCTACAGCTGTGAGGTTCTCCTTCTTATTCAAATGTTTTGTCATTAATGAACTTCTTTATAACTGTATCTATTATCTCCTACTATGGCTGTCTCCAGACTAGACAATTAAAAGAAAAAAAAAACAGTCTCATTTACAGCCACAGTGTGACAGATATGTTCCCAGAGGAGAGGGATACTGGCTCATTCAAAGCTGCTAAGTATAACCAAAGTCTTCTTCTTAGCACTCACAAGCAATTTGGGTTGTTAAGTAGTTCTGAAAGAAGAGAAAAAAGTGCAATTTTGGGTCTTCCATCCAGATGTTCTGAGGGGGGGGGATCAAGGGTAGAAGGACGTTTTGGCCAAGAGGCAGAGAGACATGAGGATTGGGAAACTTGGCCTGGGGCATCTCCCCTACAGGGACAAATTGATGTCAAGTCTCTGTATCCAGGAGGATTAAGTGTGTGTTTACTCTGCGTACACACGAGGTGCTTAGGCCAAAACAGCTTGAAGACTTCCTTGGGAGGAAATGGCAAATCATTTCAGCTAATCTGCATACACACACACAGTGTTCTTAAAGATATAAATAAACTAACGCCAGAGCTGCTGTTTACTACAATGCTGAGATCTGATAATCACTAGAGTCAAACTGGAAAAGATGAGGAATTGTAGAGTTATTTTTTCTCTCAGAGAGATGAGTTTCAAGGTTTCTGCTTTGTGTTTTTCTTGTTTGGAGTTTATAAATTGTAGTAGAAATGAAATAAAAGTTCCAACTCGTTCTTCATCATTAGTGGAAAATGTGAGCAATTCAAGGGCTTTTCCTAGGTTTGAGCTTATTTCACAGAAAAAAGATCCTGACTCAACAGTCATTTGGTAAAAATAATTTAGGACAGCTGAGATATATAGACAATGAGCAGTATGGGTTAATCGTCAGCGACCCGTCTCATGTTTCCCTTTATTTTCACCAGTTTTTGCTTCTTTTTGTCCAGCTTTAAATTTTGTCCACATTGTAAATCTAAATACAAAACCAAGCCAGATTTTCTGTTCGATTTTTATCCTTCAACTGATGCTTCATTTTTCTCTGATGCTTAATGGACCATAAACCCCGTGTCCTGGGCAGAACTCCTTCTTCTCTGTTTTAGAGAGTCTCCTTGTCCATAATGCCATATAACATAAACACATTGCATTTGATTGGTAGACATAAACATTGACTGTGGCTGGAGCGCAGTTTAACGCCAAGCCACAACTCACGGACGCTGTTAACGGCCTTGTTGCCACAACCGAGGCAAGCCAAGGCCGGCTACTGCCCTGCACAATCAAGGTCACAGAGGAAGACAAAAAAGGAGGAGAATGGTGGGAAAGGTATGCAGAAGAAAATGCACATCCTTTCTTGAGGTGGAGTAACAGATTAATTGATTGATAGATTAGGAAAAAGATAAGGGAAAAATAAGCATAGAGGGCTTTCAGGTCAGGTCTCTTATTATTGCCTTGCCTGTGTATTTTGTGTGTAACTTGCAAATTAAACCAACTTAGAACTAAAGGGCAGGTCAGGGCTTTCACCTAATAGTGACACTATAACATTTTTCTTGAGTATGATTTGGTGCAACATTCTGGAAACCATAGGGAGTTCATTTCTGCTATAATCTTATAGCAGATCATTATAGAAAAAGGTCCATCAAAGCTGGTATTACAAACATTAGACATATACATCCAGACAGGAGCTACATTTCCGTTTCTGGAAATGTTTATAGAAGACTAAGTCTGGACTAAGTCTTCCTGCTTTTCCTTCACAATGTAAGTTAGTCTCTCCGGAACAATACAACATGAAACCTGTCATGTCCATGTTTTCAACAGTGGTGCACATATACTGTCCCAACACAGTCCAGTAACTCCTGGCTTGAAAGAGTCCAATAGTTTGGTCTGTTTTGATGTTACTGTGAAGTCATTTGAATATATTCCACATAAAGGGATTTTCATATGAACCATCTCTGACAAACATTTCATGTGCTTCCAAAATATTTTTATTTCTTTGGAAATTGCCACAGACAATTAAATAAAGTACCTTTTTTCATCCAGGCACTTAGCAGACACATCTGGAATATTAGCACACATATGATGTAGTTTAACTCATCTGAAATCTTGTATTTACCATCTGTGTTTATACTTTAAAACAGGCACAATTCCAGTCTGTGTCAGTGATATCTTCTTCCATAGCCACCTTCCAAGTACTTAACTTATCATGTGATGATTAGTTAAAATATCTAACTAATATTCCATAATATGTAGACACATCCTCTCCTTTCTAAACTTTAAAGACTCATTTGTTGATAAAGATGGCATGCGCATTTTCTGTTTATTCTTTGAGGATATGCAGTTTTTTAAAACTGTGGAACAGTTTAATTCAATATTTCTGAGGCAACTGTTAAAAAAAGTTAAACTTCATCTGATAAAGGTCCATTATTTTCTGAATCCCCATTGTTTTTCCTTAAATTCTCCCTCGTTTGTGCCACATATTACCCCAGATAAGTGTAACATGACATAGTGAAGGTGCATCGCTTATATTTTTCTGTCCAATCTGCCAAATTGTAATTTTATGAAAGGATTCCCAGTACATTTCTTTAGTGTCTTAACAAGAATAGAGTTATAAATGTAATGGTGCTATTGTATGAAAATAGTGTGATGCTGAAGCCTGACTCTCTTATAAAGCAAGTATAAGAGCCTAAGGTGGAGTCTGTCAATCTGTATAAACCAACTAAATGATCTGTCAAGCTTATCATAGAGCATTTTGGCAGAGGCAGTGGGATTGTTTAAAAATATTGCAGGAATTAGAAAATGGAGCAAACCGGTGTAAGTATGCCCTTTAGTTTATCTGTCACATAGGTGACTTTTACAAGAGCCATCCTTGCACAGATGTAACGCCAGCGAACATGCTTTTGAAAGCATCAAATGTCTCATGCTGAAGAGTTCGGGCTTTGCATTCTTTGAAGGGCACTTCTACATTCTACATGTTCCCAAATGGCATGAGAAGACGTGTTATTGAATCATGGGAGTATGCAGCGTTTCTAACTGAAGTCTTCACTGCACTTGATTACCCATTCTGTGGAGATAAGAGATGGAATGTCATGATTCATCACGTTTTAGTGCAAAAACTTGTTTACAAAATCATGTGAGTTGGGATTTCATTTTTTCCACACTGATTACGCTGGCACTGATACATTCCTTCTTGTTTCTGAGCAAAGATGATAATGATAGTTTTCAGTTGTAGAAAGCTTGTAGCCTCTTTCGCTTAATGGTTTTCTAGCAGCAAATACGAAGTAAATATTAATTATTTCCTTTTTCTCTTTAATTTTGAATTTCCTGAAAGCCACATAATACAACTGAGGAGTTTAAATCTGTGCATTATATGCATAATAACTGTAAGGAATTAACCCCGCCTTGCTTATTATTACTTAGTGCACTATGAGTGCTAAAGAGGCAGAGTTTAAACTGATTTTCATGAAACTGTTGGGAGGTGGAACACAGGCAAAGTAAGACACCATTAACTTGAGATTCACATGTGACCACCCAGTATATTTAAAAAGATAATACATTGTTACAAAACAGGAAAATGGCCTTGCTGGCGGTGTATCGTTATGATATACATATGCTTTAAATTATTGTAAGACAGTATGTCACCCATATTAAAACCTTCCCCTACACACAGCTGTACAAATGGCATATTATTTTTTTAACTAATGTTCACATTTTGATATGCTTGAAAATAATATTGTTACCTCCTCGTATAATAACGTTACCTTCTCAAACAAGCATTTCATATTTGCCTTAAAAGTGTACATCACTGAATATCATTTGGAGCTGATGACAATCCTTATCCATACCCTAATAAATTCTGCTGTTTTAGTCCGTTACCGCTAACATGCCTCTGCTTCATCCATCATGGAGCTTAACAATAGCCATGTCTTCAGCTCCTTCTGCACAGCTAAAAGCTTTTCATGTGAAGCCTGCAGACCTGCTGTGTGTGTGCTCTAGTGTGTATGTGTTCATGTGGTAAATCTTGAGTGTATGTTTGCTTTTGTGTCTGAGTGTGTGTGTGTGTGTATCATAGGGCCTGCAGCTCTCTTTTATACCTCTTATCAGATGGATGTGTTTGATATCTCCGCTGCCAAGAATTTCCTACATATACATAAACAGCCCTCAGCCACTAGCAGGTTGAACTGAAACACTTAAATGTTTAGGAGTTCTGTTTCAGTCCTCTTGCTTTTCTGTTCCATCTCACCCCTTAAACTTCTTTTAGGCAACATAAAACCAGTTGGTGAAAAATGGCCTAATATATAGATTTGTCTCTCTCACTGACACCAGTGCTGGTTTATTTAAAAGCCACACAATGGTTGAATGGAGGAGCGTGTGATCAGCGACTTCTTGATTGATGTCAAGATAGCTAGCAGTATGGCTGGTCAGTGTCTCAAGGGGCTGCGTCAACCATTTGCATAACAAGCCAGCCTGCTGACACCAACGCCTCGACAGATGTCAGGCTTGAGAGCAAAGTTTCTCTTTCCATCATTTCAAAGCTTTTTGCCAATTTTGTTTCAGCTTCGTTTTTGCAACAACTGTTATTTTGAGGTGAACCTTGTCTCATCAAGGTCTTGTTGCAGTCGTCAGGGTTTGAGAGGTGACTTTACAGTCATGGATATCACATGAAGGAATAATATGCAAGATGTTTTTTTTGTTTCATGTTTCACTGGAATAAAAGAAATGTTTTAATTTGAGTTCAGAAAACAACTCACGGGGATGAAAATGTCATTATGATGATATGTGTAGGTAAAGCTGCATTTTCAACTAATATACACCCCTCACAGTATATCTTGGAAAGTACAGATTTTTTTTACTCCTTTTTCTGAGTCTGCTAGACAAGCACAAGATTCAAACATTTTTTTTTACAAATCCAACTGATTTTGCATTAGAAAATCACATCCCCATTGCACTGTTTGTAAGTCAAATAAGACTTGCAGAGTTGTGGTAATAAATACCGTGTGGTAGAAAAAGTCTTTGATAGTGACAGCAGATACTGGTGGTGCCTGTGGGGGTTTTTTTAATGCTTGAATTGGGCTTGCACCTATGTTCTCACACCGTAACTTTGCTGTATGATAAATAAACTATCCATGTCCTGATCTTTTCAGTTATTTAACTTTTCAGTTATTTTACTACTTGGCCTAAATGTTGCTGAAGATTTCATTTAGATACTAAACTGAGGGAACAGCCAAAATCTCCAGAGTCTGAAAATCTTAACATCTCATGTAAGGCTCAAAAGACTGGGAGGAAAAAAAACCCCCAAAAAAACATGGCAGCTCACAGCTACTACTTCATATTTGGTTGGAAGAGTAAGTGGCCATTGGTGCTTCCTGCTGTTTTACGTCACGAGGGAAACATCTTTATCATGAAGTATATTATTCCAAAACACAGCTTCCTGCATGGCAACGATCCCCCCTGTCCTCAGTTCGCCTGCCTCTCTGATAGACTGCATTGCTTCTTATAAACTGTCCATGGTCCATAAATTGTGCCGCGTCGAACATAACACTGCACTGTGTCGGGACATGCACGTTCAGGGCCCCTGCCTCTTCGTTCTCTCTATGCGCTGGCTGAGTGAGATTTGCTTTGTAAATTGTGCAATGAGATCTCAAGGTTTAGAGAAAAGGCAGGGATAGCTTGGTGTGGAGAAATTTTGTAAACATGCCATTTCGCTGTGAGTGAGTGATAAATGAGTCTACAGTCTTACACTTCTGCAGAGCTGACGTGTAGTTTTCAGTGAAAAATCTACTGTATATCTTTACTGTTGATAAATAGAGTCTAAGCTTTAGTTCACGATTAACAAACAGGGTTCGGTAGTTCTGTGATGCATTAGTAGTAGTTTGATTATTTTCCACATTATAGTTTGTAGCCACATTTCCATGAAAAGTATTTTTGCACAATACCACAACTTCTAAAGAGTCCTTTTTTTTTTCTTTAATTCGACTACATATGTATACTTTATTTTAATATATTTCTCTTAAGTATGCTCAGCCTCTCGTCAGAATCAAGTAAATATTTCTGTGAAGCTGTTTCCATTTTAAATAAACTCTGCTGCTTGACATGTTGAAAAACCTTATGCGATTGTTATAGTTGCTCATCTGCCAGTATGCAAGCGTTTACTTTGGTGGAATTGCATCCATTTATTTATTTATTTATTTTATCAGACTGTAAATGCATTTGTTGTGACCATGGAGTCTTGTACTTGTCCATGTCCACAGCTGTCCTTGTGGGCGTACACATGCAGTATAATCCTACACATAATTCCAATTTATCTGGAATTACAAGGAGAGAGGTGTAGTTGTACAGTCACAGGTGGGGGAGGACGCTGTGGTAGTTGGACGAGTTGATAAAGCACTGCTGGCTTTTAGCCATTATTGTGCCGTAACATTAAGTGTGTCTTATTATTTTAAACATCAGCTGAACATGAACATTCTATCAAACTAGATGTTGCACTTTAACCCAAACCATGACTTTAAGTATTATTTGCACTTGTATTCAAAGTGTTAGAGGACCTGTTGCTACATTTCAACTTTGAGTAGGTGTGTGGCTTTTATTTTTCTCTTAGAACTGCATGGATTCAAACAAACTTGAATGATACTGAAAGATGCAGTTCCAACATTTAAAACCCCATATTTTAAAAGTTTGCCATATGAATAATTTCTTTTCTCTTTTCTTTCTTTCTTTCTTTTTTGACAGAATATATTTAAAGAAGCTCTATAAAAGACTTCTTGTTGAAAATCAACATGCTTTTTTTTCTGGAAGTGTGTAATCTGAACCAAATCAATGATTAACATCATGACTAAAGCTATGAAGAACCAAGGCCAAAGAAAAAAAGTGATGAATGTCTAAATTCAAGCACATGAGTTTGAGCTTGCTGAAACTATTACAGCAATTAAAGTTTTACTTAACAGAGAAAAGTTTAAAGAAAGCTGAATCACAAGGGACACAGAGAAAAAATGGCCTGCTGCAGAAGATTGAAGGTTTTTTGTTTTTTTTTAAACTGGCAGTATAGATTAGTTATAGCAATGTGTCCATCTGGACATATAAAATCTAAATTGTTTAGGTTAAGGCAGTTTTCATTCTAAATGCTGCTCATATGTGCACACACACTCACACAGACTAATACACACACATTTGAGGCTGCATTTCTGGCAGGCAGAGAAACAGACAAAATAACAGCGAAGATGAAGACGCACATTGTCACAGTTGGAGGGTGGAAATCGGTTGACAGGGTGAGAGCGTGCAGAGCTGGCATTTTTCTTTACCCATCACTGATGTGAGACTGATGAATATGTGAGACGGCTAGCACATTCACAGCTTTGCATCCATCAGCTACTACAGTGAGAATGGGGAGGAACAAGTTTTTTAACTATTTCACTTTAGAGCTTTGTTAGACCAGATATTACGTGCAGATGTCCTGGTTTATAGTATGACTCCAATCTCAACATAAGAGATGTTTTTTCTTTTAATGAAAAGCACCTCTTGTGCCTCTTTTGAAACGGTAGCATCTATGGCAACTATGTCTGGCAGCAATATTAAAAAAATTTTTTACTGTATCTTTTCTTATCAGTATGACAGTAAGAGAATCCACATCTCTACTATTTTCCTGCGCTGCACTTTTAAGTAGCAGAAAACCTTAAAGATGAACTGAACATCCATTTTTGTACATAATCAAGTCTACTATTTTTCAAAAAGTATTTTATCTAGCCCCCAAAAGCCTTTAAAGAACACTTGCTACCACAACAACCGCCCAAAACACATCTTGAGATTAGAGCGCAGATTGGTTTGTGTGATGTATGCTGGAGCGGCCTCAATATATAAGTAAACTAATAAGAGAAGTGGCTTGGGGCCAGTACTTTATCAGTATTGTGTTGAAGCTGGAATTCAGCCCCACTGTCCTGTCTGGACTCGCTTCCTCACTGTTTACCTTTAGAGGCCAAGCAGTCAGCGCCTGCAGCCACTCAGTCCTGTGCAGAGAGGCAGAGCAGCACGTTGAAAAACAACAGAATTAAAACTCATCCATGCAGTCATGCGCGGGCTTATTAATGAGGGCGACTTCGCAACAAAAATGCAACGATGCACAGTTGTGCAATACTGCTACCGCTATTGATAATAATATTAATAATAATTCGATAATAATTTTCTTTAGATTTTTCAAATTAGGCCAGTGGTGAGGTGCTTTTTGACACCCATCCAAAAACAGTGTTTTATCCTGACACCGCGTACCATTTACTGTGTCTTCTTTCGGTGACTCGAACTTCCAGATGAAGGGCTCACGGTTTCGTGTTTCAGGGGATCAAAATTCTGGGAAAATATTTAATTAACTATTGAATTGGTGGAAAAGATAAGAAGAAAGAAAGGAACATGTTGAGTTTAATGCAGTACTTTACAGGCAGTAAACGGATGGTTTTAAAGTATTTGCCCTGTTCTGTGCCAGAGACCGCATGGGCAATGGAGGGCGTGTGCTTGAGGAGCGGCAGGTCGCATTATTAGATCAGACCGCACCAGGTGAACTGTGAGGAGTCGACACCCCCCACCTGCCAACCCAGTGCTCCTCTGGCTCATCTGACCTGTCCTGCCTGATGCTGCTAAGGTGACCTTCCAAACAGAGATGGAGAGAGAGGGGGCGGGGGGAGGAGGTGAGTATCGAGAAAGGTGCTGACAGAAACATCTCTGGTTATGAACTAGTCGCGGTTTGCTTCTCTGGAAGCAAACCGCGACTAGTTCCGCTGGAAAGGTGTGCTGCCAGCGGCCTCCCCTTCCCCGCAGCCGGAGCACCTAGCGGGGAACACACGGAGGCCAAAAACATGATATCCAAAGCACCGGATGTCTCTGGTAATAAGCTGCAGAGAAGAGAAACACACCACACAGCCACAAGAGATCCAGAACTTAAGATTCCTGGTCTGAATGAGCTGTGTAGTTTCTCCGCAAACCAGTAGCTTAAGTATTTACCTTGTATCTCTCTGCGCCAGGCTCTCTGTCACTGCCTGTGTCTAGCACACTCTAGCACGCATGTCTCTAATTCTTGGCTCACATATCCACACTCATACCTGCTGACAAGCCCTCCCTGTGCGCCATGACGCGCAGCGCGTTCACTACAAGATTGCAGAACTTCATCCAGCAGTCGCAGCTGTCACGTCTTCCACAGAAACCAAACTAGGACGTTTACAACGAGCCTGGAAAATGATATGTATATTTCTGTTGTAAGCCAGTGAAATATTCAAAAGAAGCGAAGCAAGCTTTACATTCATGCTTCAGTCATTTCCAATTTTCTCCAGATACTTTTAACGTGTGACTGTATATGTGCGACAGCTGAAGATATAGAAAACTTTCGACAACTTTCGTACTTCAGTGCGTCTTTTTTCATAACTTTTTAGTTACTTTCCCCTCAGAACAGGTGATTTATTTTTCAGATGAAAACCTCTAAATGTTTTCTGTACAAATAAAATCAAAACATTTTTAGAAGTTGTCTTAAATCGGGTTTATTTGGAAAATCAAAATGAGCTTTTTAACAGAATTTACCTATGCTCTTTATTAACTACGATGCACGTAATAGCAAATTTGCTTGCCATGTGCGTGAAGGTGGGGGCCACGCCAGTTCTTCACGTCATAGTAATTATGTCGGTATTCCTTAAGGTTGTTTGGAAAAGGTTAGTATCGCATTTTGTTTGACGCAGGGGCCTCAGTCGGGCTCTGAAACCGGATCTCATGACTTCACCCCCCGACAAGAACCTCTGCTAAAGGCATCGTCTGAACCGAAGCTAGTGCGAGATCTCAAACTTTATAATACCAAAGTCATGATTTCTGACCACGGAGCAAACAGCACTTCATCATCAGCTACATTATGCAGCCTGAAATAACTTTTCATTTGTTTCTTGCACGCGCTTAAGGTCGATTTGAACGCTCAAACCAAGAGAGCAGATTGTTATAGATAAGTTTAATCACCAAAACGTATATGACTATTAAAGACTGATGCCCAAAAGCCCAGAGCTGTGCGCTTAAATTCAGAGTCTCGTTTGTCAGATGTAATGGAACTGATAACAAAAGGCTTAATCGCGTTACTTTCCCTCTCCTTTCTCTCCTTTGCATTTATATGTATTTATTTATTTTTTTCTGCTGTGGCTTAGGGTTAAACAAATGAAACGCGCAGTTTCTCCCCTCCTCTTCTTCCTCGCTGCTATGTAAAACCTCAGAGGGGAGCAGACGAGAACGTTACTTATTCTGAAAGCAGAGAGGCTGCAGATAATGAGAGCCTGGTTGCATTAAATGGACAAACAGCAATCCGGCATCTCCTGACCCCTCGATGCTCCTCTCGGCTCCATTGATCATCCCCCCTTATGAGATAATGCAATTACAAACATCAATAAGGAGCTGCGAGGGGAATCATTATGTGGTGACAGTGATAAATGATGCTGCAGAAAATAGCGGGCTCCTCTCAAACAATCCGTGCGCCCAAGGGGCTTTTGAGGGCCGGGGCCCCGTCGCCAAGGAGACAGATGACATCCAAAATGGCCCCTGCTCAACAGTCATCCTCTCTTCTTTTTCCTGTCTCGCTCTCTTTCTCCCACCAACCAACAGATTTTTCTTTTCTCTCCCCCCTTTTTCTTCCTTCTTTTGTTTCCAAACCAGCTGCCACGCGACGTTTGCAAGTGGAGGAGGTTTTTTTTTTTGGTTTGGTGTTGTTTTTTTTTCGGAGGGGGTGTTGGAAAGTTTGGAAACTCCGGTGCAATTTGTGTTCTTGTTCATATTGATTTCATTAAGTAGCTAGATATTGACACATCACCGCAGCTATATATATATTTCCTGTGCAATGATTTTCGCTTTGGAAACTATAGAAAATTGATTGATGCAGTATTGCATTGCTGGGAGCTCATGTCATATCTATTCTTTAAGCTTTTCCCTTCGAATTGGGACCTGTGCTTGTGAAAGACGACGGTAATAAAGGACACTTAATTAATCAGCATTTAAAAATCTGGTTCGCGTAAAGAAAGAGAAAAATAAAATAACGTGCAGTGTTTTCATTTTAAGCAAGTACTTTTAGTCTTATGGCTTCAAGGCCTAAGTTGTTATTTTATTTGTTTTATTATTTTTAAAAGATACATTTATTTAAAAAGAAAACCTCAAGACTTGTGTTATTTTTAGAACCAACTTTCCACAAACATTCCAGTAATTTCCGATTTGTGTACACGCTTTAAATGAAGACATTTAGAATGAAATAAAAATAAAATTAGTTCCATCTCATTAGGTATCGAGAAATGCAGTTTGACAAGGTCGTCGTTTAGGAATAAGTGACTAAAAGGTGTTTTAGGGTGAAAAACACACACACACTGCCGCCGAGATTTGTCATGGCTTGTATCGTAGCACGGAACAAGAGGCACAGGGTTGCTTGTTCCCTGCTTCAAACATAAAGACACATAAATGTTTGCGTTGTGGGAGGAAGACAGGCCTGCCCGGACACCTCATGCTCTGGAACATATTTCTGCTCCATTCATTACTCTGACGATTCACTTCGCGGTCAGACGGTGTTTGTAAGACAGAGAGGAGTGGTTAGGCCTAAAATCATCATTAGCTACCAATTACGTTATAAACTCACAGTTTTTGAAATTAACACAGGCGAAACTTCGCGTGGTTTCATGAATAAAAAAAGTGACAGCAGGTCAGTCAGAAGGCGTTTTGCATTAAAATCTCAGGAGTTTGATATATAGGTCAGCTGTGAAAAAAATATTCAGAGAGACCCTGAATCTCTTTAATGTAAAGGCGTTTTGCACTTCCTAAAAAAAAGAGAACAAATTTAGGCTATTAGTGCGCACAGTGGAGAAACATATTTCTGGATACCTTTATGCAAACACGTTTATATCACGTCAAGCACCGAGTCTTCTAAATATTTACAAATGTTAAAATGTCAAGAGGGTGTAAGAAAAGCTAAAAAATTATTTCAATAATTGGATCAAAAATATTTATGATTAATCAGACGTTACTTGTCTGTTTTTAAGACAACTGTATTCTTTATATATAAATACTGGTATTAAATTCAGGGATGATTGTCAGCGACAGTTATTTCTGTCACCTGGTACTTATATATATATACATACATATAATAAGAAACATCTGATTTTCCCATTAAACATAGGGATGGCACGGTATTGATTCATTCAAAACAAATTTATTTTGAATGCACTTTTGCTGTGCTCTCTTTTGATGCACCCACGCGCTCCTTGTAACCTGTCTTTGATTTTCTACTTTTATCACGTGGCCAAAAAGTGTTTTGGTACGCTTTGCGTCCGTGCGTAAAAGGAGATGTGGTACTGTGCGCCATCTCCAAACGTCCCTGCCCCAGACAGTTACCAGGCCTCCCTAAAGAGGGCAGTCAAGCATGGGCTTTCTCCTCTTGTCTCCACAGCTCCCAGCGGCTACAGGCTTAGGAATTCACATTTCACAGCCTCGGATTTTCCAGCCATGGTGGAGAGGCGAAGCAATTAAAACGTCGCCCGGGTTTTTTAAGAGCGTGCCTTTTTTCCCTTTTCCCTTCTTTAGTGTAAATAGCGTTCACTTCGGCAAAGGCAGTAAAAACACAATAGTTGCTCGGAGGAGTGATAGAGAGAAAGAAGGGTAGAGTATTGATTTATACGCACATATTGTTATGGATAAAACAGACTCTCTCTTGTTCGCGGGTATGAGGGGGGGGGGGAGACAGACATTGACTTTGGGATGCAGGGCTGCTCTCTGAAATGTATCAATTAGAAAAAGAACTCGCCCGGCTCTTACGCGCTCGCCTGCTCAATCGGCTCAGCCTTTTTCTCCTGAAGCGCGTAGTATCCCGGAGACAACCTCGGTTGCAGAGCGCCGGGCTTCATGCGGAGCCCTTTGACTGCGGGCAACAAGGCATGAGGGAGAACTAATCACCCCATTTACACGTTTGTAGCAATTTTACCTAAATGAATTTTAATGCTAAATGAAGGATAATTCGCTTTCTTATCGAGACCCTCTTTCCTCTCTTCTCTTCTGTGTGAGAAAATTACAGCATAACGCATGCATTAGCTGCACATTATCCGCAGCAATGGGAGGAGGGTTGACTTAAGTGCATGTTCTTTAAGTATAAATGATCCTCTACCTTTCTTTAGTGGGCATTTGACATGTTTGTGACTAATCTAGTTTAACAAAAATCAGTTGAGGTTATTTGCTCTTTTTTTTTTTTTTTTGTTAAAACTCCTAAACGACTAATAATGTGTTTTATATGTCATACCTGTGTATCGGAAGATAATTTGAGACTATAGTTAGGAATTCTGTTATTTGACAAAAAGTATTTATTTACAACACAGATGTACATATACACCCTTCAAAGGAAAAGCATACGAAACATGTCTTCAAATGAATCTTAAAGATGTGCGTAATACATGTATGAAGCAATGGATAATGGAAGCATTGATAGCACACACACACACACACACACACACACACTCATTCTCATACATGCACGGTACCCCTCACATGCATCCTGACACGCACAGTGACTTTTACATTCTCTCCTGTCTGTTGATCAGCATTACATCATCTGGTTAAATCAAAATGAATGGACTGTGGCATAAATGGTGTTTCCCCATAGCCTTTGCCTCTCCCTGTTATCAGGCTGCATCAAACGAAAAGGGGAAGAGAATCCATTGGCCATGCGAGTGTTCAACCATGTGACATAAACATCACTAAAACACTGCAAATAGACTTCCAGAAGCCCTCAATCACAGACACACATGGAGAAAAACAGGAAACAACATGTTTGTGGGACACACACTTGTAGTTTCCCATCCACAATGATTTTTTTTAGATTGTTTGTGAGCATACACAGGAGTCGTGTATCATGTCTGTTCCCCATCTTTACAATTACACTGTTTCTTTATATAAAAAACAAAACAAAAAAAAAACAGCATAGTGGCAACCAGATTAAAAATCTTGTTTGTCCAAAATGTTAGCTACTAGAAATTTTGTGTAGCTCGAGTTCACTGAGGTTGGATATTAAATGAGCTTGATTACCCCAAACATTATCAGATTTTTTTTTATACCAATAGAAACCGTCCACCAGTAGAGGAGGATATAATAAATTGATATGAAAATAATAATAATAATTTTAAAAAAAGATGGAGTGACAAGGTGTAGACAATGTAACATAAATACAATTAGCTGCACCAGCTTTTGCTGTGTGTTTCATGAAAGGGCTGTGTGTCCTATGCAGAGGAAAAAAGATCTCAATCAGTATTGTACTCCAAGCAATCCAAATAAAGGCCCTTCAAGAAATGACGGATTGATCGAATTGTTCATTTATTTACTTTTTGCTTTTAAAACTGCAGTGTGATTGAGTAGGGAGAGGGGACACGAGGGCAAATTTGATGGAGAGACGGCGCTCACACACAGTGTGGAAAAGAAACAGAAAAAAAAACAGAAAAAAAAAGAGAAAAAAGTTCACATCCTTTTTTAAAAAAATCTATTAGAAACAACATAATATGCAGAACAATACAATAGCATTTACAATACTTAAATTCCCAGTTCTTGTGAGAGTCCAGCGTAATTTTACAACAGTATACAGTATATTTTCTTTCTCCACTTGCTTCCCATACTAGGGGTTGATATAGTTATACTTTTAATTTCATTACTCTTGCTTTCCCTCCTTCCAGGTTTCAATCCACTATATTATTTAAAGGGCACCTCTTTTGCTTTGTTAGTGTCTTATCAGATACAGACATTGGCTTCTCTTTGGTCCAATTCCATCGTCCCAAAGAGTGGAGTGCTCCTCACAGGAAGTCTCTTTTGTTTGCCAAAGAGTCAAGACTAAATCAACAGGTGCCACATTCACCAAGGGTACAGGCAAATAGCCCAGCATGTCTTGTGGGTCATGTACGTTTGCAATCACAATCACTTTAATGGAGGAATCCATGTTAACTGGGTGGGCAGCAGCAGGGTGGGCGAGGTCTGGTGCCCTCCAGAGAAGAAGCAGGAGTCTGTCAGGACAGGGGTTCATCTGACTGGAGTGAAGTTTGGTTTTCTATGTATCACCTTTGCTAGATATATAGACGAGGATTGTTGGCAGTCACGGAAGTTCCCATGCTGCAGATACCAGCCAAATAAAATGTGTTGGATCTTGGAGGTGAACAGAGGGACTGCCATTTGTTGTCCCCATCAGGAAGTCCGGAAGTCCCCCTCCATAGCTCTATAGGCCTCTGTGAGACACAAGATCCCCTGGTTTGCCCTGCGCGTCTATGGAAAGAGAAGATGAAAATGGTTAATGGTTTTCCACTAAAAAATGCAGTCTTCTGTATAAAGTTTTTTTTGTTTTAAAAACTCCACTATATTTGGAAATGTTAGTCAGGTCATAAAAATCTTAAGACTGGAGCGAGTTAGCATACTGCCTGCACCACATGGGCAGAAAATATTTAACTACAAAATATATGAAATTGACATTAACTGTTCATTTAATACAACACTGGATCACATCATACTTGCTCTCACGTTACACTTATAGTATGTGAACACTGAAACAGTATAGTATGTCGCAACTACTGCAAACTCAACGTAGTGTTAATCTGGGTCAAAAAAAGACCAAACTGTGGCCTTCACTGACACTGTGTGGCTGTATGAGTGAGAGGGAGCGCATTGGAAGGTTTAGTGAGTTAATCCTACACCAGCAGTAATGCTTCTTTAACAGTAGGAGAGGACTTAGAAACCAAACACACATGATCGACTTGAAGTGATACCAAGGCCTGTGCTTAGCATTTCCTGGATAATCTCTTTAACTGGACTCTGAGAAAACTTAAAATTACCTTTTGATTGTTCGCCAGTCAACATTTGATTAATGATGACTACATAAGACTATTTCAGGTCAGTACTAACATGGCATGCAGTTTAATCTTGCTTTAAAGTGTAATATGCCTGGACAAGACTTGTTTGCGTCACATATTAACCAAAAACAACTTAAACTGGTGCAACCTGCTGCACACCATCAGACCTGCTCATACAATAGAAAAACTATGTAAAGAAAACCATCTTTACCGGCACCTCTCACTGCATTCCTCTCTTTAAAGCCAACAAAAGCAGTAATCTATCTTTGCAAGTGGAAAGTCACCATTGAGGATCTGCGGCCATTGTAGTCAAAAACCAAAGGAGAGGTGAGGCTCGCAGTCGCCTGTCACCTGAGTATGCCGCGGGCCTGTCCACGTGTTCACCACACAAATGAGAGGACCACTACAGATGACACAAAGGAAGGCAGGGAAAAGGACAAGGAGGTGCAGCGGGAGTAGGACAATAGAGAAGTGAACGCAAGGGCCCTCGATTGTTATTCCCCTCATACATCATTTTTCACCTGAAGAGAAAAGGCGCCACTTGCGTAAGGGAAGGGTGAGCTATTATGTTAGCTGTGTTAGATTCATTTACCTTGTTTTCAAGGGAGGGGGTGGTAGGAGTTATTCAGCCAGTGGCATCCAGCCTGTAACCTTTCTATTTTGAAACATAACCTGTGGCACTACCATAAATCAAACTATTATGGATGCGACTTTAAAAGCAGCACAGGCCAGTGTTAAGGAAATGATCTATGAAATTTCCATAACATTAAATATCTACGATGCAGTTTTTGGAAAAGGGTAGTAGAAATCAGAAAGCATACTGTATGTCTAATAACCACAGGACAACAATCCATTCATCTGTTGATTCTCGCCCTTAGTTTGTTTGGCTTTCTTACAGTTTCTCCCCTGGTTAACAAGATTGTCCTCATTACTGCGGTAAATACATGTCAAGGGTCTAATAAATGGTATGCGTGTTTGAGAGAGAGCACACATTGCTAATAAGGTTTTTCAGTTAATAAGCCAATCAATACATTGAGCTGTAACCCTCATTTCTTAGCCTCTGAGAAGGATTCCAGAGGGGCCAAATCAACAGTGACACACATTCACATGGACAATACAAGGGGGCGCAAAATCCCCATTGGGACCTGTTTTTTTTTCCTCTTTTTTCCCCCCAGTGTTCGTTTATAGTAAAAGTTCATCCAGCAGAAAAATAAGTTTAGGGTGGGGTGGAGGGGGTGACAGTGGGAAGGTTTGTGGTAGTTGATGGGATGAGGGAAGGGATCTTGACCTCTGCGTAGAAGGTTAACAAATTTGTGCTTAATGATTGGAGCAATGAATCCTGGGACAAAGGGTCTCCAGCCAAGACTGGCAGCAAAGGGGTTACAGACAGCGTTCACTCAAGCATTCTGCCCGACATTTTGGGAAAAGCTCCAAGTGGGCAGGCCCAGAAAAATTCCATACGCTCTGTGCTATAATTAATTGTCATGAAACTAAAAATTACAGTTTTCCGGGGCCACCCCTGGCTAATTTTGTGGAAGAGAAAAAGCAAGGGGGAGGAAGAAGGGAAAGGGGGTAAGGGTCATCTGAGAGTCACTCTTGTCACTATCAAAGGCTCAGTTCACTTCTGCTTCAGTTGCTGGGCTTCATCTCTGCTGACAGGTGTATTGTTTCGCAAGGGGATAGAAGCTCTGTAATCATCATTGGGTGGAAAGCATAATGCTCTTCACTAAGCAGGACTAATTGGCTTTAGTTTTAACTAATGTTGCAATGTGACTGCTAGGCACACCTTCTGTATCAACGCTCAGCACTCCTCAGCACAATAACCGCTCAATTTAGCCCCGCGGAAACAAAATCTCAACTCTGCTAATGAAAATTGCTTATAAAATATAATGAACCTGTGCTCTCTTAATCAAATAAGATAACCGCCCGCCCCCCCCCCCCCCCCCCCTTCATGTAATAACCTATTAATTTAATTGGTCATGAAAGAATATAACACATCACTTACATTTAATTGACCTAGAAAGGAAAATAGCAATATTTGACAGAGACAAGCTAGAAGCTAGTAATGGCTAGCTGATGAAGCTGTAAAGAAACGTTCCGTTTGTGAAGAAAAGTAGAAATATTTCTGTCACCATCCCTCTCCCATCTACTCTCTTCTTCCCTCCCTCATTCCTTCCTTCCTCCCTTTACTCCCTCTACCCCTCCCCTCTTTTCATTTACTCTTTTCTCTCTCGCCATCTCTTTATTCGCCCCTCCCTCTTTCTCCCTCTTTTTTTCCTTCCTCTGTCTACTCGTCTTCTATGTGCTTTGCCTGTCTCGCGGAGGATTCCTCTGGTGGCCCAATTACGAGATTCAGCAGGCAAATTGAGGCTGTTTAAAGCAAGGTCTGCTGGGAAGGCTAGCAGCTGCTTGAAAGAGGCTGCTTGGACACAGCGAACCAGCCCTGATGTTTACACACTTGCACATAAACAGACACACATGTCTCATTCTGAGGCATACTCTTTCTATTACAGTGTCTTCCAGCTTTTCAAACCTGGAATATGCCATTTGACGCAAGAATGTCTGCTATTGTTTCAGTTGTGGACATTTGTGACAGAAACAAGGGTGATATATTTTCACTATAGCACACACAAGCACACGCGTTGTGTGGAGGGTTAATGGTCTCTATTTTTGTAAACTGAATAAGTCAAATCCATTGGTCACACCTCTAGTGATGGCATATTTAATTTGGATCTAGTCAATTAGGCCCAGCTAAGCTCCATACCCTGCTGGCTACCTCCTCCATTTTTGCACTAGTTTGTGTCCCCTCCCTGTGCCAGGAGTAATCCTATTACCATACACACACATGCACATACATGCACACAGTTATAAACACCCACATTCAGCACATGTATGTATTTCACAATGTTTGTGTATAGTATCCATGTAGCCAGAAAGGCTGGCACACACAGGTACGCGCACATATGGCGTACAAACGGGCTAATTCTTACACATACACACATATAACAATGATGTTTACTACGATTGGACCCATAGCCACTTTATACACACTGTGCACTGTGACAACACCAAGCCTGTATACATCCAGAATTATGTGGGAGTCTGTTTGGCCCTGGGGCGAAAGAGAGAAGGAAGGAAAGAGAGGGAAGGAAAGAGAAGGGGAATTGGGGGGGAGGGCGGGTGAGAGAAAGAGAAAGAAAGGGAGAGAGAGAGGGCAAGAGAATTAGAGAGAAACAGAGAAAAAGGTGTTGTGTGAAAGAGATGGAGGAGCAAAATTGACAGTGAGAAAAACCACAAAGAGGGAGAGAGACAGAGCAAGCATTAGAAAGACAGAGGGAAGGGAAGGGTTGGGGTGGGGGTGGCACGGGGGGGGGGGGGGGCTCCTCTAGCTGGTTAGTGTGTGTATTAATGTGGCTCATGCATCAACAGCAACCCGGCAGATTTATGACACTTAAGGGGCGCTCACTTCTCGCTCTCTTTCTCTCTCCCTCTCCTTGCACCACAACTGCTTACATTTTTGCCAATCAGTCTGTTGCCATAGCAACGTCGTACCTGCCCCCCAATTTCCCCCACCCCATCGCACCACCAACTCCCTGTCCCAACCCATCCCCGCCTTCCTTCCTCCTCATCACCCCTCTCTCCTCCTCTCTGCCCCATGTTTAATAAAAAAAATGTGGACAAAACAGTTCATATAGAATAGATTTTTTGTAATTATCATCAGTGAATATTGCATGACAGCTTTTCACCTGCCTTCCTTTCTCTCATTCTTTTTTTACCCCCCTTAAACCTTCTTCTCTTATCTCCCCTGCCTGACATATAAAAAAAAAAAAGGTCTTGTAGCTTTTGGATATGTGAGAAAGTGAAGCAGCTACACACACATGCACAGGCATTACATACACAAAGAGTTACAAGGTTGTGATCAAAGGCTCTTATCACCAGACCAAGGGGTGGGAGAGTTAGACAGAGAGTAACAGAGAAAAATCAGCCTGGGAAGAAAAGGAGTCTGTTTGTAACAAAAACCCATTTGCTTAAAAAAAAAAAAAAAGCCTAAATATATCAGTTTGGAAAATAGCCATTTTCCAAACAGTGACCTTTGACATCTCACAAACACTCCCATTGTACTTGTATTTTTGTAATTATCTTGTGGGAGAATATTTCTACAAGATGAACATCTTACTGTAAATTGCACCCTCCATACTTCCTCGTGGTGAACTGTATTTTAATAATATACTCCAAGTCCAAAAAAGTCTTGGGCAAGAAAGCCTGTGTGTTTGTGACAAAGTGAGCATATTACTTACATCCCCCTGTGTGTTGTGATTGGTCGCACTGGAGTAGGGCTACATGTAGTGCCACTGACCTTCCATGCCCATGTTCATGCCCATTCCACCCATTGGTCCTAAGAAACACAGAGATAAGTTGTTAATTCTTTATTTATTTAATCCAAGTGTAACTAGGAAATGGTTTGCAGACACCGAGCGAAATAATATGATGGTTTAACTGTGACAGACAACATGCTGGATCTGCCGTGGTGAGGTGTGTGAAGGTGATGGGGAGGGGTGAGGGGTGGTTAAGTAGCCTGGCAGTTTATCCAAACCTGCTGACTTTGAGTGGAGGGTGAGATAGGGTTAGGGACTTGGGAGAATCCCAGAAAACAGGGGATAGAGGAGGAAGAGAGGAGCTTAAGGACAAACTCTGGGATTAAACCTGATGGCGTGAGAGAGAGGAACTGTGTGAGAAGGAGTAGGAGTGAGGAAGGAGATGGTTGTGTAATGTGATTGACCACACCTGTTCTGGTGTATTCGGGGAGGGCTAGATAACAGTGTGTTTGTGTATGTAGTGCGTGTATCCTCATTCTGTTGTAGGAGCATTGCACAGCATAAACTTAAAATACTAAACAGCAAACAGAGACAAAAAAAGTCAAGAATGACGCTGGTAACATAAGAATCGAGAAGACAAAGGCAAGAAGATGAGCTGAGAAAGGAAAGATGGGAAGAGCAAGAGAGGAAAGAAAGGGACAGACACGCTGCGCAAGCCTTACCAGGTGGTCTGATTCCCATGTGCTGCTGGCCGTCCATGACGAAACCCCCCATCGGCTGGCCATCTGGATTGTAGGGAGCTCCTTGACTTACTGTGGATGGAAGAGAAGACAGGGAGGAAGGGAACAGAGTGGTCAATTAGTGCTTTTAATTAAGGCTCAGTGGCCGAGGCGGGATCATCTGTTGACTGGTGCACGCACAGGAAGCCGCTGTTGTCTTTCAACGTCATTCTACTCCATGTCTCTGCAACTGAGTCTCCACTGTAAGCCCCTGGTAGACTTTAATACGTCTAAATGTTCTAAAAGGGATTGGACTGGGTGTTTAGCGCACATATGCAAGGACTGTTGTTTCAAGACTAGATTTAGACCATCTGGAAGAGTTGAGGAGCTGCTTTTATAGACTGACTAATTACAAACCAATGTAACATATTAGCATGACTCAACTGGGCTAGTGCAAATAAAAATTACTCTTAAACTTTAGGCCATAACATACGGTTGTTTCGTCTTTTTACCGCACTTTGCTCTCTGGGGGTATCGCAGGGATCGTCTAAAAGTTTGTTTTTGTGCATTTGATGTTTACATTCATAACATGGAAATAACTTTAATTTCTAGTATGTTATATTATATATTTATGGAAAATTCAGACTGATATATTTGGCGTGTTTGGAAACTGGTATCTTCAATGGAATTTTAGAAGTCAAAGTTTTGAGCTCAAACCAATGGCTAAGTTTTAAGGGGTAGAACATTTGTGGTTAGGAACTGTGGAATCCAGAAAAGACATAAAAATACTGCCGGTGATTTTTAATACTAAAGTACTGAACAGTTTAGACTCAAAGGTCTCAAACTAATTTTATGCTTCTCTAAGTAATTTTGACACTTAACACTGCAATGTTTGCAGTGCATTGTTACTGTGCACATACATTTAAAGAACGAAAAAGCGCTCTAATCAGTTTTCCTTTGGAACAATAGAAAGTCATTCTTGCTGAATAATGCCCAAACATTGCCTCTGCCTAGGGAGGAATGACAAGTGAAACCTGATAGGGTTCCTACTTTTTGCTCACTTCTATTGTCCCAGTTTCATAGAAATCCACTTACCTTCGATTTAGCCTGTTAGGGGGTCAGTCAAGCAAAAGCAAGACCTCGGCCCCGCTGAATGTCTTTGAACTTTACTGCGCCCCTAATGCCACCCTGACCTTTGACCCCTATTACAGGTAATAAAGTTTACGGCAGCCCAAACCAAGCCATGCACCAGAGGGACCGCTCACTCACTCCCCTCGCTGCCTGGACCAGCCACAAATAGGGTAGAGGGAGGGTGTTGAGAGGAGCGAGAGGGGTGTGTGTGCGTGGGTAAAAACAGGTCTGGAGCCAAAAAGCCAAACAACGGTCACCCAAAAAAAGAAAGGGGTGTAGTTGTCTCTCGGTTTGAGTCTAGGAGGAAGGGCCGAGTGGTTTTTTTTTCCCCTTCTTTAACTCCTTCGGCTCACTGGAAAAAAACAAAAAGTTGGCGGTGGGATGGGTGGGGGGGACTGGTTAAGAGCAAGGCTTACCAAGAACACAGCTAGTTTTGTTTGGAGGATAAAAGGAAAAAATAAATCCACTCATCATTAACTTGCTTTCAGCCAAATTATATTTTATAATTAATAAATAGCTTTCACTCCAAATGCCATGTCATAGTTGATTAATGATTGCTGTTAATGTTGTAACATTTTGGTTTTGATTTTAGTGCTCAGTCACAACAGTGAGGGGGGGGTGAGCCCCTGGATCTTTTGGACATTCCAGGGTCGGGGCATCAGTCCTGTATTTACCAGATGAGGGGCCTCCGGGTGTATGGAGTGTGGATGGCTTTCGCCTGTGCGACTTGAATACAGTAACTATAGAAGACTTGCCTGCACGGTTTGACTGGTCGATCATGGGCTGCACTATTCTCCTCCTCGCATTAATGAACCTGAAGTAGATGAAGAGCAGGGAGGAAAAGGGAAGTAAAGGAAGAAGGGACAAAGACAGAAACAAAGTTAGTGTATTTTTCAAGACAAGATCAGGCAAAAATGCTGACTAATACCTAGAAATCATGGCACACAGCACGAAAACAAACATATTGCCAAATCAGCCTCTCTTTCTTAGCTAACCATAATAATGATATGGAATAATTACTCTCCCATAAGCATCTCTGATCCCTGGTAAAGCCCCACTAGAGGCACAGTGAAAGTCACATCTTAACAACCTTAATAATCAAGGCAGCTGTCTTTGAAAATGCAGAACTCTACAACTTGTACAAACTTGCACAGCCTCGGCATATACGCAGACATCAGCCTGAACACTGGGGTCTTTGTGGGGCGAGGCTTAGCCACGATTTTTTTCCCTGCCTCTGAAACATTTTAACCCATCTTGCCTTGTTGGAGATGTTCCACCTCACAACGAGCTGAGATTGCTGACTGTTTAACACACTTGGCTTCGCTTGTAGCAGTGTGGGAAGTATTGCTGACAGAAACATGTCATGTTGCCACCAGTGAGAAGCACTGTTTTGGGTGATACTGTGTTAAGACGGGTGACCATTTGTTACTCTGTGACAGCAGGAGGTGTGTGTGTGTGTGTGTGTGTGTGTGTGTATAGTCTTAGACTAAAATCTTTTATACTTCATTACATCCTACAAAAGCAAGTAGGCCATTTATTGTGTACACACAAACACTGTTACTTACTCACACACTCTTAATCCCTCTCTCACTCCTAACATTTATTCACATACATTTGCACCCACATACACACTTATAGGTGGCGCTCCAGCTTTGGTCATCTTAAACTCTTGTGAAATGAACCTTTGACCCTCGGTGACCCAAAGGACAGAGGACTCTCGGGGCTTCTGACTTGATTTATGTGTTCCTGCTGTTACCCTACCGGACTCTTCTATTTCATCTCTGAAAGGGGAGCATTTGCTGAACTTTAAGGAAACAATAGTCCTGCTACACTTCTAAAGCTGGAACACAGTGCAGTTAAGAGCTTTGGGAAGGGACAGCAGGGGAACAGAAGCAAAACGACACTAGGATGCTGCGTCTGTTAATTAGTGAATGGAAGCCTCTCGCCTTATATGTATCCTGCATTATCTTGTAAGGACAGCGCTGTAGGGAAATAAACAAACAGAAGGTGGCAAAGGCAGATACCAAGAGAAAAATAAAATGATTAACAGCCTAATTGCTCCATTATATTTTGCAAGCTGCTTTAGAAAAACTGTTCGCTTTGGCAGGGATGCAGGCAGAGCTTCCTGTGAAGTGAAATTTTTTTTACATTGGAAAAAAAAAGTTGCGGAGATTCTGTCAACCTTTGAACTTGAAGCTTTGGGGCATTTTTTCTGTATTTGTTACAATAAAGTATACAACCTTGGAATTTCAAGGGGTAGAAAGAAATAGAAGGAGGTAGGGAGGAATGCAAGAATGCACTGACATGGCAGAGAACCATCAAATGAGGGAACGTCTGGAGTTTTATCACCACCACCACCACCACCCCCCCCCCCTCTCTCTCTTCCTCCCCCACTGCCCTGTTTTGTTGGGGGAGATATGAGAGGAGGAGCAAGGGAGAGGGCGAGGAGGGTTGAGGAGGCCTGAGCATTCCTTTAACTTTGCTCTCCTCTCCACTGCTCTCCAAACCCTTTACAAGGTTAACTGGAGGCCAGTGCAAGCTCACTGTTGATCTCTCCCTCCTCTTGTCATCCATAGCTGTCTTATTGTCACCATTTTTATTCTTTGACTCTTTTCTGTCTCTTTGTTTTCCTTTTCCAACATGGCTTCTACCTCTTTTAAACATACACTGATGCAACAAAGGAGGATTTTTCAGCAATAGGTGTACACTTCTTAGAAAGTCAGGTATTCATTCCTTGCGCAATAGGGCTTAAGGCATATGTGGACTTCAAACTTGATGTGAAATATGGCAAAAAGAATTTATTTACTCTAAGGATTAAACAGGCAATGTATTAATGAAATAATAATCCTACTCCTACTGCTGCTACTAGACCTACAGGTGATGTTATTATTGCGACTCCTAAAAAAACAACAGTGTCCATGCCTCTCTTTCTTGTATCTGTTTCCTTCTCCAGCTTGCTCCCTTCTTATCATTCCTTCCCTGTATGGTGGAAACTGGCAGCCCACCTCACAGCAACGAATCTACAGTCTAACCCACCAAATCCCCTCCTCCTTTCAAAGACTCTTGCCGGTTTCCTGTCCCTGTCGTCCCTATATCTGAGGCCAGATGCACCATGGGGGCTGGAACAAAGGATAAAATGCTTCTCATAATAGCAGCCAGGGGAACGGAGCGATGGAGAGCGGGAGAATGGAAGGGAAGGAGGAGTGAGAGAATCAGAAAAAAAAAAAAGCAAGGGGATCTGGTCTGCAAACCAGACACTCTTGCTGTGACCGTTAATAAGCTGACAGAGAGAAAGACTTGGGGGGTTGGTGGGGTTAGGGTGAGGGAGATGGAGATGGAGAGAAAGGAGGGAAAGGAAGATGGATGAAATAAGAGAGAGAGACACAACTCGGAGAGAGATGGAATGATGGAGAGAGAGAAAAGAAAAAGAGAAACAGAGGAGAGAAAAAATGGAGCGGGGCTTCACCTTTTCACGACCCCTGGGTGCTATAGGGCCTGTGTGTTATGGCCTGTTCATTCCCCTGGCTCCCATCACAACACAATGAGCTGCACTATTCAGCTCCACTCAGTACAACAATAGCTGGGCTATTTTGGCGTGACACACCACTGGTGGTACGCCTAAAGTTGGGCAAAGGAAAGAACACGACTTGAAATAAAATTTGTTGGAATCCAACATGGTATGAACACCGTCAGGATGTGAGCTGGATTCACACCAAGAGCACACATGTTTGACATATGCATGCACCCATGACACAGTGGATCAAGACGCATGTCGGCCACGTGTTATGCCAGAGTTGAAGGCACTAAAGTCATTTAAGGAGACAGAGTTTTATTGTTTGGGTTTTTTTTGTTTCTTTCTTTTTTGTCGGATCCATTTCTCCTTCTGAGATTGCTAATGTCTGGATTAATTCTCCTACCCCTCTCCCTCCTCTAGAAAGAGTGGAACTGATTGCGACGGCGTCTGCCAAGCCCTTGCTAATGTCCTATTCTCATTACGTGCGACACACACACACACACACACACACAGACATACTGAGCCGAGTCAGCTGCACACAGGTGTACACGAAGCACACGTGAAATGCCCAATTAAAAGCAAGAAATTGTCTTTTTCATCAGCTGCCTTTGTTGCGTGACCAATTAGGGGATAATTTAATAACGAGCAGTGGAAAGATGCAGATTGGATATACAAAAGGTTACTCCACAAGCTCATTGATTTAAATTCATGTGGAGTTCTCAATATCTGTGGCACACATACTCACACATGCATATCTCCTGAGCCAACTACCGATATTATATTAGTAATATGAGACGCACAGAAACACACAAATACGCACATACAGCGCACACATCCACCCCACGTTCTCAACACTCACTTACGCTATTACATTAGTAATCTGAGAGAATTTTGCACACGCGGCCTGCACACATCTCATATTTTTACACCGCTGGATATTTCAGCATCACATACATTCATCAGGATCCAGCGGTGTATTTCTGCGCACGCCGACAGAGGTTTACATGCATATTCAAATCTGACAGCCACTTAAAATAACTCTGCAACCACACATTCCTCTTAGCTGCCAATCAATGTGATTTAGACGCAGTAAAAGAAAGCAAGCTTTGACGGGTAGAATCATGTAGCTTATCATCAGGCTGTCACTGCATGGATACCATTGATTGTCTCCTGCTCCACCACAATTAATGCATGGCCCATATATCCTTCAGATACACACTGATGGTGTGCCCGCGCGCTCTTTCTCTCTCTCATTCACCCATGTAATGTAAAAAAAAATCTCTCTTTTTTAACTCTTTATTTGTTTGCTCAAAACTTGCTGTTTTTAAAAAAGTGACTTTAACACATTACTCTTGCTTAATATTATCCAAAATAATAATTGCACATTTTCACACACATAAATTCAGTAACAGTTATCCCAGCCTAAGCCACGCATTTATTTCTGCAGAACTTTATTATCCCATCCTATGTCCCAGAACATCACCATCTTCTTAAGTAATTAGTTATTTTATTATACAGCTCACATATTCTCTTATGCACAGCCGGGGGTGGCAGGGCATTCCCGTGCTTGTACCTGCACTGTGTATGTGTGTATGTGTGTGAGTATACTGCATGTGGGTGTGCAAGGGAATTACAGTTATGAGTTTTTCCTTTTGTTCTCCTCAGTTGATGACTTAACTCATAAATCACCTCCTTCTCATTTCCCCACACTCTATCTCCATCCCGCCTTCTCTTTCTCTCCTCCTCTGTGTCGTTTTCGGGTCAGATGCATGGATTAGATGCTTTAGCTTAGTTTAAATAAACTATCAGAGCTGCTTGCAAAATGCCTAGTTGCAACACAAACAGTTACAGCATGGGAACAGTTTTAAACAAGACTAATTCAAATATGACTCAGCTTTATTTGTTGTGTTTACATGACTTTTATATGGACTAATGCCCCTAAATAAGCACAGACGGTACTTAATGAAGGGTGAATTTCATTAATCCCCAGAGTAGTGGCACAGGTTAAGTTTGGTTAAATATTAAAGTTCATTGAGAAAAATTGTCTTATTAAAAATTTGCAGAAAAAAAAAGGTAAAAAAACCCCAAAACTATTTAATAATTACAATTGTATTATTTTTGTACTTGTGATGCCTTAAAATAATGTTACCTTGTAGGAATAGTGACATATTCACAAAGCAGTGATGCATTTAGGATCATCATGTTGTTTTCTCTCTTATCCTATCAGTCTTGCAGTCATCTCAGCTGCATCTGAGACCACTTGCAGGGAACCGGGACTGGTGCAGTTTATCTTGGGAAGTAAGGTTTTGAGCTAAGATCTAGACTGTGCCAAAAGGAAAAAAGGCTACTGCAACTATCTATGTGTAAGCCTTACATTGTGCAAAATGACTGGATTCGTCTTAATTGTCTGTGCAGCTTTCAGCAAGTACAAACACTCACATGAGTACAAACAGTTAATGCATAGCAATACTTGCCCTGCATGTGCCCACTTGCCAGTTCAAAGCACCGTTGTCTTATTTGCACCATTTTTCCTAATGCTGCTCAGACAGATCAACCAGCAAAATATACCTATGACAACCTGCAGCCAGATGACGACATGTGTATTTCATTTAAATGTCCATACTGAAGAGGAAAACAGTGGCACATCACTGCTGGCGAGCAGAAATGTTAATGCAGACCCTTCAGAAAACACAGTCAAAGCACCTCCGTGTGGTGGCATGAACTACCAACAAGATGAGAGACCCACAAGCAAAAATGCACAGGTGTCCAAACTGAATAATGCTGCTAAGACAATGTGGGCCAAGCAGAGGGGCAAAACTCTGGGATGCTGTCACTCAGTATGCTACATGTGCAGCAAGCATTTTGTCACTGATTATTCAAATATCCATAGGTCACTATTAGGCTACTCCATTTCTTTATGTTAAGCTAAAACAGCATGCATCTGGTATTGTAGTGGATTGTGCATCATTCAGAGAACTCTGAAAAGCTAAAACATTGCAACCACCTAACTACAGCAGTTTGCAAACAAATAGCTAATATTAGCTTTCTAATGTTCCTTACATTTGGAAAGCAAAAGGTGTTTTTTGAGTTTCGAGACCTGCGTTGCTTGTTGCGGGGCCAATGTTTTCTTCTTTAGAGACAGTGTAATGATTATATTACACTGTCTCTAAAGGCCCTATCCACTGGGTCTGTAGAGAAGATGTGTTAACTTACACATAACCTTGGGGTTAGCTGTGACACTACGATGAACATGGAGATATAAAAACAATATAGAAAACAGCTGACAAGTAGGGTTGAAGTAAGGTCATGCAGGAGTAATGTGATCAGATTGTTTGTCTGTAGCTTTCTTGTTATTAATTATGAGGCCTGTATTTCAATTTAGCTTAACATATAAGTATTTATCAGGAGGCTCCAAATGCATGCACAGCTATTTACAGACACACCCACTGAAAAACATACACATTAAGTAAATGCAGGTCTGCAAATACAGCCCCTAATAACACGAGGTGGATTAGCAGGATCCAGCGCCGCATATGGAGGAAAACTTAAGAAAACAGTGTGAAATTTAAAAGGAGCTTTAGACTGAGAACAACCACGGGGTCACTTAATCCCCATTACGGCACACACATAAAATACAAGCATGTAAGGATACACGCACACATACACACACTCCCTGTTGCTCTCCTCCCCAAGAGCCCAGTGTCCATTAAGAGAGCCATGAATCTAGCACTAAAGCTGGTTTTACAGAGTGGAGCAACAGGACGGGTAACCATTCACACACAAACTGGAGAGGAGCGCTGTGTGTGTTTAGTGTGTTATGTGTGTGTGTGTCCATGACAACCAGGTGCCTCTCAGACGTATATGGAGGAAATGTTGGCCACTTGAAAAACATACATGAACTCACTGGCTCTGACTTTGCTGGCTTTGCAATTCCTGTCGACTTCTATATAGGACTTGCCAAAAAGCAAAATCTAAACAGAGGGTGGGAGAAACAGGATTAAGAAAAAGTGTTCACAATACCAGAAGACAAAAAACCAAGACAAAGACAGAGAAAAGAAATTAAAAGGGAGTCTGCAGCTGTCACATGTGACCCCAGTCCCTCTCTTTATCTCTGTTCCTGCTTCCCTTCACACACATTCAGACAGTCTTGGACTCAGTGAGCCAGTCATCCATCAATGCCAAAGAGAGGGTATGGCTTGAAGCCTGGCTTTACCCAGAAACAACATGGCTATCCTGCACACTGCCCACTCCGCAAACACCAGTGGACAGAGCATGTGTCCTTTAGCCTTTGGGCTTAGATCGAAATGTGTTTATGTGTGTGTGTGTGAGTCTCTGCGTGTTGCTCTTTGTGAATGTGCAACGCTCTGTTAGCAGCACTCCACTTTTCTGTGTTTATGAAGGTTTCATGGGCAAGGTTGCATATGTATTTGCTTTAAAAAACAAATACAGTGTGTGTTTTTCTTCCCCGTGTACACAAACACACCAACTTAACATGCACACACACAAACATCTCAGTCAGAGAGAGATGACCACCGTGTCACACAGAGACAGTATTGCTGACAGGGCTTGCAGTGGGGACTGTTGCAAACACACAGTGGTTGACCTAAATCCCCCCATACTGCCCGTGTCATATCCTGTCTCTGCGCGTGTCACTTCCACCCGCTGGCTCACAGCGGCTATCGCTATGGGGATCCCTCTGAGTGCCCAGAAACTAGCAGAACCAGCAGACATCTATAGTCAGCAAATACAAAAGAAGGAGTGAAAGTAAAGAAAAGGAGCAATATTTTGACATGACAGCTTCTAATGCATTTTTAAAATTTACATACTGACATCTAAATTTACCTTTTTAATGTCAGCTTACCTACTGAAAAAATCCAGTTGCTAGAACATTTTACCACTACTGTAATAATCATTAAACACGGGTGTCCGATCCAGTTCATCTCACCAACACTGGCTGGCAACTGCCACATGTGTCAGTGCCGGCAGAAACATTCTCATTTTATGCTTTGTCAACAAATCCCCTACATGGAACCGTCACATATTTTAATTGCATAAAATCACTGTCAGTCCTCTGTCTGTTAATTGTGGGAGAAGCTGTCCTATTTTCCTCGATATTTAACTTTGGCACGCAGCACTTGATCGCCGTCCTGCTGGTTCACTTCACAGTAGTGTTTGATCAACATGAGAAAACATTAGCGTGAGAACAACAACAACTGACTAATGGTGGCGAGTACGACAGCGACCATGTGTGCTTCAACACAGATCCCGGGCATTCACATTGCGCCGCCTTTCATGTTTTGGACTACCCCCTCCTCTACAACAAAAGGAGGTTTAAAAAGCAAGAGAGAGGAGTGGGGATAAAAAAAGGAAGGGAGTAAAAAAAAGAAAGGGAGAGGGGCGAATGAAGGGAAATGCAGGTTTGGCCTAGGGCAGCGTGCTGTGATGTAAGAGAAATAGAGAAAGTGAGGGGAAGAAAGAGGGCAGTAGGGGTGAGGAGAAATGGTGTTTTTTGTAGTCAGTCATTGCACATGGACACCTATTTGAGTGTGCAGACACACACGCGCGCGCGTGTCTACACACACTTTTGTTGACATAATACAGTAAAGACAGGGTTGTGTCTGCACAGGCTAAAGTTTCCTGTATGGAACTATTGTTAGCAACAGACTTCAAACCAAGGGAAGAAAATATTGTTCTTGAAATTATTTTCACATTTTTCCTCAGTGTTGAAATCTTAGGCTGAGGTCACATCTAGTGAAAAGTGTGCAAGTGCGTGTGTGTCTTTTTTGGGGGGGGGGGTTCCTGTAATGTCGAGGAGTTTCAGGCTGAAGCAACTTGACACAGCTGCAGTGTACGAAACAAGCTTCGGGGCATAGACTGAAACTTGGCCTGCTAATTCCAAAACACACAAACACACACCTCAGAAGACTTTCTGTGAACAAGTTCCAGCATCTCTCTCTTTAGCCTGTCAGCTTGCAGAACACTGAAACTTCTTGTCATCTGCTCTCATTATTTCAACTGTTTAACACAGTTTATTATTCTTCCAATAGGTGGATCTTTTTTGGTAATCAACTCTTCCAGATATTAAAACATTTCCTTCAAAGTGATTCCTTTCGTTTGTGTTTTTGTGTGTATTTGTGTATTTGATGGCAACGTTTGCCAGATGCATTAATGACATTTTTAACTACTTTAAGTAGTGACAAAACAGACTGGACACACAATATGAATGCCTTATTGAGCAGGAAATATGCATGGCAAATAGAGGTAGTAAGATTTAAACCTAGATTTTCCTTCATATGCTTCAGAGGCCTTCACACCACCTAACCTGACATTCTTGTTCTTCCAATAACGTTTTTTGTGGTCTAACAACATCTCAGTTCCAGAGCAACATTACTGGAACCCGAAAACAAAACAAAAAAATTAGATCCTCAACCTAAGTTGAATTAACCAATTTATTAGGTAAAAATAATAAACAGCAAGTGCTTCTTGTCATTCTTCTTTGCGTGTTTTTCCTCTCACCTTGCTCCACTTATCTTTCTTCCCTTACTTGCTCCCCTTCCCTTCTTTCACCTCTTCCTCTATGTTCCCCCTGCCTGTGCTTTCAGAAACCCGATAAGCAGCATATGTATGTGCCATGCCCCCCTTTCCTAAGTAGCCTGAACGTCCGTCCACTCTGCCCTTTTAAATACTACCTCTCTTTCTCATTCTCTCTCCCTCACTCTCACTCTGTGCATGCTTTTAAGACGTTCGTAAAAGGAGGTCTTATTGACAAAACAATTGCTCGGCGGGGCTTAAACACTGCCTTTAAAGGGGTATTATTAAATTGCAGGCAGGAAGGGGAGGGGCAGCCAACAAGGGAAACCTGATGACCTTGCCATCGATTTTTACATCACTGGAGCGTTAGGAGAACTTAGCACAGAGATACTGACTGTATCCAGAGAAACAGAGAGTAGAGAGAGCGAGAGAGAGAAAAAAAAAAGACATTTTATATGTTACGCATGGAGCTTTTAGCTCCTGGCTCAGTCCAGAATGATGTAATTGTTCGAGCAGGTAAAAGGTTGTATTGTGAAAGAACATGTCCATACTATGGTTGCCGACAGATATAAACACGGGTCTATCACCAGATCTAAATCGAATTATTCCTCGACTTCTTTCTTTACCAATCAACTGATCCAGCTATCTTTATATCGCATGCTGAGGAGAGGTCAGTTATGAATCGTCTCCTTGAGACATGAGAATTCTTTCCCCCTATGGCTCCATCCCAGGATTGCTTTTGTTTTGTTGACATGCCTCTGAAAAACATAACCAAACAGTTTGGACAGTGTAATCCAGCTCTCACTTAGTAGAACATATGCGCTTGTGTTCCTAAAGTACATGCACTCGAAGAAACAAAAGAACTTCTCTTTTTGGAGATCCTTTTGAATTTTTTTTTTCAGTATCATAATTGCAATGCAAATAAAAGCCTGAAAGATTTGTTTGATTTTGCACACAGATTTTATCTCTTTTCTGTCACGCTGTTTGCTTTTGTCATGCAACACCAGGCCTGTGAGGTGGCAGCAGTTTGTGTGTAAGTTTTACAGCTCAGTGAAATAAGATGAGATAAAAAGCAAAAACTTTTTGTAGCCCAAAATTATTAGAAGACTAAAATAATACTGGAACAAAAAACAGATTAAATTTACTTTGTTTTTTTTTTTAAACAACACAACATAATGCATACTATAAACTACTAAAAACTATAAAAAAATACTTTCTTTGTGGTTGATTTATTCTTTAGAATTTACAGTACAGGTTTGTTAATGAACTTTTAACATCATAAGCATTCACATGGGTGAGTGCTCTTTGTGACATACTATACTGCTCTATAAAGTCTATGGGAGACTTTGCACTTATGTTTTAATGTACATCATTCTGTTACTCGTTTATGTCAGGGGGCGTGAGAAATTTCTGTTTGCTATAGAATATTCTTAAATTCTCTGTATATGATTCTGCTTTGTAAATGTGAACATGTATTGCCACACACACGCGCACACTTTTGCCATTCAAATTGAGATTCCCTGGTGCAGCGTATTTCTGCCAATAATTCATGAGTGATCTGCGCCCCTTGCCGGCCTTTAGCATTTTTATTTAATCTGCTGAGCCCTACCGCGTGCTCACTCATCAATAATGCACACCAACATGTGTGTTAACACATCTATGGTGCGGGAGACAGAGGGAGAGTATATGGTTGTATTGCAGTGTGCGATTATGCAATATATGTGAGGTAACACACATTGTACAGTACAATAAAGAGATTGTATGTGTCTATGTTGATGCAGGGGAAGAAAGGAAGAGTGTGTGTTCTTAATGTTCTGACGAGAGTTTTTCTTTGTCAGTTGTTAAGTCGTCCCCTGTTGGGACAATAAGCACGGATCATGGATGACCCCGGTACATCCTGAGCTGTTTAACATGAATTCATTGCCCATGGCCTGCATGTGACTGTGAAACACACTCCCACTAGGCGTTTTATGCTTTTGGAAGTCTTCTTTTGCACCCATTTTGCAAGCGAACACACGAGATGTGAAGCGTGTTTGTGTACTCATTTGTATATATGTCTGTGAGTACGGTTTTCCAAAGCACTGACAAACAGAATCACATCTAGGAAAATTGACTTCACTAAATCAGTAGGTCAGAAGGTAACATCACTGGGGGTTGCTATGGAGACACCCAATGACGGGGCTTCCCAACCAGCACAACAACATGACTGTGAAATGGCAGTTCCCCTAACGTAACCCCTCGCTCTCTATTACTCTGTCATTGTCTTTCTTTCGTTTGTTTCTATCATCTTTTCCCCCCTCTTCCATTTCTGCTTAGCCTCCTTTTCTCTTCTCTCTTTTTTTGGTCAGTTTCTTTGTCTTTATCTCTTTGTCACTCCATGTTTTCACTTTATTGTTTTCCTTGATCGCCCTTCCATGCCACACTGTACTGCTCGCTTGCTCAAACAACCGAACCATGCATGGAAATATGCCTGTGGACAAGCGTGTACACACATACACACGCACGTATACAACAAAATGTGAGGGGGCAGCGGGATCCCAGCATGGAGGGTTTAACAGCTAATACCCCTTAGATTAACCACCCCCGGTCCCTCTCTTTTAAACACACACACAGACACACACATCTTCTACAAACCAAGATTAACCTCCTACGATTTACACAGTGTGTGTTGGTATTGCACAAATACACATGCATACACACCTTCGGGGTGTGTTGCTATTCCCCTACCAATAAATATAACAAACAGATTGAGAACACACAGTCAGTATTAAGTGACCAAGCTACTGTTCATGTGACTGTCTGTGACTCACACACAGACACAGGCGTGTGTGCACACAGAGTTTGGCTTTATCTCAGCTGTAAGGATTGATCCCCATGGATTTCAGAGGGGTCACGTGATCTGATAACCTCTAGGATTCCCCCTGGTCCGGAGACCTTTTTTCACCAGTATGTGTGTGTATTGTTTTTGGCCTGGTATAAAATGAATTCTCCAAAGACTGATACATCATACCCTAATCTAACGTCTGTCTGTCTCTGAGGTCTCAGATTAAACAATGGCTGGGAATAATGTTAACATCATTAGGCCACTGGTAATGGGGAGTTATCATGTCTCATCTCCTTTTCTTCCCTTCTCCCTTTCTCCTTCTCTTCATCCATTTTTCACTGTCTGCCTCTTCAACTCTCACTCCTCCTCTTTGCTTTTTCTGCAGTCTCCACTTTCATGCTCCTACCAAGCAAACTCACTGATACTTTCAAGGATTATTTTAAGGGCTGCTTAGATCAAACACCCTCTGCAAGGGCCCTGCCTTGGTTACCCAGACTTGAGCCCCTTTAATTAGACATGGCTAATAACACTAAGCATGTGCTGATAGCCATCTCTCTGATAAGACTAGCCGCAAAAGGACACAGGGCCTCCTTTTACCTTTTACAGTATTACCTAAGGTTAAAATGGATACTTAGCAACCTTATTTTATGGCTCAGTCCATGCCCAATTAACAGGCCAGTTGGCACTTACAGAGCAGTAATTTGCAGAGGCTAGTTAGCAATCAGCCTGTCCGCTAATATGCTAGGCTGCTTGCTAACAAGGACATCTTCAAATGCCTTGTTAAAAAATAAGTACTAAATAATAACAATAATATATGGTCATTTTGTTCTCCGACTGACTTTCGTTCACTTTGGGAACCAAAAGCCTGCAGTCAGAGTAATTGGATGCAGTTCCTTTGGCTATCACGCTGTTCTCCCATATAATCAGCTCCCAGTTTAAATTCAGAAGACAGGCCTTAAAATTTTCCTTTTTAATCACAGGGCTGGAGCAGGTGACCCTGCCCATGCCTTAGTATGCTGATGCGGGTTTGGGCTGCTGGGGGACTTCCCATCTTCTCCACTCCCTTATTTTCACTCTTGATGCATTTATATGCCACTATTGGATCATTAACCTTTATCTACTCTCTTCCATAGTTTGTGCTTTATCCTCGTCTCTTTGGGCTCTTTTCCCCCTTTTCTTTTACTCCTCACCTTCATGTTAAAAGAGAGTTTGTCTGATCTCTGGTATTTTCTGTCTAATATTGTAGGATCCATACCTTAGTATATAAAGCACCTTAAGGTGACCATTGTTGGGATTTGGAGCTACACAGATACATTTGTATTGGACTGAACTGAGTTGTTAAGACGAAGGTAACTAAGCTTCTTAGAGGATTTTTTTTTTTTATCCAAATCAGAATATACAGTGTTTCCTGTTCATATTTTACTTTTCAAATAATTTGAAGTACTACAGACTTCAGGATAATTTGCAAAAGAAAAAAAGAGGAAAATTCAGGATAACAGAGTGTATAAACTGAATAAATGTATGTTTTAAAAATTTACAAAGAGCAGATGAATGTTAAATGATGTTCTCCAAGTGTTTAAAACAAATGCTAATCACAGTTAAAGGTAAGCCTACAAAAAGCCACAAACCCCAAAATAAGACAACCAAAGTAAAACCCTATAATTAGTCTCAGAGCAGTAATCATTCTTTTATAAGTTGTGCATCTTGGATGATTTTATTGGATGTTTTCAGATAGTAGTTTGATTCTTAATTAACATGGATTCTCATGTTTGGGCCGAGTTAGGCTGTTGGTTTGGAAAATCACTCCAGGCCATATCTCTTTAGATGGATTGATCTAGGTGAGGATGATTCAGTAAATGGTGTGTGCGTGTGTGTGATGAAAATAGAGGTGGAGTGGAGGCATTAATTCTAATCATCAAGAACTGGGATAGCCTGGGGGGTCAAACTCCTGAAATCGACTGCATGTAAACTCTGAAATGACTTACCAGTTGTTCACTTGTAGGATCGTGAGTCCTGTGTCCTGCGCCAGCTGTTTCTTCTGTTCTTCCGATGGGTAGGGATGCTGCAGGAGACAGAGACACTTTAAGAAAAGGCTGACCACAAATTGTTTAATGAAGCTTCTTGTTTTTTTAAAAAGGCTTTGATGTGTCTTTTAGCAGGGAAAGAGATGTTGCAGGGCACAGGTTACACATACACAGTCGCACATACAAAACCATGCGCTGTAATGAGACCTAGAAAATGAGATGTGTGCTCATGCTCATTGGTGCATAGGTGTCAGTATGTGCCTGTGTGTATGTCTATGTATACTGTAAGTACATCTGAGTGTGTGCACATTAATGTGCCACCCCCTCCGATCATTAATGGAATATGAAATCTTGTAATTAATGGCAGCCAAAAAGGCAAGCCAATTAGAAAGTTAAGTGAAGTGGAGAACCAGCTCTAGTAATTAGGCAGCCTCTTACACAAATATATTCGCGTCAATGGCCCCCCTTTCACCCCGCTGCATATGTAATCAGAGAGTGGGGAATATGTAACATTAAGCCGATGGAATAGAGACAAGAGGATGTAAAACTTGCGTCTTTATTGCTGCTGGTTGCTTTTATCCTTATTACAGTGTGTACAATAACATGACTCTGTTAAGTTTGTCTTTTTGTTGCAATTATTTCTATGGCTTAACTGCACAATATGATCCCTATCCCCAAAATTAAAGAATGCCATCAAAACATATCACTCAATGCTGTGTCGAGTCTTATATCGGGTGGAGGGCGAAAAAGTTATATGCATACACCCAATAAACTTTCATTTTTCGTAACTCTTAATGTGTTTTAATCAAACTGCATCACCTTGATTTTAGAAGACATCCCCTTTTCACTCATTTGTGCAACAATAATATTAACAGGTAAAAGATAAAAGATCCTTCCTCCTTATTCGAGGATCCAAATTGGAATCTGAATGATTTTTTAATTCATTTGAAGACTAACGAATGCATCATGGACACGAAAAGCCCGAAGTGACTTCTAAAGTCAATGTTTAAATATAAACCAGTGACTGTGACCCCTCCTATCAAGAAGCCAGCTGAGAACAGTTAAATTTGAGCCACCTGTTTAAATATATAGAATGAATAAATGGGATAAATGCGAACTTGGGGAGTGTGTTGATTTATATTGGAGTAGGGGGTATCACAGTTGCACGGAGCCTTGTTCATGGAGTACAATGTGCTGTTCATGACTCAGACAAGACATGGACTGTGCAGTACGGCATAGGCAGGCCGTAAAAGAGGAGAAGAGGAGGGAGGGGAAAGGGAGCGATGGAGAGAATAGATTGTTGAAAGGCTAGCACAAACTGGAGAGCTATCTATAATCCAAAAGGCTGTGTATACATTTACAGAAGGGATACATCAAAAACTAAACAGCATGAGGATAATCTGGCTTAATGATCCAGTCAGCACTATTTTAGCACACTGCTTTTCAATGATTAAGTAGTAGTATTTAACAATGACTGTCTAAAAATCTTATGCTACTGACTTTAAAGAACAAATTCAAATATTTTTAGGTTAATTTGCTCTCTTAAAAAATAGGCCGAGTCGAGCTTAGAGTTACTCGCAGCGCTAACATGTGCTTCGATAAAATCCCAAGTTATTGTGTTCAAAAACAGGCACCACACATATGGCTGCTGTATGATATTTGCAGTACATCTATCAAGGGTATGTCTCCTTGTTAGTCAATCAGATGTGCAAAATTAGTGCGGCGCCAGCTTTTTCATTTTTTCATTAAAGCTTTTTCAGTGCATAATGAACAGGATTGTGTTTAATGCTGGAACCACCCAGCACAGCGAGGGGAGACTGATTTTTTCCCAGTCTTCCCTTGTCCATGTGATTGGTTGCAGGGAATGGGAACACAAGGAGGCTAATTTCATGCACAAAGTTATAATTGCATGTCGCCTCTGGCCAAATTTGTGTCCAGTTCTTTTTTTACAACCGTTTTTGTTCGCCTGTACGTGTGTGTGTTAGTGTGCATATATGCATGTGAACTGCCCATACATATGCACACACATATACACACAGTGCTGTTTCAGTGTGCGTGCAAGTTGCCTCCATATTTTTGCCCAATCAGATAAAAACCAAAGGAAAATAACTGCAGAAAATCTGAGGCAGCACTTGCCTTCCTCTGTGGGTGAAAGTGAGAAAACATTCTTACGGCTTGTGTCATCCGATGCCCTGATGCATTGCTTTATATATCATATCTACACATACACTTCTGACATTTTAATCTCAGCTAATCATGTGAAAAACATGTCTCTCTTTGCAACAAAAAAGATGATTGAACATGAAAAGATCAATGTGTCTATTCTGCTTGTCACAGATCTGTGGAGTGTCTGCCTCGTGATATCAGGGGGATCCAGCCATGCCAGAGGCCACAATACAGCACAAATACACCCTGTTTCAATGTTTCCCTTCCTTCTAGCTTACGAGCACAGATACGCACTTACACAGACAGATGCATAAATAAAATACACAAACAGACAGTGTGTGTGACTATCTCGGTCTCAGCCTACAGTAATGGAAGAAAAATGTTCTTACAGCATTTCATTTGACACAAATCCTGCTAGTGGTAGAATGTAATAAGTACATTTACTTAAGAATAAACATAAGCATAAGGTTGAGGTTCTTTTAATTTTTATACAATAATTAAATTAAATATATAAAGAAATGCTTAAAAGAAATCAGGCAGAAATAACGTCATTTATTCAGTGTCAATTTTTAAAAAAAAAAAGTATGAGTATTTTTATTGTTTACAGTTAAACGCATATTATGCTGATAACACAACTTCCAGGACAATCAAAGAACTTCAGTACTTGAGCACTGAGACTTCTACTTTACATAAGCAAACTCCTCTACAAGTTTTCACATACAAAAAAGTCCTCACTTAATTTAAGAGTTTAGAGGAAGAGATAGCCATGAAGCCAGAACATTAAAACTGTTTTTCTCCTCCTTTTTTCCCTAAACCTCCAAATTAGCTCCTATCTGTCAAAACACTGTGATTTAGTTTCTTGCTGAGCAACAAGTCAGCCAGTTTTAATATTGTCTGTGAGCGATTCTGGTGTCTTAACGGCCTTTGGCTGAGGTTCAGTGGGTTGAGAGAGAGAGAGAGAGAGAGAGAGGCCTTTAGTGAGAAAAGCAATAACATGTTCTTTAAAAGAGCAGATGGAAAGTTTCTGCGCATCCTTCCCTCCCTTCCCTCCGCCTATCTTAATGATATGTCTTCTCCAAATATACAGCTCCTTTCATGAGAATTTCCACCCTGCTCTCCACTGGGCTCTGAGCATGTGGGTGCCAGGAGGGGTGTGCGTTTTTGCTTCCTTCTCTTCTTCGTGTCTTATCAATCTGAGTATGTAAGAGTATGGGTGTACATTTCCGTTGTACATTTTGTTTGTCCGATAGAGTCAAAGATTTTACTTTGCTTTGCCCTGCAAGTTAATATGTGCACAGAATTGAATATGTTTCCTTGTTCTTATTTGAACCACTGAGCTTGCATGGTTTACAAGTAAGTTTAGCTGTGCATGGTCTGAATATGGTGTGTGTATGTATCTTTGCGTGCAGATCTGTGTGTGGGTGAGTAACAGAGCATCAGTAACATCCCCTCCCTGTCTGACCGTCTTCCTCTCTGACCTCCTCAGACAAGAACAAGAGCGGGATAGATAGAAGAAAGAAAGAGGAAGAGGGAAGGGGGAGGCAGGAGAGGAGACATGGAAATGGATATCTGGAGCCCCAGGGTTTAAAAAAGAGATAAGAGCATGAATATTCTGTAGGCCCCCTTTTTTACTCCCCCGTCCCAACCATAACCCAAGAGAAAACTATTCTAGGCATGACGGTAGGAAAAAAAAAAGTGAACTGCTACAGTTAACAATTAAACATACAACAAAATAGGAATTATATTACTTTTTCCAGATTTTTAAAAATATTTGAAATAATTTTAAAAAACACTTGAAATAAAGTATCATCAGGTTGAGCTGGTAATAAGGCTCTGAACACATACCACTGAAGTAAAATTTTAATTTCGTGAGGACTCGAATAGAAAAACTCCACAGATCTAAAAGTGACTTAAAGTAGCCATAATAAATTACTTAAGATATTATGAAAGGGATGAAAAGTTGTTCTGTTAAAGACTAACATTTTTAAAGTTACCCGACCTAAGCTTCACGCTAGCTACCCCGGTAAAAGTCTGATTTCATGTCCCGCATGTTTATTTAGTTATGAGAAACATTAAGTTATGATAGCTTAGTATATGGGAACAAGCATTTGCTTGGTGTCATTCCCTAGTTGCCTTTATGATGACTGAAATTTTGACCTTTACAGCACAAAGTGTCTCTTGATCTCATCTGCTGGAGTAAAAATTCTGATAAACTTTGACACAAAAAAAAGAACAGAATTCCTAAAAGGTCACAGCTCCCCAATTCTTGTTTTGTGCCGTGCAAGTCTCACCTGAATGTGTTGGTAGTAATAAATGGGCAAAAGGAAAAAGTAGTCTCTTTTGTTGGGGAAGCACTATATGACCATGAAAGTCGGAACATTTTAAAAATGTCTTTATCGTGCTGTTGTTCTTCTCTCTTTATCTTGCCTCCTCAACAAAAACAATTCTTTGTTATTATCTCTGTCTCGCTGCCTTTTCCTCTTCTGTATAAAAACATTTTCTTTCCTTGTTTTACTTTTGATGGAAATTTGTCTACAATTGTTTCCATTTTCTATATATAGCTTAAAATCAGCATCTTTACTAAACATGTGTGATTACACCTTCATAACCAGTTTCACTGTAGCCACACTTCTCTGTGTTTCTTCTTTAGCCATTTGCATTAGGGTGTTATCGTTGCATATATTTCTATTTAAAGCTACACTTCCCAAGCCTCTGCGCTTCCCATTAAAAAGGCTTGACACGCCACATTAGCTTTATAAAACTGCAACCATGAAACAGGATGGAGGGAGGAAGAGGAGAGAGTAAAATCATATGTTGTCACAGCCATGTGACGTCCCTCAAAAAAGAGGCCATGACACTGCACAATCTGTGGATAACAGACATGGGTCAGTGGTATTTTCAGTTAGCTTATTTTAACACCAGATGGTTGCAGAAGGCCACAAGGCACAAAGATGTTAGAAAATGCAATGATAACAGTAAACAAATTGGTAATATGCAACACTTCACCCTAGTGTACCACTGTAACCAACAAGATACCCTTCGAAATATTTGTAAGCAGGCTTGTGAAAGCAGCATTACTCTCCTGACCTGAAACCAAGCAGGTTAAACACCAACAAAATAATGGACGGTAACCAACTTGCATGTACCACTTAAGGTAAAAAGTAAACAGCCTTGACTTGGCCAGATCTCTTCCCCTCACTGTTCCCAGGTCAAATCTCTGTGGAAACCGAGCTGCCTATCAGGAATGCCTGATGGCTAATCCGGAGGCCTTTTTGGCTAGAAGGGCATTACTGTATCAAACCAAACTGTCTTCCACAAACATGCATGCACACATGCACACTCTAAAACATAGGGTTTACTGGAAGTGTGGCCTTGCTCCTGACAGACGAGCATGAGATTACCTTAAATATTTGGAGAGCCGAGCACATTGTTATGCTAACAACAAATACCCTGAACCCTGAGCACGAGCAGACTTTAAAACAAGCGTTCCAAACTGTAAGCCTGTTCTATCTCATACAGCAAGCTTCCAATTTCCCAGTTTTATTTTATTTTATAATTTTTTTTTTTTGCTCATAGAGTCAAAGTTTCATCTACACTCTGTGTGTGTGTGTGTGTGTGTGTGTGTGTGTGTTCATGCTGTGCTGTGAGAGCTACGCCATTTCAAATTCCTTTCTGTGTAGGTGGCATCGACTGACATCCCTTTGACTTCATTAGGGAGCAGGGACCCAGCAACAAAGCTGGCTCTGGGAGAAAGGGGGGATTAAAGAAAAAAAGAAAAGGGAGTGAGAGTGAACAAAACAACAACAGAAGAAAAACAAAGCACCCCTAACCTAATTTCCTCTGATTCAGGCTGCTCCGACGCAAAATAACTAAACAGTGCAAAAACAGATCTTTTGAGAAACTCAAAATGAACCAACTACGAGATGAGAGATGCAGAGTCTCTTCTGTCTGAAAAGACTGTGCAAAATTAAATGTCCCCTTCTTAGCACTACCCAAAAAAAGCAGGAACAGCCTTTTTTATCATACTGGTCTTCAGTAAACTAGCTCAAAGCTTGTATGAATAATTCATAAACCTCTTTTTTTCTGGTTTTCTTTTTTTTTTGGGGGGGGGGGGCTCGATATATGCACCATAAATTGCAAAGAAGCCCCCTTTCAAACTGTTTTTGTCATCAAATCTCTCCATCTCTTTTCGAGATGAAAAAAAATGTAGAAAAGCAGATGTTCTTGGGTTTTTTATTCATTAATGAGCATTGCCCTCTCAAAAAACAGCTTTTGTTGATTTAGGGAAATCTCACAGCGCTCTTGCCTATGGGAATGAGATAAATCTAGTTAGCTGGTGACGCAAAGGGTGAAAAGTATGTCATTAAAGCTCCGGTACAAAGTGGATTAGACAATGTACAGCATTACCAGCTTCCACAGAATGATAATTGATGATTAGTATCATTCATCACTTTAGTTAAACTCTCAGGGCACAATGCAGGACAGCAGCCACTGTGTTGCAATATAACTGGGTGTTAAAAAAACAACAACAACTGTGTGCTGTGTACAGTAGGGTGTGTCTCTAATGTATGTGTACACTTAAGCTTATAGCATGTAGGTACATGACAAGTCTTTAGAAAGTGCCATGTATACGTACAATATAAAGGGTGAGGTCTGTTGGTGCTGATGGAAAGAATCGTGTGTGTGAGAGTGTACTTTCTGGTTGTTTTCACTATGAAGGCGTGCTTCATTAGTCCTCCCTATTCCAGCACAGGGAAGGCTAAATTTATTAAGGGGGCCGGATGTTGCACAACACCTGCTGCTGTGCTTCCCTCTGTGCAATAAAGAGAAGGGAGTGCAGCATGCTAGCTAATGCTAGTGGTAAGCACTGCTCGTTGGACTGAGGCTGATGAGCTGAGGCTAATTCAAGGGGTGATTATGTAGTTTGCTGGACCACTAAACCTCTTTAAGCCCGTAATTACCGCCTATTTGAGCGAGGGGAGGCACTCCAAAGCAATCGGCACTTGCACCAAGCAGTGCAGAGAACGGCAGCCACAGCTGGAGGTGGGCTGCCTCAGGGCTGCCTGGGAATGAGGGGGTGTGTAAATAGGGAGTAACAGGGATCCAAAAAAGCATCATCCTAGTAAGGTACCATAGAAAGCTGAGAGAAACCAGTGGGATGCCCCTTGGAGCACAAGCATGCTAGCTCCAAGCTACAGTGCTTGGAGCTACCATTCTAGCACTGATCTCTAAGCTTGCAAACAAATGTTCTCTTGTTATACGCAACTACAATACATGGAAGTTGTTACACAGGGCTGTAAGAAACTATGAGCTATTACTGGTGAGTTCAAAGAAAGAAAACAAAAACTACTGCACTAAAACGTAGACTTTCTAAACACATAAACCCTCAGTATAAACTAAGGATGAAGGTAAGAGGAGAACAGAGACATGTCATTGTGGTGAGAAACTGTAAAGCTTTTTTTAGACTCATGTCCATGACATACAAGAGGGAATCAGATTCTCAGATTGCACTTCGACCATGGGGGAATACATTTCATTTCACCTGACTTTCAAGGAAATTTGACTTTACGTAATGCAACTGAAATCTGATCTCTCAGAGGAAGCAATTTGGGGACCACGGCACATTCTAATAACCCCGGCGATATTATTATGTTATTATCATAATTACCCTTTTGCCCCCAACGTTTTAATTAGAAACTCACCACTGGCCCCTAGGGGGGTGAAAAGAACCTGGATTGGGGGGAATACTGAAACTAGGTAAAGGTATTTCACAATTGCTCCCTTATGCTCTTTAAAGCAGGTAGTAGATAGAGGAAGGTTACAGCCACTGTTATTATAAGATGAAGCTTTCACATTCACCTCCTCTTTCTCCCTCTGACATCTCTGTCATTCAGAGTGCACCTACACCCCTCTCTCCTTCCTCTCCGAGTCCCTCTAGTTTCCTATCCTTTTCACCCGTCACCGCCCCCTCCATCCCTCTGTTCTATATTTAGCTTTTTCCTTAACTATCTGGGGCTGCCTCTGTTTCTAGCTTCTTTTCTCCCACCTTCATTTAACTTCTCCCTTTACAATTAGCTCCCATCTTTTCTGTCTTCTCTTTCTCCTTTGTGAAATGCCTCCTCCCCCCTCCCCAATTTCCTCCTTCTGCTTCATTCATCTCTCTCTACCTCCACATCTTCAGCAGCAGAGGGCCTTCTCCATCAGTGCACCGCTTTTGCAAATCAATGACTTAATCTGTCGTAACAAACAAGTGAGCAGCATCCTCAGTCCTGTCCATGTCCTGCTAACAATATAGACAGCCTCGAAAAGAGTGAAAGGAGCAATTAGAGAAGAAAGCCGGCAAATATAGTGTGAAATATGCTGCGTATAAATAAAAGGATGACTTTAAAGACAAGAGTACAGAAATACATGAGGATCTTACTCTGTGTTACAAATATGTTTGGAGAAGACGTAAAAGAAAGACAAGTCAGTGGAAAAGTGAGAAAAATGACAGGGTATGTGCATTGGTATAGGTTTTCCCAACACATCTTCTCTGCCAGCCCTCAGCTCTGCTCGACTCCTCTACCATGAGTTATTGCCTGTCTGCATTCACCACCTGGTTCACTAGCTATGATTTCCCTCACTCCAATGGACACACAAATATACACGCACCATAGAAAATACACATAAACGTACACATGCATGCTTGTTTGTGTGGGTGTGTGCGTCACAGATGAGCGTACAACACACACCTGACTGAGGCACCCTGGATCAGCTGGTCAATAGTACACTACCAACCTATAGGCATACTATCCATGCCACCTGCCGCTAATGGATCATAATCCTGACAGGGGTTATTTTTCTCCCCAATGTAAAAATAAGAAAAAAACCTTTATCACAGGATTATGAGACAAGTAATTAGGATATCACCAGATCTCATCTATAAATCATGGTTCTCTCCCCTGTGCTCTTGTGCCATTTCCCCTTTGAAACAGCACAAGAGCGCCAATATTTCCATGACATCGGGGTTCAAGACCATTAAAATGTAAGGAAACACAGCTGTACATTATAGAAAAAAAGGAAGTAAAAAGGGAGTGAAGAAAGGAGGAGAAGGAGGGAGAAGTCAGGGAGGCAGAAGGCATGCATAAAAGATAGGAAACCCTTATGGTTTTTCAGAAAGAAGTGTTTTGTCAGAAAGGGACACAGAGTGTGGGGGAAAGAGAGAGGGTTCACGCATGGGAGAGAATACAAGTGGGAGGAACTGAATTGATAAATTAGTTCAGCCAACGCGCAAACTGATTACCACAATGGCAAAGCCACAACGTCTATCGAGCACACGCATGGAATGAGACACAAAGGCATGCACACACTCACTCGGCATTTACAAAAGAGACATGAGGCTGACAGATACAAATAATTGCACAACTGCATATGCAATCACACACAGGCGTGCGCGCGCACACACACACGCACATCCACACCAAATGTATCTAGGGCAAGCTGCAGCAGTTGCTGTAAGTAAAAGGTATTGAGCTGCTGACTCCAGCCAGAAAATATCCCACAATCCTCTGGATCACCAAACACAGCCTAATGGATAATGGCTAACAGCTAGCGCTAATGTGATTTCACACTTAGCAGAGTTAATATATCACTGGCTAGACAAAATCATGCTACACAGAGCCTATGCTAAACTCAGTTACTTGAAGGGCGGTGAACATTTTTGTGCCAAAAGTCTCATTTGAGGAGTTTTAAACAAAAAAGCCACTCGGAGGTTATGCATTTGCTTAGAGAGTGCATGACAGGATAGCTTTGCTAATCTCTTGCAAAGCAGTGGATAGAAGCATTTCATCAAGTTAACCACAGATTTATGACAATATTTTTCCCTGACTCTTCCATATGTCAACTTGCCACTCACTCTCCAATAAATACCACAGTGATGGTGGGGAACTCCACACCCAACCCAGCTACTGACGTCATGAATGTGGTCCTATGTAAAAGAGTGTGCAACTTGAGTGTGTCTGTGTGCGACTTAGAGCTGAGAGCGAACCTCTTCTCTGGATTTACAGATCACTGTAAACTGATTAGTGGGTACCAAACCAAGAATGGTTTCACATATCTGAGTTACTGGGCCTGTATCCACCCAGCACACACACAAACACTCTTCACATGCAGGTGATAATGAAAAAAAGAACCAGCGTGAAGCACAGGTTCAGTATGAAGCCATCAATCATCGTGACATGCAACAATGAAACCACACACTGAACTGTTTCATAGTTTCCCAACTATGAAATTATATGAGAGTTGGAGGGAGGAGAAAAAAAAGCAGAAGGTTTAGCCAAAAGAAAAGAACAGATGGTAGATAGTAATAACAGTAATGATGTATAAAGGCTCAAATTAAATATTCAATTAAACTTGATATTTAATGTCATTGACATAGATATTGCATTTTAATACACTGAAAAACACCCACTGATATGTTGTTCAGTGAGAATGAGTTTCTATATATAGGATAAAAAGCTTTAATTGCAACTTGTAAACATTTTTGAATTTCCCCTCCAAAAAAATCTAATCTAATGCTAAACTAAAAAAGAAGCTGGAACAGTTTAAGCAGATGATTCTGTGCGTGTTTGCGTGCGTGTGTGTGCATTTAGTCCTGCAGCCACGCTGGGGCTCTGAGGCTCGTGATCTCCTTCACTGCTACTGACCGACCTTGAGGGTCTGTAAAGTTCTCACGTTCTCAAGGAAACACACTGACCCGCCCCTTGACTGAAGCCAGATCAACACACGCACACACACATAAGCGTGGTTTTGGTCTAGATCTATGGCAGACATTTTAGAAAAGATCAAAGGTGACATGAATTAAAAGTTAACTGCCCTTGAGGGCTTTTAAATAGAGGGGTAAAACGATACAAGAAGCAGTTGGGAGAAAATGGGAGGAAAGGTACACCTAAAGTATTGTCAGAAATGTAAATGGACTTTGACCCAAGGCAGGTCCTAGTTCATATAAGTATTTCCAAAAAAATTCTTCAGCCTGCTTAGAGTATGGGAATAATGAGAATATCCTTAGATAACAATTTTTAAAAAGAAGGATTGTCTAACTGGATTCTTTCCCATATTCCTATATCACTTCTCAGCAAAAGGGTCACGCTTCTGTGATATAAATGCAAACTGTATTTTGATTTGTAACAGGTTTATGACATTATATGTGAGAAAACATGACCCACTCAAATGTAAAGAATGAAAGATATGCTGCCAAGATTGAACCTATGTGGAGATTTGATTTTCTGAACCTTCAAAGAATGCATCCCAGCATATGATTATTGCTATTAGTGATGGTAAAATTCATGTGAAAATGGATGATATTTTAGTATATATATGTTTCAAGCTGCCAAGATGAACCATGTGTCAGTCTTTTTGATAGATACTGTATCCATCTGTTCATCTGCTCATCCATCCATCAATCATGACACAGATGGCCTTTCAGGAGTCCATGTCAGGACTGATGCCTTTCCTTTGCCCTAGCCATACCACTACCCCCACCTCGCTCCCACACAACACCCTCCCTAGTCTCCCACATAACACACATACACACACTCACACCTCCTGCCCCCCTGCACCTCCACCAGATGGACTGGTCTCGCTATTTCCAGCTCCCAAAACCCACTATCTACTTGGCAAAGATGGGTCATATCATTAGCCTATCACCTTTTAATAAAACAGATAAACAAATAAATAAATAAACATCTAAAATTCTGACGTGTCCTTCCTGAAATGGTCGCAAAGTGTAAGTGTTGTGTGCAGCGAATCTATTTGTCTGTAAGGGTCAGTCCACAAAGAGAAGCCCCAAAAGAGAGCTGTCTGCCTTTGGTCCCTGGGGCCTGTCAAGAGGGATAATTGATGATGTTTTCATTACAAGGTGTGGGGTAATGTGGGGGTTGGGGCACAGTATGTGTGTGCATGTGTGTGTGAATGTGTAGTGGGGGTAGGCAGGTTGACTCAGCTGCCTCCCTCTTTGACACCAACCACTCTTGGATTGGTACGGACAAGTCATTGCTTCCAAATGCCCTCGTACAAACACACACCAGCGCAATCACACACCCACATTTACACAAACATAGTTCCTCGCAGACAAATGCACACACAAACACACAGCCCAAAGCCAATTCCATTCCCAGAGATAGAGTATCTGAAACTGAATAAAAACGCTGAGAATAAGCCTAACTTGTTCTCTTGTTTTCCTCTGCTACCCTGTCTCGTCACAGTGTCACGCCAGGCCTTTGGCAGATCTGTCCATCTGTCTGTCGTCTCTTAGGACCTCTTTGAAATCCCAATGCAGTGGCGCCTAAGATTCTGACTGCCGCTAAGATTGAATTAAGACCTAATCGGAGACACCAGGCCACATAGGCCACTATATTACTTTATAGTATCAAGATGGACATCATGCCTTTGTTGTAGTTTATGAATAAATGAATGAAAACACATAAAAAGTCAGCTGATGTCTTCCTTTTTAGCTTGCTTCCTGATGTCTTTTCAAAACCATTAACAAGGCGTCTTGGTGGCTTCAATGGTTAATTGAAATTATTTTTCATGAGAAGCTTAAGTTGTGCAAGATATAACTAAGACAAACAAGTGTAACGATAATCATGAGACCCCCATAACCATAAATATGAAAAAGTCCATGTCAGTGTCGGTTTCCTGAATTTAATTCAAAGGTGTACCTTCGTCATACTGTATTTCTTGCTATTCTGCATTTTCTTATCACTATAACGGTATAAAAAGTATGAAGTATGACTGAACTAGAAGAAAAAAAATACCATCCCAGCAATGGGCTGCTGCGGTGGGTCAGGGCTGCAGCGGGTGACCAGCGTGCTGACATATTCAGGCTCCAGCAATAAACAGACGAAGAATAATGGCATCTGAGGCAAGGGCGAACTCTGACCTCAAACGCTTTTCCCTCCCTTGCCTTCTGTTGTTTAGATGAGGCTTTGAGTATCTGGTTTGTGTTCTCTTAGGTGAGAAGTTCAGGAACTGCAAAGCGTTTAGTTTACAGAGCGCTGTGAATTTAAATATTAATTCTAAATGTTGGTTATGCACAACTCTGCCCTGTTGTTTGGTTCAATCGCAACCCGAACGAGGAGTTGCGATTGAGACGAGGAGGAAATTATCTTGCTTCTAATGAGTAGTGTAGCTAGCCATCCATGTATCCATCCACTCCTCTCACTCACCTCCCATCCTGCACACCCAGTCTAGATTACTCCACCACCCAGGGCCCACGACAGCAAGGCTCCTGGCCTCCTCTGCCAGCACAGAAATGAATTATATCGCTTTTCACACCTGTTTCTGCTCAAACCCCCACTGCATGCTGCTGTGTTGAGGGTAAAAAAGCATTTCCAAGGAGGGGGGGCAGCGCTCCCCAAGCTAAGCTACATCTGCGTACGCAAGTGGTTAAATTGGACTCTAATTGTATTAACGGCGGATTATGCCTTCAAGTTGGATTTTTTATACGCGCTCTCTCTCTCTGCATTTTACACATTTTAAGAGGAGAAAGGAGGAGGGGGAGAAAGGCAGCTCATTGAGGGTTTGCGGGTTGGCTTCTTTTATGAGCTGCGATCATGGCTGCCCCTCGTTACACTGCATCTGTGTACAAATAGGAGGGGAGGAGAGCCAGAATGAGAGGGCGTTAGCGATAATGTGTGTGAGAGTGTGTGTCCCACTCTGTGAATATACCAATATGAACACTAAAAATACCAAAACCCTCTGCCCTTTCTTTTTACACACACACACACACACACACACACACACACACACACACACACACACCTACTTCAGTTTAGCACAGCAGCAGTCTAAATGGGAATATGGGTAGTGTGTATAGTGGGGAGGCGGGGGTGAATTCCATCTAATTACTCTATCACATAATTTCACAAATTGCCTTTTCATAAGGGAGTGGAGAGCAGAGCACAGGGCGCGTTGGGGATTTGAGGCTTGAGCTTTCATTTACTACTCATTTCTTGTTAAATTAAACAAGAAAATACCATTTGTGTGGAGGGGAGGGTACGGGCGGGATGTGGGTGTATTCCAACCACACAATGGGAGGGTTGGAAGAAAGAGAGATTGGAGAGAAGCTCTTTCTTTATTTCAAGATTTGTCTCTTACATAAAGCAATCAGGCAGCTCAGCCAGTTATGAGTTTAGAATTGATTCTGCAATTATTTTCTTAAACACATTTTATAGTTATTTCCAGGGAAAAGTCATTAGCACACTTCAGAGTTATATCTACATCTTTAAACACATCCTTATTGATGTCAAACACATCTAGAAAGAGAGAAAGCAGGTTACGCTTACAAATATCCCGTTTAGTTTAGTCAGTAAAACCAAAAGAGAGTTAGTAGCCGCAACATATGTTTAATTAAGGATGTCAAATGCAAACAAACATCAAAATGAGATGAGGACACAAGTGGAAAATCCCTCCCCTCTCCTTTATTTTGGTTCCCTACCAAGTTTACAGCTGCATGTCAAGCTGGCAGCGAGTTTGGTCATTGGTGACAGGCGGTAAACGCTAATGTTTTGTAGTCGCTCCAAGTCAGCACAGCCAAATTCTTCCGATGAACTTGTCTCACAAGCATCGTCAACAACATATGAGCTCATTGGGTGTGTTGGAGAGAACTCAGTGAGCTGCAACTGTTGTCATCATCACAAATTCAATGCCCACTCTCTATCCCTTACTCTACACCTCACACTGTACATACCTCTTGTCACCATGCATATACCCAAAACACTGTGGCTTTGACCCATGTAACAACACCAGCAAACTTGGGAATTAGAAGTTTTCCGTATCCAAATGTTACCCTTTCCACATGGAACAAGACATAAGAAATTAGCATCCTTGATGGATAAGGAGGCAGAGATGCATAAAAGTCTTCAAAACAACCCTGTAAGAACAGCTGTATCAATGCCACCTACCAGCTACCCTGCTGGTGTACTCACAGCCTCACTGCGCCACCCACCTTCCTTTCCGCTTCAGTACAATGAGAACTCCCAAGGGTCTAAGTGTGAGGGCGAATAACAGAAGGGATTACAGAACACTAAGGTTGGGTGTCTAAACTTCTACGATAATCCATTCTTAATTCACCATATTCTGTTTTGTGGTCTGTGTGCACCTGTGTCAAATACTTTTAGATGTATTATTCTTAAGAAGCAGCAAGCCCTGATTGGCTTTTTAAAGACTGTGTAGCGCTACAGCAGCCCTTCATATATTGTGTATATGTCTATGTGTTCATCTCTGAGGGGGTCAGGCACATCTTTCATCCTCTTTCTTTGAAACAAAGAGTCAAGCCGTGATGAAATGTGGATCAGCTATCCATGCTTATATTGCTATCAGCAGAGGCAGAGAAGCATACTACCAGTGTGAGAAAAACTGTAGATGTTTTTGCATCATAGGTGCTATGTGTAGCATTCGTAAACATTGACATATGGTGAATAAATTAATGGTGACACTGAAGAGTAAGCAGATGAAACCACAGAAAGCATTTATCTGACACCAGCGGTATTGTTAATGCCAGTGTTTCCCAAAATTAAGACCACATTTCCCATAAACAAAGAAAATGTTGGCTCCTCTCTGCCTGGGTTTCATTTCTGTTTGGCTTCATTGAAGAGAATAAACAAATTGGAAGTGATTTTTCCATCAACCTTTCAGTTTACTTCAGTTTCAGGCTGAACTGAAGGAGCTTCTTTTGTGTAATAAGGTAAAATGGCCACATGTCCCATTGTATGCCTGCATGTTTTTGCTCTTCTTTCCATTTTGTTCTGGAAAAGAAAAAGACTGATGAATCCTCCTTATCCCTGTCTTCACCTCCTCACCTTCTTCTCCTTTCCTTTGCTCCCATGGCACTCACTTATATCCTTCTCACTGTTTGAGATCTAACAGAGTAGGAGCTTCCCATAAGTCGTGCTCACAGTGTAATATGACACAGGAGGTGTGTTGCCGGGTGTGTGTTTTCACTAGGCATTTGTGTGTTGAACTGTATTTCCACAGACAGGATGTGTGTATGTTTCAAACACCTTTCCTCTGTGGCCCCGAAGGTTTTGGGAGTGTATGGGTTGAGGTCAGGGAGTTGGAGTATGTGTGTATGATGTGTGTTTGCAGGGTGATGGAGAACTGGTGGTATATGAAAGATGGTGATAGTCAGATGGGAAGCAGGGAGTACAAAGGAAAAAAGTCTTGAGAGTATATAGAGTCTGTGTACGCACACACAATGTTGCCTACATACCTGCAGACAATTGGACACGGTAAAAAAGTTCCTCTGATTTTCCGGTAACTGTTGAAAACCAACAAATGCACTGAGCGATGAATACCATCGACATCAAAGACAAGCTACAAATAAATAAAAAGTTGAGCCCATGCAATAGCCATCATCCAACAACCAAATTGCTTTCGTTAACATCATCACTGTTGTGCAATTCAAACCAACACCCACAAAGCCAGAGCGTATCAAGTTCTCCACAAACTCCTGACATAGGCAGAATGTGTGTGACGCAAGGTTTTTCCCTAGCGTAGCTGTGTATGCTGAAATGAAAAATGTAACTAAAGACTTCATCTGTCACACAAAAAAGCAGTTTCACTTACTGTATTTTTATATTTTTAAAAGGTTAGCAGTACGGTGTAGGACTATCTTAATATTAATTCCGGGTGGCCATCTTGTGCCCTGTTCATACTTTATCTGAATCGATACAAAAACAGATGTGGGAGGTGAGGTCTCAAACCAACGTCAAGGAAAATATATTAACTATTTGTTGACTGAAAACATATCAGATCTTTTTTTAAAAAATACCATTTAAAACTATAATAAAAACAGCAAAGCTTCTCATTCTTGGCAATGATTATTGCAGATACTAGCTGTGTAATATGCACTCATAGGGACTAAGGAGACTATAATCACTCTGAGTTAGTAAGCTGTACCAACACTGAAGCTCAAACAGGGCATAAGTGACTCTTTATGGGGTTAAAAAAAAAAAAAAAAAAAAAAAAAAAAAAAAGAAAACACTGAAGAATTTCATTTCATGACAGACCATGTAAACTATGGTACACTGTTCTTTAACTAGACATCTTTAATAAGTCGAATGATTCGGCTTGAACGGAATCAAAATTGTGTTGGCCAAGGGAGCATTCAGCTCACTGTTGGTTCCATCCCAGCAGTCACATTGGCACCCTCCATTGCCTAAATACATTTTTCCCCACAAAGTATCTGTGATGCAGTCAGATGGTGTTAACGGCATTTGTATTCTCTGCTATAATTGAGGGAAAATGGAGCCAAACCACAGGCCTTTGCAGCATCCCCGGCATCTGTTAAATAATGACAGATTTGTTTTTAATAAGGTTCATCTATGTATCTGCAGTTATGGCCAGGGGCATCTCTCCTTGGCTTCAACCTTATTCAGTTTCAGCAGATGAGAAGTGAGAACGCAGGCTGCAGAGATCGCCAGCAGATTACACAGGCCTCTGTCTTTGAAGTGTGCACCGTACGAACAAGGATACACTATGAAGAAGAGGGGCTGTGGTGTGTGTGTGTGTGTGTGTGTGTGTGTGTGTGTGTGTGTGTGTGTGTGTGTGTGAGAGAGAGAGAGAGAGAGAGAGAGAGAGAGAGAGAAAGAATGGCTCAGTGTGTTCTTTTGAGTAGTGCAGAAAGACAGAGCATATCTGTGTGTCTATGTGCAAGTATAACAGTACAGACAGCCCATGGCTGTAAAATGAAGTTGAGTGTGCACTCGTGATATGAAACTGAGAGTGAACGAATGGCGTTTGGCTCAACTCACCGTTAGGTGCTGGAAGAGCCATGCTCTCATGATGTTGGTGGCCACCTTAGGGAAAATCCCTCTCTTCTTGTTGTGTTTCTTTTCTTTATCCGGGTCATCGTCATCCCCTGTGCTCGGCGAAGCCACACTGTTGTCCAGACCATCACCTGTCACATGACAAGAAACAGGAAGAGACAGTGGAGATCAGACACACAGTTTGTTTACTTCCTGCATTTGCTGCGCCTCTGTGTTCAAAGGGAATAAATACGATTTCGAGGGAATTCTGGAGGGCTTTGTATGCACAGAAGGATGGATATAGAGACACAACAATGGCAAGAAGAGAATGGCTGGAAAACAGCACCTCATAAATGCATTCATTTTTAATACATTTATAAATAACCCTCCCTTTCATTTTGCTCCCCCCGTCACTTGAAAACAGAGCAAGCGCTTGCATCTTCCTGGGAGAAAGACAGGGAGAAGGGGAGCACAAAGGACTTGTAAGGTCGCATTTCCCCACTCTCCCATCCAAGCCCACGCAGAATTGAAAATGACAGAGAGATTTAGTCTTTATTATCCTGAGGGGAAAATAGTTATTGAAGCGTTGCCCCAGCGCATTCTGCCATTTTACCTGAGGTGGAAAGAGTAACACGGCACTACAAAAGGCAAGGTTGCAAGGAGGGGGAAGGCAGAAAATAAAAGGAAAATAGGTAGAAAAAAGGAAGTCAGAGGCACATACAGAGCTAACAAAGCTAACTGCTTTTCATAACAATGGCGTCATGGCTGCTTACAGCAACCTGTAGGGCTTCGATAAGACTCTATTAAGGCCAGTTAACCTCACCTAAGGGGAACACTGAGAAAGCTCAGCGTATTTGAGCACTGAGAGAAAGAGAGAAAGGAAGGCGCTCCACGGGCCTTTTCTCTGCATTCAGACTCAACAACATGAACCCATACTCACACTCACACGCACAGCACATATTCAAAACCACCCAATTATGGTACGTTTTCTATACAGCTCCAGTGGAGAGAAAGGGCCTCTTCCCATCCGTGGCTGTGAAAAGCCTAATTGTTATTATCATTATTCAAAAATGTGAGCCACCCTCAATGAAGATGATAATCATAAAAGAAACATGAGGCGAGGTAAACAAGTGGCACCTTCACTGCTAAACATTTCAGAGGCAAATAACTGACTTTTGTCCTGTATCGCCTCTCTCGACTGGAAGTGAGGGGAAATAAAAATGTGAGAAAAAAGCAAAAAAAAAAAAAAAAAACCCCACTAAAGCAGTGCACACAATTGGATCCAGTTATTTATTGATTACACACAAAGCACTTCTAAAGCTTCTAGGTCTATTCACTGTGGCAGGGATAGATAACTGCAATGAAATGGGCCTGCGTTCCACTAACTTGCAGAGGGCGACACCCAGCACCTAGCTAAACCCTAAGCCCCGATTCATCGATAATTAATAGGCATGTTGGCGCTAATCCGGTTGGAGATGACTTTTTTCCAGCCTGCCACATCAATGGAATAATCAAGGGCCTAAAACCCAGGCCTTTGCTCCCCATTACCTCAGGCAAAAGAATTCCTGAAAGCATGCCTGGAGGGCACCTGAATTATATACACCATTAGGAGAGAGAGAGAGCCTCAACGATCCATACGAAACAACGCTCTCAGCTAGCTCTCACTCTCTCGCTCTGTTCTAGCAGAAGGAGATACATATGCACACATATTGAAGGGTTTTTAATGAACCTCATGTGAAAGTGGAGGGGATGCTATCAAGGGTAAAGAAGGGATAAAACAAGAGACAGCTTATTATAGATGGCCTGACAGTGATGCAAACACCTGCCATTGTGAGGCAGGTAAACCAGCTGGTTGAACTGTACTGTCACATCACCAAAATGTAATGGGTGAGCTACTAGTCACTGGATAATGTTATGGACTGGAAAAAGGGATGAAAACCTGCTATAAAGACAGAATTAGTAAAAATGCTCACAATTGTTCCAGAGCTTAAATAATATTACATTTGTGTGTTTCCACAGCACAAAATCCAGATATATTCAATTTACAATGATGTAAAACAAACATGAAACTAAGCCACACATCAAACCAGAACTAAATAATCTTTACCCAATTAATCACTTATGGCCAATCCATTAATTGATTAACAGACTAACCACGCAAGCGCCATTAAACGTAGCTTCTCTTCCTCTCTGTCCTTAAAAAATGTTTTGTTTTGTTTGTTTTTTTTTAAATGTGGGCTTTGGTTACATCATTAGTCTGGGACAAATGCAGCCGGAGCTTAACAAGTGAGTTTTTTCTTCCTACTGTTTCAGGGCTAAAATACACCCACCCTTCTGTCTACATCTCTCTGCCTGGTGGAAAAGAGGGGTGAGCCGAGCCGTGGCCCTGTAATCTAAGACCAGATTTTCATTGGAAGCAAATGCTTTCAATCCGTTGTAAAGACCGGCTCATGTTCAGCAAAGCCTACAATAACAAACCCAGGGGCTTGTCCCATGCGAGTTGGGAAAACAGAAGCAAACGGCCAGAGTACCAGCTCAGTGTGGGTGAGCGAGTGAGTGAGTATTCATGCAGGTGAGCAAGTGGGAAAGAGTTGGTGTGCATGGCATCTCAGGGAAGAGGGGAGAATCATGAGAAGCATAGAGAAGAGGGAAAAGAAGGGAGGATACAAAAAGGGGAGCAAATGAAGTACAAAAGTACTAAAAGAGTGTATGCTCAGAAAAACTGCAAGATTCTCTGTGTCTTCTTGCTGCAATTTTTTGTCACCCATCACCCTAAGCCAGGGAAACCTTAACACTTACCAATATTAATCCTCCCCCCCTTATCTCTCTTTGCTTATACCTCTGAGTCTGACCTATACACGCTTATTTTTACCTAGAAGGGGGAAAGGAAAGAGGGCTGGAGAAGGGTCTGTCAATTTTATTGGCATTTCCATTTTCAGTGCAATTTGATACCAATCACCTTTACATGGTCTGGGGCTAATTTCTGCTTTTCTTTAACCCCAGCAAGTGAGGAAAGAGTGGGAGGTGGGAAGAGAGAAAAAGGGAGAAAGGAAGGGTGAAACTGGAAAGGTGCTGAAGCTGTGTCTGGCAGCCATGTTGGGGAAATGTCAACTGTGTTACCAGAGCCCGTCGGAGAAAGAGAGAGGCTAAAACAGGGAGAGACAGTGAGGGAGAGATAGTGAAGGACTATAAGAAAATAGAAGGAGACAGTGTTAGGGGAAATGGAGTGAGAGAGAAAGAGAGAATGAAAAAGTGGAAGACCAAACTCAAGCCACTGACTGGAGCAGTACAGAGCGAGAAAATAATTGGTAAGAAAGGGAAAAGATGCTGTGGTACACTGGAGTTAATCAGCTGGAAAATAATAATAATGATAATAATACACAGAATTGTCAGCTTTCATAATGCAGATCTATATTTTTCGTTTATTGGGTCTTTGAGGTGACATTTTTTTAACACTTAAAACTGAAATTTTCAGAAAAAGGTCCTCCAGAGACATTCTGTACCATCCATTTCACTATAAAGAGATGTGTGATTTAAAATAGATAAAAATTTGGCTTACAGTGAAACAAACATCAGCAGAGTACAGTGTATCATTTGATGCTTGTCAACTGATGTTTGTAGCCCAAGCTGAACATACCACGCAGATGCGGGGAGTGAATACTATAAAACTGCCATTTTTCTTGCTGGGAAATATGGTATTGCATTGCCATATCCCGATACATGTCGAGATGTGGCTGGTGTGGAGGCTAACAAAAACATGGGTCTGTTGTTATGACATGTGGTTACACACTGGTGCATGTCGCCCTCAAAGCAGATGACTCAAGCATCTTGGGCATACTCAATAGACCAAATGCAAACATTTCTGTAGTCTTTTGTGGTGTCAGTATGGATCACTGGTATGCTTGAATGGGCAGAAAACATGGGCTATGCAAGCACTGATTTCAAATTCATCTTCATTAGTATAGAAGTGGCCACAGTGACATCATAATCCGTCCATCACTTAGCCAATAGCCCTTTTGGTGGTCAGTCAGATGGTTGTTCACACCGCTTTTCAGTCACCCACTAAACTATCCAGTCAACTAGTCAGCCTATAAAGCCAGTGAGCAAGCACAACAGTCAGTCATAAAGCAGCCCTGCTTGTCGTGTGCTTTGTCAGTCTGTCAATCAGTTATTTAGAATTCTAGCCATGCAACTAGCTAACCACTCAACCAATGAACAAGTCAGTCATTCTACATACATGGGCTGTGAGCCTTATTAAGAGCATCAGCAGGCTCTAACCCTGCGCTGCATGCATGCATACAGCATGTGGATGCTAGGCTAGCAAGCTCCAGTCTCCCCACAGGCACAACTCAGGGCCTACTGATCGGCCATGACAACATCTTTGTAACTATTGGTGAGGTGGGGGTGCTGGGAAGATGGAGAAGGGTGAATCAATGCAGGACAGTGGGGGTGCATGTTTGTGTGTTAAGAATGTTTGCTTTGCATGCATGGATGTGCATTTGTCTGTATGTGTGTGTCTATCTTTGCCTTTCTTTATTCATGTGCATTTCCTGGTGTGTGTGTGTGTGTGTGTGTGTGTGTGTGTGTGTGTGTGTGTGTGTGTGTGTGTGTGTGTGTGTGTGTGTGTGTGTGTGTGTGTGGCAATTAGGAGCAGGCCACTGACTGGAAGGAGCCAGGGGCAGTTGAAATGCCCCGGGGCCAACCGAGGGAAGGAATATTTTATCAGTCCCCTCACACGCCGTATACACAAATACACACTTGCACACGAGCATGCACAGACTCACACACACACTGCAAGCAAACAGATAATGACGTAAAAATTAGGTTAGCTTTCTTTGTGCATTTTCACTAGCTTTGTTAGCGCTAGCTAAACTGACTTAAAGTCTGTTTTATTCAGCTTCGATGGTTTTTATTTAAGTCTTTCTGCCACTCTGTGTTTCATTATCGCATTCCCTCCCCTCCTACTTCATTACCCTTCTTCTTCTTTCTCTCTGTCTGCTGGACTGTGGAGTTTGGATGGGGGATATCTGCACAGTATTTGCTCGATGCAAGACTGAGGCGTCATTTTTCCTTCATTTTTTGCTTTTTTTGTCTTCCTATGCAAATCAAAAGTGTACTGCTTCAAATTCTGGGTAGAAATTAAGCTTCCACTTCTCAGTTTCTTTACTTCCCTCTTTTGTGTCTTTATCGCTCCTCTACATCTGTCTCAAGGCATACCGTGACATTATCAAACAGTATCTAGGCTAATCTGTTATGATCTGATTATAAACCATCTCATAGGACAGACACTGGTACTAGCTGCCCCCTGTGCACGGGCACACGTGCCATTCAGAGGTGTCAGCCACTTTTCTGCTGCCTGGCAAATTAACAGCCACATATTCACCAGTCATTCATCTGCGAATAGCAGTACTGTCAGACGTGTCGCTTCTAGCGCATTGCAAGATAATTATGACATTTAGCTTTCTAATAATTTATTTTTTCTTCGTAGAAGCACCGTTGAGATGAGAAGGGTTATGAATATTAGCTTTGTGCCAGATGTCATGAGTGGGATCCTGTGCGAGGAATGATTCACAGATGGCGAAACATTTTTGGAACATACTGTATGATGTTTTTGCTAGGTTTTATAGGCTGTGGATGGACTGAGAAGAAAAGGAGTGGAGACAGGTTTTTGAGTTTATGACACTGCATTTAGTCTAAGGGCTATTGCTTGCAGGAGAGAGTGTCTTTTGCTGAGAGTGTGAGTGACCTGAAGCTGATCTCTCATAGACCAGTCCTAGAGTTTCACACCCCAGAAAGCTCACATGACCCTGGGTTGGTTGCCCAGGCAAGGCCCAGGCCTCAGGGACCTGATATCCTGTTCCACATGGGATCCACACATTTCGTACTGGCAGATGAGAAATTCATACATACATACACAAACGCCAAACATGAAACACACACACACACAAAGTGCAGACACTCTTGATGTACATTCACAATAGTGCCCTCACTCGTTTTCTCTCTAGCACTCACACACAAGACACTCACACAAATACACATACGTTACATTCCCAGAAATCCTCAGAGGGGTAAAGAAGGGCTTGCAAGAGGGAGGGAGAAAAAGAAAAAAAAGCAGCGTTTATTGTATTCAGGCCATTCATAAGCTCTAGACGTGAGGAAGGGGGAGTACAGGGGGGCTTGCAGGCAGTGGGGGGTTCCCTTTGCATGGCTCTGAAGGGCCCCTCCCACCTCCAGATATTCTGAACATGCAGGAATTCCTTGCGACGCAATTAGGGGCACATTTTCAAAAGCATCTCTCCCTTTACCGCACACATACTTGAACATACTCACATGCACCCATTTCCTATGATCTATCATGAGGCATCTTTCCAATAATGACCACTGAAGTATTCTAAACTAACACACACACACACACACACACACACACACACACACACACTTCAGTACAAAACACTCTCTGTGACCAATGCTGCTTCGCCTCCCTTTTATTCCCGAGGAGGAGGAGAGACGGAGAGAAATCCCCATGACTATTCTGCGGATAATGACATGCGCTGTCGACAAAACAATATGGCTAGTCTAGACTTCCCTTCTGCTTTTGCCAGAAAGACTACTGTTTTGGGGTCTTTGCTTTAAAGTCCAGTAATTGAATCTCGATCATAGCACTCTGAAGCATGTATTAATCTGTACAGAACATTCACCTTATTAGATTAGGCAGACAAAAAAAGTTGCCATTATTACAAACTTTAAAAAAATCAGGCTTTCCAGGTAAATAAACGGGAGGGGGGCTAAGTAATTGCTTCCTGCAATTAAAGACATTTCCATTGAAGTAATTACAGTAAATAATGAGTGCTTTGCAATAACAAAGCCAGTTACTTTGAATGATGACAGTTTTGTGGATCAGCACTGACAGATTCAATAATGACAGTAACTAGTGATTCATTTACAAGGGTGATTTGTAATTAAAACACACTAGAGACTTATTGTTGTGAGATTCTGAGCCAAGTTTGCTGCAATTATTTTGACTGCGGTGATCCAATGAGGAGGGTATCAGTAAGTCAGAGACAGGGAATGTGTTTAACAACAACGAATAAAGCAGCACAGAGCAGTTATCAGAGTAATCAGTTAATTAAAACTGTTTAAACCTCAAGTCTGTGGAGGTTCATGTGGCTTTTTACTGGAGTGTTGCATTATTAATAATCATACGGAATGTAAGTTTCCATTCATGCTCGCCTTCTCACGTGTTTCATGTTACCATGTCTACTGACGGAATTGAAAATGTAAAGTTAGACAGACCGACAAGGTTTGGTCGGTGCACAAAAACAATGTGGATTTCAAATTAGGCAACTGTGTTGGGTATTTCTCGCAGTTTTATGGCGTTTTATAGGCCAAATGATAAACCTTTTAAGAAGGGTAATATACTGAATATTAGACCTTTGTTAATGGTCATACTCTCTGTGAAAGTGTTCCTGTGCTTCTGTGTGTTATGGCTGAGACCCACCCACTGTTGGCTATTGGGGGGGAAGGAGGGATCAGGCCTGTTGACATAGCCATAGGTGATGGCAAAAATGTCAGTGTAAATGTGACTGCTCTCTCTGTGCCATTTTCCCGTAAAGGGTCATCACCACAGGCTGCCCGACACGCTGGAAACTGCCTCAAGCACAGGGCAGCGACACGACATTAAACTGCAGTATGCCTCCACGCACAGGAACACACATATACGCACACACCGACTGCTTTTTATTCCCACTTCCAGATCAGTTGAGGAAGAAAGAATGAGTGAGAAAGAGACAGACGGTACAAGCTAAAATGAAAGTGTAGGGCGATGAATTCACCCTTTCATGTCGAGCACTTTTGCTGTGTAACTATTGATTTTTCCCTTCTTGCTTTTGTGCTGAAGTTTTCTCTTTTTTTCCCCTAACCTAGAGATAGAAGGCCAGACTCGGTTCAAATGGGGGCACTTGTAAGGGGGGTCCGCATTCAAGTCGGGGAAGAGAAGTCCTCAAAAACCCACACACAAACACACAAAAGGGTAACATTCCTGAAATTTAGCCTCTTTTGCTTCTTTCTCACTCTTAACACTCACTTCCAATTGTTTCACTGCCTCTCACGTGGCTTTTGACACCTTCGACTCACCGAGCTTCAGCCAAACTCAGCTCACAGTGAACAGCTAGAGAGAAAAGGGGAGAGTCAAATGGACTATGAGAGAGGAGGGGAAGGGGGGAAGGGATTGTAGAGAGGACAAGGACTATAACAAAAGCGAAGAGCACTTAACAGCACAATGGCACGGCAGTCCTTTCCAAAAGTCAGCTGATGTGCTGAAGGGCGTTCAAAAGTCCTTCAATGTATGTGCGGGACAAAGAGAAGGAACCTTTAGCTAATCTCAAGGAAAAACATCCCATTGGACTTTGTTGTGGACTTAAACTCAGTAAATGTATATATATTTAGCAGGAGAAAACCTGTACTCACTAAAGTCTGCTATTAAACCATCAAAATATACTTTCAATAAACTCAAAGTGACAGTAACTACATCTTTCTTTCAAGAGCTCTCTACTAAGCTGTAGTATCAAGGTGTAATTTTTAGCCAACATGACTTTCCAGAAAATACATCCTTTCAAATTATATTTTATAAAAAAGCTACATTTTGCAAAATTATATCTTACTGCAGGACTAACTTGTTTAACTTCAAGCCATCAGTCAGGAAATATATCATTTCAGCACCAACAACTAGCGTGTTCTGTCTTTAATCTTGTCTTTATGATCAGGGTACAGTTCTACTAACCAAACTGAAGCTTCTCAGTTTATTTATTCAGACTTCCGTGTTTAGCACTTGTTTGCGTCTGCATTTTTCCACATGGTAACTATCTGAATGACACAGCCTCTGATAAACGCTTTTAATACACATGGATTTTCCCACTCATGCTAACCTATCAGCACCAGCCAAACTGCATGTAGTTAGATAATACAGGCACGCTAACCCTGCGGTGGTAAGTGCTAATAATAGCGCATTAGCTTCCAGGGAGGGTTGTTTTTTTTTTTTGGGAATAACAGACGGTTTCAGTATTATGAGGGAGTATAATATGCTCTTCGCCCACAAGCTCAGGTTACTGAAGGGGTGGTTTTGAAAACAGGATAACTTATTATCCGAGCTACAACCTACTCTATTTAAATTATTTAGGATCTATTTAGGATTTTAGCTTATTTTTATGAGTAAACAGGGCAAAAGGAGTAGGAGAGATTGAGTGTATGAATTTTTTAATGATAGGATGCCCTCTTAATCACTCCTACATAAAAAAATAATAATAATTAATTTTTAAAAAATGCATTGCAGATTCTCTCTATAAAGGAATGTTACATCCTCACTTCCTACTTCTTGTCATGTCCTTGATAGGGAAAGGATGTGGTGCTATGGGGATGTGGGGGATTTGTAGTCCTATCAGGCGACCCATATACAGTCCTGATAAGACTTCTGGGACAGGGACAGAGGAAGAGGAAGTGAGTGGGTTTACAGCAGCCTACTTCCTGTGGAGCATGGGCCCATGTGGACAGGAGTGATATGCCCCCCGTGGATGCTGGCACTCTCGCCGCACAGTCCCACCAAGTCATTTCCTGAAAGAGGCAGCTCTCTCTGGGGGTGACTTCCTGTAAAAGTATGACCTCTTTGTTGCTTAAGAGTATCTCAGAGGAACAAAGACCTGGGAGAGCCCTTGGGAGCTAATGTGTACAATATATTGGCAGTTTGTGTGTTTAACACCGCCATTCATGCTTTTGCTCTAAAGGTTATCACTACTAAGAATCTTTGCCCCAACTCCTGCTCATCTCTTTGAGTTTCACCAGTTTGGAGTAGGAAGGGATGATTGGGTTACGTCTAAATGTATGTGTTCACAAGTGTGTGTACCACAAGTGGGATGCCTTGTGTTGCTTTGCAAACACACTAAGTAAACCCCCAAGTTTCCCTTCAGCCCACCCTGCTGCTCTTGTGCTGCTCTACAAGTATTTGTTATCTAGCCTTCTCTTTCCTCCCTCTGTCTCTAAACTCTTAGAAAAGCTTGCTGAGGTCTTTATCTTTCACTCAAATCCCTATAGCAGGTATACATGTCAAAGGGACCAAGGGGAGGAGGTCTCTGGGGGCAGCATGTTTGGTCTAGGTCAGCCTTGGGTCAAGCTTTGGCCTAGCTCTCTCATTCTATACTTCCAGCTTCCCACATGCCAGATTACCTGGACTCACAGCGTGCCACCTCAGCCATGGTATTTCACACCTTTATGCTCTTAAACACAATTATCGCCAAAAGTTGAACAAATAATTTGAATTGTAGGTGTTCAATATAACTACAGCAGGAAATACTGTGGCAAAAAGACCCAGTAATCAAATCCGTGACCTTACAATATGGTGATTTTAGTCACTTTTCCACTTTCAAATGAATGAATGTTTGTGTGGATACAGGTTTGATAGAAGCATTGCATGTGTCATATGAAGGTTACAAAATGAGCCTCAACAGAAATTAAAGTAGCATCGACCTATATCTAATAACAAAGAACCTCCACAGGGAAGCAGGTTGTGACCACAAATGGCGCTTCACTGGTGTTTCCCTGGCATGAAATTGGCTTTGTGTGGGTGTTGTTGGGAGAGCCGGCTGGTAAATTCTCCCCTTCTTTTGTTAGAAAGGGGGGGGGGGGGGGGGGGGGGGGGGTGAGCTTCATGCATAATGGTCTTAGCCAGGGAGGTCTGGAACTGTCCATAAATTGAATTATTTCAATTTGAGGCAGAGAGCGAGGGAATAATAGAGAGTTGCATTTACATGTGAACATATGCATGTGTGTTGATGGAGAGAGGCTCATTTTTATTCTTCTACAGGCCTCATATTGGCAAGTGAGTATATAAGCCAAGTTGCAGAAGATTACAGTGAAGGCCACATGTTACCTTGCAGCAGGAAGCTATGCTAATGGGGGGGAAAGAAAGCTGACTGATGCCAAAATAACCGTATCCCTTATGAACATTACAGTTTGTCATATATTTCTATTCTTACAAAGATATCAACTGTAATTAAAACAACTTTAATGTTAGTCTATGTTAAAGTGTTTTGATCGTTTGTTAAGTCTTTTAAAAGCAAAGCTCCAAACTTCAAAAATGCTGAAACATCGAATATGCACTTGTGTTTGTTTAGAAATGTGTTTTAGGGAAATGGTGTGTGGGTGTGGGGTGAAAATATTCCTGACACAATGTATTCGGCAGGGGAACATATGGCATACTGGCAGCAAGCTAGTTATCCTTATCCTCTTTGGAGGCTAAAATTAGCACTTCACTGTTTGTAGCTTTAAGCTGGACTCTAACCACTGTGATGGGGCTAATAATAAAGGAAAACAAAATGCTCAGTTGGCACAAGTACTTCGCATCCTCTGCCTTCTTTTTCGCTCTCTAGCCAACCTCCTGTTCCCCTCTCTGCCTGTCTTTCACCACTCCCTTTTAGCTCCTAATACTATTTCGACTAATCACTCCAAATTCAAAGACTAAATCATACTAAACATACCCACATGAAATGCATTGTTATCATATAAACGTTACTTGATCAAGATTCCCCCGTAAGCCTGTGTGTCAGGAAAGCCAGGATTTCCTGAACATGGACCCCTTGGCTAGCTTAAGAGCATAGGATGATGGGGCTAATCTCTTTCTCAAAAGCTTAAATAAATAATGTGCTCTGTTCATGTGAGTGTTGCCCATTACTGTGTTTTTGTGTGTGCCAAGGAGTTAAACAATGATTCTCCTTTGAACAAAGTGTTAATAACCTTTTGCTTTGCGTTGCCTCTCCTTGCCTTTTTCCTTATCTCCCTTTTTATAATTCTGCCCAAGTGAATGCTTAAACCACGTCTCTGACATACAAAAAAAATAAAAAATAAAAAGGAGATGTTACTTGTAGCTTTTCCTCCAATACTTACAAAAATAAAATGCTCACAAAAACTCAGCTGGCCATTGACTCCTGGTGTCTACTGGCAGAGATGACTAAATTCTGTGGTCTTCCAGTCTGCTATCAGGGTTTTCCCTGAAAAGTTAACATCTATCTGATCAGAGGCCTCCTGGGCCCTGAGCTCAGCTCTTTTTCAAGTGAAGAGGTGTGGGAGGAGTAGGAAGAGGAGGGAGAAAGAGTTAGCAGGGAGAGGAAGACTGAAGCAGAGAGAGTTTAAGGTCGTTTTCTGGGCCAGATATAATGTGTTGTGACACATAAGCGATGAGTTGCTGTGATTTTACTGTCAGACTCTCTGTGAACCACGATTAAGAACCAAGGCATGCTCTTGCTCCTAAGAGCTTGTTGGTGTGCGTTTGGTCCTGAATCTGCTGTGTTTGTGGGTCTCTGTATGATTTAATGCAATTTTGATCTGAACTGAAAACAGAAAACTATAAGGAATGCACAACGTAAAGAAATTTTGTCACCATTTAGATTCACTAGTTTCCCCTACACATGTACAGAAACACACAGACACACGTGCATGAGCGTGCTTTAACTTTTTCCCCATTCATTTGCATGACAAGTGCATTGCCACATTTCCACCGGTTTAGGTTTGCAAATCAAACATGAAAGGGGATATATATATACATTTTCTATATATAGACAGATAGCGAGAGAACAGAAAGAAAGATATCAATTTAACCAAAGTGGCATCTTTTTTAAGGAACAGTGATACTACAATTGTGCAAATTATGGTGCTTTGCAAAAAATAAACCCAAAAGGAGATCTCAATTGACACTTTTCAAACAAAATCTTGGATTTATGGGTGCTGATTCAAAACGATTTAAGTCTGAAAACTTGAGGCATGTGTGAAAAATCTCGCTCTTATATGAATTTAATTTCCTACCCACAGAAAAATATTCCACAGTCTTCCTCTTTTATATATTTAACTTTTCTTATCATAATCTCCCCACCCTGACACACAAGAGACAGACACAGACATACAAGGCAAAGAGGGGTGAGTAAATAGTATCTTTTAGCAAATACCAGTAATTAGATATAAGCATTTGGCATTCACGCCAGTCACAAATTAAAGAAGAGCCTTTCCTGTAAACAGACAGTGAGAATGTGTCTACATCATTAGTGTGCCACAATTATAACATGGGAGCTAAAGATACATTTAACTCCCGCTTGCACTCCCTCTGTGGAACAAATGAAGTAGAACCCTTTTCTCTCTTGAAACGACAGCAAACTACATGATCTGACCTAAGTGCATTTGTCTGTGAAATGAGAGAGATAAAATGCAACACAGGCAACTTTAAAATAAATAAAAGCAACGCATTAAGTGAGCACTTTTTGTCTCATGTCATTTTGAAGACTTAAGCAGAACACATCCTGAACTAGCACAAAGACTGAGTGAAGGCACATAACAGCCAATGGAGTGAAGGGAAAGAGAAGCTAGTTGGTGTGCATGCAAGTGCACGTATGCACTTATGAATATGTATTTCATGTAAATTGTGAAAGACATATTGCGATGGTCTCTAGACTTTGCATTTCTTTGGTCATATGTAACCAACAGACAGGCTGAGATTCAGACAAAGAGAAATGTTTCTTCTCTTCTGTTTCTTTAAGTCAAGTCTCCATTAAATAAGACAGAAGCAGTGGTAGGAAAAAAAAAAAATCAGTATGTACAAATATGAAACCAACACTCAGCAACACACAGCACACAATTCCCAGAGTCAAGGAGTCAAAAAAGTTCTGACATCTTATCAGAAAAGGTTTTATAACTATTACTTTATTACACACGAGACACATTTGTGCCAATAAAACAAAGATAGCGAAGCTGACTGACAAAGTAGACGATCATTTCACGTGTGAAACGATGCAGAGGGGAGGAGACGACTTTGTTTACCTATACCTCAGACCCTTGCTTCCTCACAAACTCAGCGGCTGTGTGACACCAGCCCTAATCCTAAAAGCAAACTGGCCTCTCACTGTGGGAACCTGATACAATTTCCTCTTTTTGAGTGGGGGAAAACTCCGGCCACTCTGAGTTTTCTTATTGCCTATGAGGCAATAAAAAGCCATCAAGGGCTATCATTTTCTGCAAGGCGAGTCATAACATGTTGGCCGACGCATCAGCCACTGAGAGATAGCGAGGCTGTAAAGATCTCTGTGAATCTGAGAGAGGAAGGTTGTGATTGAACACCAAGAGGCCAAACATCTCTTTTCCCAGATAACCACAGATAATAATGTTTATAATGCAGTAATCCAGTTTAGACTGAATAAACATAGCGACCAGCAACACTCAGTTGTTCAAGGATGTTTCCCCAAGGTGTTCTGTGATGCAATTACCCTTTATATAAGTCTTTCATGCATTAATTTTATTAAACAGAAACTTTAAGCTCATGTGACCCTGTAGATATGAAACTCTTTTTGACGCATTAGCACATGCTTGCACACTTTCCTTTAACCCCCTAAGGGACAAAGACAAGCTTAAGGTGGCACGGCCAAAACTTTTTCACCTTTGGACTGACTGAAGATTTTATTTGCTAGCAGTGGCATATTTTCCTCAATAGACTCCCAAACAGCACTCTGCATCATTTAACACACTAATCAGGGGTAACTGTTCTGCCCCTCTTTTTGACACAACAAAGCATCGAGATGGTGTCCCAGCATTCACCCTGAGAATCTCTCCCTTCCTCCTCATCGCACTCTCTCGTTTTGCTCCGTTTCTGTTTCTCGCTGTCTTTTTCTTCCACTTTCATCTTCTCCTCTTTTCCCTGTGTTCACGCTCTGAAGATATCAAAGACTGAATCCTGTTTGTGTCTGCCAGCTACTGTACTTACACACCTCCAGTAATACGGACTACAGTCTAATCAAGGGAGCCACAAACCTTTTATCTGCCCACAGAGCCTCACATTTAAACAGATTACCGGTAAAGCTGGACACCAGTAAGACAATTACCGGACGTAGGATCTTCCTCGATAACGTCTAGACAGTGTCTAGACAATATATGCATTCACAAAATGAAATACAGTTTTTTTTAAGGTATGTCTATAAGTTCTTTAATACTTGGTTGTGAAGAATCTACAAATTTTGCATGAATGAATAAAATCACTGACTATTAAAAGTTTTCAATGTGGGCCTGTGTTGTAAATACACTGTAACTGCCTTCCGGGACTTATTTATTAAAGTGCATCTGATTCCCTCAGTTATTAGTCTTTAGCTCATTATTGCAACAAAAAATTGAAAAGAAAAGTGCATTTATGAACTCCTGGAAGAGAAAAGAAAGTCGGGGAGGGGATTATTTCACACAGACACACAGAGTTCTCTCTTCCAGTCTACTGGACAATCGGACCAATTAATCAGTGACTCTGAGGGCACCACGTGAAGCTGAATGATTGGACGAGGAGAGCAGGCTGCTGATTGCCTGGCACCTCTGTCTATGTCCCTGTTTGCCCACCCTAGGACTGAAGACTGCCCAATGAGACAACAGAAAGCAGCAGCTCCTGTGTGGCCTGACCTTGTTGGAGGGCACAGAGATTGGAGGGTGAATAAATGGATAAATGAATGGATCACAACAACAGGAATATTCCACATTGATCAATGGGAATTTGCGGCCACTGGAGGTTATACGCAGTGATTAACAGCGAATGCAAGGATGATCTATTCATTCAAATACATATCAAACCAGCGAAGTTGACTATCCAAATGTTTTTAGAGCCACATCCTCAAGAAGTGGTAGGCCAAATGCCACATCCTTCACCAGGCTAATCCCAGCTGGGACTGGGCAAATGTTGCCTTCGTCAGTACTCGCAGTCTTCACAAAGATGACATCTATCTAATCATAATGTACAATAAGCATACAGGAATTTTAAAGTGAAAACTAGAAACATTAGTTTAAACATCAGCGTGTGCAAAATAGATGAACTGGTTTATTGGACTATGAAAACATTTTAGACTTGGTTTTACAGACTTTCGGTTAGTTACACAGAATAATATGAGCATAAATTAAATTATTCCAAATATACAAGCCAATTTAAAAAAAAAAAAAAAAAAAAAAAGGAGCTAGGCATCACACAACATGCCTAAATCTCAGACTACTACTCAGACACATAAAATGCATGCAGACACCAACACATAGCCTTACAGGGAGCTATTTGTCTTGGCGCGGCACACTGTACTCTTTACAAACGGTCTGGGTAATTGGTGATACATATCTAATATCACCAGTCATCGCCTCACTCCCTGGATGTTTCTGACAAGCAGAGAAGGAAACCCTGTAGCTTTCAAAAACAGAGCAAACACTTTGCTCCGCTCCTCTGCTGAACTCACATACCACATCGCTGCAGCTGCCCAATTCAGTGCCTGAATGTTATTCTGTTTCCTTTGCACGCCAGACCCTCGGAGAAGCCAAGGGGTGTCCTCACAAATTCACACAGGCAAAGAGGAGTATTTTATATTGGGAGAAAATGAGAAGGCCCGCTCATGTCCATGAGGGACACCCCTCCATCGCAGGCATATATGATCTGCTAGGTTTTCCTCTGCCCTTCGAGCATTATACTTTTCACAGAAAAGCAAGATCCAAGGCTGCAGAAAAGCTTCTCCAGAGGGCTTCTGGGTATTAAACAAAGGAGCCTGTTGGTAGGAACTAGCGAGCAAACAGCTGGGCTAATAGAGCGGGACTAATTAACTACAGGGTCGCTCTCCGACTCTACTTGTCGATGCTTGCTGGATGTTTACAAAGACATCCCAGAGAAAGGGAGGAGAAAAATAAGAGGCTTTCTTCTTTGTCTGCTCTTTAGGGAGAAAGGAGACACCCAGGACTGATTTTAATGACATATGTGAAGCAAATGTGATCCTCCCTCCATTTTTTTTTTTTTTTTTAAACTGCCAATGGAATTTAGTGCTAAAAAATACCATCGGCATTGTGGTCAAAGCACAAATACCATAACTAAGAACGCAGCATGTGAACATTGTCACCACACGCAAAAATAAAAAAGGGTTGTTTTTTTCACATTGTCACTGTGGCACTCAGAGCACTGCAAAACATCTGCTGGTTTAAGAGTTATTATTAACTAGCTTATTATTAAAAGTACATTATATAATTATCATTTAATTTGCTTTGTGAAAAATATTTTTCCCACAAATGAATTCAACAAGATTCACATGGTGAACACCAACTTTATATAATGCAAATCCCTTCTCATGAGTCTTACACTGTTGAATCTGGGAACACGAGTACACTTCCGGATAGAGAGAAAATTTTATACCAGTGGCCAGTGAACCCTTAAGAAAAGAGGAAAGAGTGAAGCATGTGTTTGTCACAGGAATAGCCTCAGAAAAAAAGAGAGAGATGAGAGGAGAGTTCACTAGTTAAAGGCCCGCAAACAGACAGCATCGCTCTTTTGCGCCACTATAGGTGGAGGATTAAGAAGAGATGAACGTGGGGTAGACGATAAGAAGACCAGATACAAGGAATTATACAAAGATTGAGTGCTAAAGGAGGTATAGAAAGTGTGAGGACATGGACTGATGTACTTGAAAGAACTGGAGTAGAGGAGGTGAGTTGAAGGATAGATGAAATGAAAATGGAGGGAATGAGCAAAGAAGAGAAAGATGGCCATTAGCTGTGCAGCTCTACAGGCAGTGGGGAAGAAAGAGACATGAGAGAGAAAGGTCAGTGAGAAAGCAATCTGTAAAAGGTAGAAAGGAGGAAAAGGTAAAGGAAAGGGATCAGAAATAACAGAGAAACAAAGAAGTGATCAAAGAGAAAAGGAAGAAAAAAAGGTTAAAGAAAGGTGCAAAGGGAAGAGGAAATAAAGTGAAAATTGAGAAATGGGGCAGATTGAATAAATGAGTGTAAAAATCTGAAAAATTGTATTATTCGCGGAGAAAGAAATAGCAACAGAAGAAAAGATAAGCAAAAAGCATGGCAAAATGTACAACACAGAGGGAAAACAGAGCTGTGAAAAATGTAAGAGGGAATGATGGGGAAGAATTAGAGCGCAAAAGGAACAAAGAGAGGTGAGAGAACGGGAAAGAAGAAGGATAAACAAAGGTGGTGTTTTAGAGCGAGTGGGAGGCAAGGAAGAAAAAAGAGGGAGGAGAGAGAGAAAAACACAAGGATACACAAGGAGGGAGAGAGAAACCGTCTGACAGTAAAATGAAAGAGAGACAGGAGAGTAGGTGGGAGACAAGGGAAAACTGGAGAAGAGAGGGAGGATGTTGAGATGAAAGAGAGAGGGGGGGTGAAGCTGTTGGGGAGAGAGAGTGAGTAAAGTGCCAAACAGATAAATAACCAGCTTACTGGGATTACCAAGTGACTGACACAGAATTTGCCAGAGCCAATATGACGTGGCACTGATAGCTCTTAACCCATATAAACCTGAAACTGGTCCAAGATGTCCTCCAGTATTTACTGTTGTCACTGCATTCTAATGCTCACCACTGTGTGTGTGCTACATACATGTGGACTTACATATACGGGCACATAGCAGGAGAGTTGTCAGCTTTGAAAAGACATTATTAAAGCTGGTTAAACGTTACCTGGATAAAAAATACAAATTAAGTAAAAATGCACAACATGTCCAAACGAATGCGGACATGTTATCGTCCCTACGAGTTATCCGACTAAACAGTAGAACTTGATTGTGCCTCAAATCTCAATCAATCAATTATATATTCCTGAAAGGACATATAGGAGTGCTTTCACTTCAAACAAGCAAAAACAAGACTGACAAGTTGTAACAAGGAAAAAAAAACAACGACAACTAAACACATTAAAAAGGCTGGCACAGTCATACTTAGCTATTGTGCAATTTTATATGTATTTATTCACATGGATGTGCGACATCACTCTGCTTTAAAAACTATATATCATAATAGCACTTTACACCATCAACCTCTGGAGTTTTTGTCTGAGGGAAGAAGTTTCCATTTTTGAAATGCCAATGGGCTAAAACTAGAATCACATGCTGTAACAGCCTCCACTTTTTCCAAGAGCCTCTCCACCAAACCTTGATGGAGTTTTATACAGTTTGATGTGTCTTATTGCACCTCCTGGTTAAATAGAATAAATAAAACGCTAGCAACCATGTTTGACGGCCTCATACACATATACATGCATGATGTTTAGCTGCCATCCTGCAACACTTGGACGAATCAAAGCACATCATTCATTTTGCTGAAGCACATACACATTCTCACACACACAAAACACCCTCCATTATACTCTGTAATTACTTTAATAACAAACAAAAATCTGCAACAGCCTGGAAAAGGAGTTGGGGAAACAGAGATATGAAGAGATAGAGGGTGATGCGAGAGAGTCGGAGGAGGTGGGCAGACATAAGGAGCGGGTCTATAATTGGAAAGATGTGAAAAATGAAGTGTCAGTTTGGTCAATAGAGGGCAAAGGTCACAGAAGCAGGAGCCCAAACTCTGCACAGAGCACACTCATTAGAGCGACCAATCAGATCTCGCCTGGTTGCCCCAGACCATTACTCATCACAGGCAGAGGAGTGCAGACACATTTCCACAATATCTCTTTGTCTTCCCCCATTTTACTGTAATTTCACTCTTATTTTATCAGTTTGGTCTCCTCCTCCATATTATTTCAATTTTGTCTCAACTCGTGTCTGACCTCTCAGTCCTGAGCATTACTGAAGAGGGAGAGTCAAGCGCATACATATACAAGACAGAAAATGTGCGCGAAATAAAAAAAAAAAAAAAAAGGAGAGACAACAAGACCAAGTGTGAGACAGACTGAGACAAAGAGAGACAGAGTATGTGTGTGTGTTGACTATATAAATGGCTGCTCGTTGGAGTGGAAGGCATGGCGGCGCTCTCTGCTCCCACCCAGGCTCTGCCTCCTGGCACTGGCAACCCTGCAAACTGCTCGCCTTGACATCGCCTTCAATAATATATGAAGTTGCTTTTTTGACTACAGTTTGTTTGCAGCGCCTTCCCACCGCCACCATTTTCCCACTGCTGCCTCTCTCTCACAGCCTCTTTAACACACTCAGAGGCACACACATATTTTCTGATTGCATGTAGATATCCAACTCTGGCAGATTTGTCCAGTGGAAGGGAGAGTATGTATTGGAAGTGTATGCACAATAACAATAAAAAAATAGGATTAAATTATGATCAGACTGCATGTTTTACATGCAATATTCTTCCAGATTAGTTCAGAATAGAAGCGGCATGAATGCAAAGACTGTTGTAAATGTAAGCAACCTCTAATAAAGGTCTCAAGCTTCACAGCATAAGTTATTTTAACAAGTTATTAATGTGGGGGATTTTACACTCTCTAAACACTTTCAAGTGCATGAATTCCCAAAGAGAGGAGCGTAAAACAAAAACAAAAAAGTTGCTGCACTCAGGTAAAGACTATCTACCAAAATATGTCTACACTGTTTATGTGTTCCTATGCAAAATGAAAAGTCCCTACTAGATCCCAGAGGAGCTTTCACATACTTGACCGTGACCTCTGACCCCTCTGTGAGTTCTGTTGCAAAAACCAATCCCCTTTCCAAATACTCTGAATCAGCCTCTCTCACTTCGTCCTCACACATAATAAAGTTTTCTCTGACGGATGTCGTATAATATACTCTGCATCTTGGTCAACACATAAACGGTGCCCCTGTCCTCTGTCACATGATCTCTTACCTTGTTCGCTGCTGTTGTCACCACTGTGCGATGTGTGTCCCCCGCTGGATGGTCCCGGCGTGCCTCCAGAGCGCGTGGACGCCGTGTCATCGTGATCTCTGTTCCAGGACGTCTGAGAAAAAGAGAGAGACAAAATCGAAAGGTTAATCAGCTAATCGAATACTCAACTTTCACTGATTTAAGTGTTATTGTGATTTTTAACCAAATTTCATTATCATCTTTTGAAAGCTCTGGTCTAGATGTAATGTCCATTACGTCCAAGAGAGCCAGTCAAACTCAAATGAAATCAATCTCTGCCAACTCTCAGCCCAGTCATCCAGTGTGTGTGAGGCCCTGCAACAGTCTTATGGAATAAGGATTATTGGGGCTTGATAAAGAGAAAAGCTCAGACAAATAGAAAGTGAACATGTTGTATTAGTTCCCAGCTTTCTGAGGCATGCAATCTGCGGCTGCCTCCATTTGGCTCAAACCACTAGCAGATGAAAATACAAAACAGCTACAACTTAAGATAGGCTTCAGCAAGCGCCAGGGAGTGATGTCATCCGAGCAGAGTGGAGAAGGAGGGAGAGAGAGAGCGCGAGGTAAATAACTCAAAGTATTGCTACATAAGTATAATTCCTCTCTTTTGTCCAAAAGGGAAAGGGGGGGAAAAATGGATGACCAGTCCCACTAATGTTGAATTAAACTTCATCTGAGGCAGCAGAGCCAAGACTGGGACATAATCAAATAAGCTAAAGTTTTCCCACAGTTGAGCAAAAAAAAAAAAAAAAGAAGAAGAAAAAGTATTGCATGACAAACCAAACTAAGGCTGATTTTAAAGAAATGAAAAAGTCTAAGCAACGCAAAAGTATAAAAACTCATTCCTTTTTCTATAAGGGTTTTTTTAAATAGATAAACTTGACTGACAGCAGACTAAGATTCTTTTTACTCTTACTAGTTTGTGTCATCAAAACACAAGCAGCTGACTAGACAGAGAGACTCAGGAGACAGGGTTTTATTTATATATAGTTATTTGTGTGTGTGTCTTAGGCCAGATGAGTGTCAGCTGCACACTGGATGGTAGAGAGCTAATGGCCCAGAAAGGAGTAAAAACCAAAGACACACACACACACACGCATGCACACACAAAATAGTGTCCACAGATGCAGGCAGAAAAAAAAAATAGAGGAGTCAAGTTTTCTCCCATATATACAGGTTCGATGCTTACAAACAGACATACACTGTGCATACAGCCTGCAAAGAAAACACATAGAAATCTCACCCTGCCCCATACAAAGCCGCTGCGTACTATTGAAACTAAACCAGATGTTACTTCTTATCTCTGAGTGCCTCTGAAAAGCAACATTAGCGCTGAGGACAGGAGAGAAAGAGACTTCAGAATAGAAGGAAATGGAATCTAATGTGTTATCACACACAGTTTGCTATCACAAAAAAACAACGCAACAAACAAAACACACGCAGACAAACACTTATCGAGCCTCCTCTACCGCCCGCATGAGCCTATCTTTGCTCGGTGAAATCAAATGAAGGAGATATCAAGGGGCAATGTGGTGTTTGCATCACGCTTTTAGGGCTTTGCGACGAAATGACTGATAGAAACCCACACGGAGGAAGCAAGAAAGGAGACGAGAGGAGCACACTGGGGAACAACTGGTTTCAATTGGGACACTACAATTGGCTCTGCCGCAGCAAGAGGGTTTCAAGTTGAGTTTAGCATTATAAAAAGGCAGACACTAATTCATGACTCAGGTTTGTTTTAAACAAAATATAGAAGGAATAGAATAACAGAAAAGAAAAGAAAAGTCAGCAAATTCAACACATTTGGGGTCTGTTAGAGCTCTTTTGATGTTCCTGGGCTATGAAATTATATTCCAGTGCTTACATGGACAATATAATTGTTGTTTTCCAAATTAGGCTTTGAGGCTTTGCAATAAAGAGGGGAGTCACTGCACAAAGGCATGACTAGGATGGCGACTGGTTAGATAAACGCTGATTTTAACAGGGATAAGATACCAAAAAGATCCCTTCTCCACCTCTTACAAATTCTTTTTTGCTGACCGTAGAACATTGAAAAATGAAACACCCGTGCATGACCAAGTTAACTCCAGAGAACATCAGAAGTGAGGTAATCCAGACCACATGCTCAGCGAGCAAAAAGTTAACTCCGGCTTTTGCCATTTTTTTCAAAAGTGAAGCATTTAAAATATGAGCAGAACTTGTTTATTCAGAGCGCAATGAAAAAGAATAGTACAGTACCCCAGGGATGTCGAACAGCAAGTATTAAAAACCCAAGAGCCTCAGCTTGCAAAAAGGATATTTTTCCCCCCCCATGTTCTTTTTTTGTTAATTCTATAACAAATTCCATTTGAAAATATAATTAGAAAGTGGAGGGGGAAATGGCAAACTACTGCATTAGCTGTAATTGAACAAAAGAGCGCTTTGCCTGCTGGGAGGTGGCCACTGAGGCCCCACGGGAAACGGGGCGGGGCTGAGACAGGACCTGGTGGCATCTCCGCGGGGATGAGGAGTTTATTTATAATCGCAGGCCGCGCTTGGATGGAAAGGGCCTAACACTGATCTAACACACAATTATTGCACACACGGCTGAAAACACACAACCAACAAACACTCGTAGCAGTGCGCACAGGTCATGCAGTGCATTTGCACACACACCCAGTCACAAGTAAAATTTTTTTGATCACTTGGTTTGTGTGCACACACACACACACACACACACACACTCACACTCACAAACACGCTTTTCATTTACCTTATACAAACACATCACATCGCTGCCATACCCACAGCCTCTATTTAACAAAAGCACACACCTTGACCGCAAGACACAGGGAAACAAAACAATGCACACCCTGTGCCAGCAAGACTACGGCACACAATAAAGATCTTCACCTTCAAAATATGGGGTATGTAAATTTTCAAGATGAATAGATGCATAAATAGAAAGCTTGAGGTAGTGGAAAGAAGGAGAAACTTGTCCTTCTGCACACATAGCAGCACGCTTGATTTATTCTGTCCCTTAATGAGCCGCCATAGTCTCTCACTACCTCTCCGTTCCCCTCTCTTTAACTCTTCCCTTTACCCACCGTCTCCTGTGCAGGATGCACATTAATTCAATGCTTAATTGTTTAGTAAATTCAATTTTCCACATTCTATTCTGCCTATCTTTAGGTAAAGTTCTTAAATCGGTGCCGCCAAGCTGTGGGAACCCTGTTTTTGAGCCATGCATACCTTTTTTTTTTCATTACCATTTTTCTTCCCTACACCACCCTAATTCGCCATGAAAAGATTTTCCTTGCTGGAAATTCTGATTCCACTATGATCGGTGAGGCATTCCAATCCAATGCATTCTCATTGTGCCGCGTCTTAGATGCAAGAGGAGCTTCCCTTTCTGGCTGTGCCAGGCCCCATATCATACAAGCACTCATGCAAGAAATGTTGCCTTGCCAATTCATTTGCAATAATAAAGAAAATGGTTAAGGTTGTTGTGCTTTGCCCCCCCCACCTACGCTTCTCCCTTTCTTCACTCTGAAATATCTTTTGTAATGATATGGATATTTACTTTTCACTCTGTGCCAGTGAGCGTGCGGAAATAATCATATGTGCATACTTACAGGCACAGACATAAATATCCAAATAACCCCCCACACATACACTCTTCACTGGTGGTACATCTGAATCAAAGATGACAGTTGAGCTACTCCATCCCCCAGAATTCTTTGGTGCATCTACTCTCTGTGGTAGTTTTCTTTAACACCATTTTTGACCTTTGCAACAGCACTGCTTTCTCAAGTTGAAACCGGCGAGAATGCCATGTGTTGCAGCAGCAAGATGGCATGCAATAACTCCAGACACATTCTGCCACTCAGCTGAATGCTGGTGGGAAAGCTGTAAGTGAAAGGGGCTGAAAGGCCAGCTATTGTAAACTCTTGTTTACTTTGCTTTTCACTGTAACTAGATAAAGCAGGATCTGCCTCTCTGATAACCTGCCAGGCAAGTGCTTGCCCGACTACTTCGGTTTTCTGTGCTCTCTCCACCCCTCTCCTCCCCTTGTTGCAATATTACTGCTTCCAAAATGAAAAGAGGGGCTGATAATGGTATGCGTGTGGAAAAAAAAAAGGGGGGGGGGGTGTAGAGAGAAAAGACCCCTCACTCCCTCCCATTCTGTTCAACACTCCCCCTTCCTCCCTAACTCTTCACAATAGACAAAGAAAGAAGAAATAACCTTATAATTGCTAAAGGGGGTGAGGGAGAAAACTGGATTTGGTCTCTTGAGTAAGTAAAGTATGCTACACTCAATAGCCGTCAGGTACTCTTCAAACGGCTTTTTAAAACCGGTGGGTTAACCTCATAGAGACAACCAAAGATAATTACATGTTTAAGATAATTACCAGAGCTTTCAAAGTCCATTTAGATGACACTCGTGGAAACTGACAAACTGATTTCCCTTCCTCTGTGGCCTCTTCTACTGCAGCTCTTACTATAGACTCCCTGGTTACCCTCTATGAGCTGAAATCCAAACAAAAACATTAGCTCAAGTGCTTTCCCTTCTCCACGCCATCGAACCCCAAACAAAGCAATGGAAAGGTGGGCATTATTAGTTAACGACACGTTTTGCTGTGGTTTCTTCGTTAGCCTAGTCTGACTTGGAGCCACTGCGCTGGGATGTTCTCGGTGGATTCCTTGGAGACGGGTTGTTTGTGATGGTGGCCATTGTCAGAGGCTTGCAGGGGGTTAAGGGGGAGAGGAACTTTCCATTAGCTAAGTACACATGTGTTAAGCCAGGTTATTGTTTACTTAGCCAAAGAAACCACAGCAGGCCTCAGGGACAGACATGGCCGCCCATCATAAGTAACAGCAGACACAAACCAAAAACTTTATTTGTAACTGGGAAATTCTGACTATCATAGTGTGTCTGTCACACAGTGAGGCCGCACTAAGCACTAGTTTTAAAAACAACTCATAAATCAACTTTAACAAAAAAGGCCATAACACCAAAATAAAAAAACAAAACATACGCACTTTAGATGTGTGAAAAAAATTATGAAGGCATGAGAGAGGCTCCTGACATTCTAGTTCTTTGAAGTTACTTCAGTCTTGAGTTGCTCAATCATAATCACCCCTACTTGCTATTCCACCACAATTATAAAGAGGCTAAGAAACACACAAGTCACGTGGTCACCTCTTTGTATCACTTGTTGAATCCCCAACAGCCGCCCTGCATTCACTACCGAATGGAAGAAAAGGGGGAGTTTAGGCAAAGGGGGAGTAGAGGAGAGAAGGGGTGAGTGGGGGTCAAACCTCTCTTCTATTCAACTACAAAAGCTGCTATTACCAACAATCACTACAATGATTCAAAAGTTTGTATTAAGAACAGCAGTGTGCCACTGTAGGAGAGAGAGGGGGATGAAAAAAACAGAGCGAGTGTGTGCGCCTGTTAAGTCGGGTGAAACTCGATCCATACTTCAACGAGAAGCGGATAGATTAGCGATAGCGGTGTACTGATTAGGAAAATAGTGGCTGACCCTGGCAGTCATGGTTTCCATTGAGCTAGGAGTGGGGAGGGAGCAGGGGTCACTCTTTGACCGCCAGAGTTACCTAAACCAACACTGCTGGGTCTCACTGACCTGGAAACCCGTACTTGTATGGCATAACAGTGCCAATTGTTGGGAAAAAGATACCGCGATAGCACTATCAGGAGCAAATTCTTACACAGTGACCACAACACAAAGCTCAAACAAGCCGGGTTTGTTTAGAAAAGATTGTGCAGGTTAGAAGCACAACAGCAACGGGTCCCTAATGTATACTGTAGATGTTATTTCAGATTGCAGCCAATTTCACCTTATTTTCACATTATTTCAACTTCTCAGGAAAAGACTCAGCATTCATAATCAAAGAAAAAGTCAGGCAGTAAATATTTTTAAAAGGAAATTTCAATTATTTCCAGTCCCACTTCAGCCTGCATAGCTCAATCAAGTAGAGGAGCTCTTGAGATTTGTAGTGAGTCCTCATCACTATTAGTACTGTTGTCCTCTACAGCAGAAAGCCTGGGCCCTCAGAGTTCATTAGCAAATTGCTACACCACTCCCCATACGCTCTGTGCAATTAAAGGCAAATGTGTAAATGACGTACAGCAGCGTGGAAATACCTCCCCACTTCTTTAGACTGAGGTGAATGTGTGCGCCAGGCAAATAGGGACACAATCAGCAGAGTAACTCTTGCCATATTTTCACAGCAAGAAGAAGATTGAGACAGACGCGGCAATATTCGTGATCACATTAAAGGCCTTCACGAAATTAACTTCTTGTGTTTTTTATGTCTGCATACTGATTAGCTCAAAGTAGATCTAATGGGGCAAAAACATGCAGCTCAAAGGGAGGAAATCAACGTGAATGTGGTGGAAAGCTCTCCAGAGACCGGCAAGGAAAGAGTTAAGAAAGTCCAACTGGTGCTAACCAGTCACTCCACTCACATAGCACCTGAGGGGGGTGCTGCATTTATCAAGCCAGTCTGAACACACACACACACACACACACGCACACACAGCAGCACACGCACACACAGCAGCACACGCACAAATACACACACATATATGCATACACTTGCAGACAGATGCATGCACAGAGCTTGTGCGCGCACACACACCCACACTGAAAGACACACACAAACATAGGAGGGTATGCCCAAACTGGCTGGGCTGCATTCACAAGCCAGTGCAGAGCCTCTGACTTTTTCACCTCTCAGCTATGCTCTGCTTTCTTTTGAAAGAGGCGCTCAGTGTCCTTTCATATTTCCTCACATAGGCAGGCCGGAAAACAAAAAAAAGAAAAAAAAAATGTAAAGACATGTAAAGAATATTCAGAAAAATCACTGTTATGACGCAAGGGTACATAATGCAGCAAGAAAGTCAGCGTTGTTGAATTGTTGAGTTTAATAAATTCAAAGTAGTTTTTTACTCTGACATTTTTTTCCTCTGCTACAGTCGCCTCACTGGAATAAATTGGTTTATGAATAAATGAGCCTGCTTTCTCCATCTTGTTAACATTGTTCTTTTGTGCAAATTCTCAGCATTTTTTTCCAGTCCACTTCAACTTTATGCCCGAGGGCATATATTAAAAATACATATGGAAAGAGATAATGCACACACAATGCAAATCCGTTAAGGATGTCACCACCTAACAACTGCAGATAAGATGCCACACAAAAATAGCCCATAAAAATTTTTAAAAAATATATATTCTGCCACAAGTAAGTCATGAAGTGCAGTGCCATTGGATTGACAATGTAAGTATTCAGCGGTGAGAGGCATGCACCCTCTGCCTGTTTGGATATGCTCATTTACACACAGACTGCTCTTGTGGACAGTCGCCACATTAGGCCATCCTACCAGAACATCAGCCCATCCCTCAGTATTACAAATCTGTCAAAAAAGTTTGTTCTGTGTTTTAATACAAACTGTGCCTGTAGGTCATTTTTTACGATTCTGTCAGTGTAAACATAAGCTTGTATGGTTTTGGCCTGAATTGGCTATATGTAGGCAACCGTCATTATATTAAAATAGGCCACGTCTTCATCTTACAGTCAATTAAAGATCTGCATCAGTGCCGCAAGCACAACATCATTTTCTTCATATACCTAGAATCCCAAGGGTTTTAACACACTATTTCAATATCTATATACCATAAGGCTTCATTCCATGTTCTGACCTATCTATAAAAAATTTGACAACTGAATCCCTGAGAGAATACAACAGGCTGTTTAAAGAGACACTTAAAAGCACAAGTGGTGTCTGTGTTATTTAATTCTGTTCCTGGATTAAATGAAGTATTATCTTCTGGGTGATCTTTCTCATTTCCATAATCAGACATAAGGGCCAGGGATGGAGGAGTGCATGCGCAGCAGAGTGAGGCTCTTCCCAGTTGGGCCCCAATCGGCTCCCAGTCCTCCCATTCAGCACAGAACATAAAAGCCGCTGGCTGTCTCTCTCTCTTCTGAGACCAGCCACTCAACCATATGGAAGTCCGCGGATTTAAATTATTTAGCCTAATCGCTTCATTACTTTTTATGTCGGACTATCCAACTAATCCCTTTAATTTGGACACTTGATTCCCCCTCCCCCGCGCTGTCTATAGGTTATTGCCGCCACACTCCGAAGTAATTTCTTAAAACTCTGGTATAACTTAGCGAAACGTGCATGCAGCCCGCTTTCCTGCATACAAGGCGTGAGCTATTAATGGCCGCAAGTCCAGATTTGCATAGTTATAATGATCGGTTGCTGTTATCATTATTTAACGGCAGTGTAAGGACCATTAGGGTCATGCCTGTGCGCACACTACAATGTCCCCGGAGTGCAAACAGTCAGTGAAGCACATAATGAAGGCTGTGGTTATCTCTGATATCTGCACAATAGGAAACACTTCTTAATCTACCTTTAATGCCCCCTGCTTCTATAGCTTTCGAAAATAAACCGTCTTATTGGCGCTGAATCTGTGCGCTCTGAGCGAAACAAAAGAGGGGGAGAGGAGGGGTCTCGATAAGCAGTGTGCACTCATGTCTAAAGAAAAATACTGACAAGACGCGAAATGAACCGTGAACTCTAGCTACAGTGGAGAAACCAAGGCATCTAAACCACAGTGTGCAGCCCATGCTGCTGCTGCTCTCTTCTGGGCTGCAAAACAGAGAGGAGCTGATAAGGCTTTAGGTTCAAAAAGAGAAAGAGAGAAGAGCGGGAGAAATGGAGAGAGGAACTAAATTAAAATCGACATGGAACAGGTCAAGTTTATGGCGATGCTTTTTCAAGCTAATCTTCCCAGGTCGGTTCCGGGTTCAAGTCTTAATGGGCCAATAATAGCAACATTATTCCGATTTTTCTTTTCTTTTTTCATTCCGAAGGATGGAATGGAAACCGTCTTTAATCATATGCAAATAGCAGCGCAGCACAGTAGTGACCCAGAATAGCTAAATGGCCAGCAGGGAGAACACGCGCGCGCGCGCGCACACACACACACACACACACGCAGATGGAGAGATGTACCTGATCAAGGGCCACCGATCTCGTGATTTCCTCGCTGTCTGATTTGGAACCGCCCTCCCTGTCGTCTATGACCAAGTCGATGGGCATCTTGCCTTTCAAGCAGCTGATGTACCGGTGACAGAAATTATCACACAGCTCGTGCACCTAAAGGGAGAAAGAAGGCAGAGGTGTTACACATTCACCCAAACTACACGACAGTGCCATGCGCAACCAAGACACCGATTCGACGCGCAAAAGTGCCCCGAAGACTTTTTGTGCATTTTGACACAGCTAAAAATTACATTTGTGAATCTGTATTTAAACGTTATATACGTATATATAAACTTTCTTTTAAACTTATGTTTACGGGTTTATATTAACTTATTGTTAATTTTCTTTCGTCTGTAAAAACTGAAAGATCACTTTGGATTCAGGATAAGGTTCCCGCGCCTTTTGTGGCAGTGGACTGTCCTGCATGGAATAGTCAACTTCATTTTTTTTCTCCTCTCAAAATAGAGATATCGTCGAAAATTGACAGTGACAAGAGGGCTCTGAGGCTACAACGCACTCAACACCCGTGTTAAATTCATCATCAGTGCCCTGGGTTGTGGCCATTAGAGGAGGGTGACCCGCTTGACTGACATTTAAGGTAAACTGTTTAATTTCATCAACTTATTATATTATCACTGCCAATGTGACGCATCCGACTGCTTGAGAAACAAACAGAAAAAGGATAAACGCATGCGCAAAAAATACTACTTCAAACTTTATTTAGGCTACTGAGTTTATATGTACAGAATATATAGCTTTCCGTAGAGAAGCAAGATCTGTAGGGAAAGAAGTGCATGCACGGAGATAAGTTTAAAAACGAAAACTTTTTAACAGTTTTGATTATGTTTGAGAATGTCAACGTTTAGGCTAAAGTTGGCTTTAGAGGCTATCGCAGTCCATCTGAAACGAAGACAAATCAGAGTTTTACACCCACTACTGCCTCTATCCACAGATGGTTGCCTGGGGCCTTTTGCCCTCCACAAAGAATCATTTTTTTAAACCCGCAAAATTCGCCTATATGTTTCACCTTGCACGCAATTTCTGCCAGCATTAAACTTCATTAAAACATGGGAGAGACTGGGCACAGAGATATCTGTTCCAGTTGTAACAGCTTGCGTCGTGATTAAACGCGGAAGAGAAATGGCCCCATGATTGATTTTGACGCTAATTATAACCGACTAGCAAAAATACATTTATGCAAATACAGCCCATAGGTCTGAAGTGGCACAGTGGACAGAAATGGCGAGAGAATATTACCTTCTCCAGCTCCAGAAGATGAAATCGTAAAACTTGAATGGCTTGAATCATCTGAAAAATTAAAATAACAATAAAAAATGAGCTGTTCACATCTCTTGATATTAAACAGACGCGTTTTTCTCAATACAAGTAACTGTAGATGAGGAAAATATTCATGTGAATGGATTTTATGTGGAACTGATATTAAACTTGGATGTTATTGCAATATGGAGAGCAGGCGTACAGTACAGACTGAAGCTGCAATAAGCCTCAGAGTCAGAGATCTATTAGTCACCAACTAGTCGAGGGGAAGCGTTACTCTAACATTACATTTAAAGTATCAAACTGAACAAAGTGGAAAGACTGAATAGAATAAGTTTCCAGGCAGGGTTCAAAGGTGTGTGACAGCTGTCTGACAGCAGCCCTTCATCTGCAGATACAACCGGGGGCCATCATGATATCAAACAGCCCCAAAAAAGGGAATATCAGCTGCAATCCTGCTTTAACTTTTCAGCACCACGTGGCTGCCTGACACAGATGAAAAGCCCGCCACATCCAAACAACAGCTGGCATATTCAAAAATGCAGTACGAAAATGCAGAAAAATGTCATTTGTGCAATAATAAAATATAGAGCTTACCAGATTATCCAATTCTGGATTCGATGAAAATAAAGGTTTTTCTGCCCGAATCTAAAACCCAAAACATTTCTTTATAAAATATATGAATATAAAACGTCACACTGATATTTTTAACATATAATGTAATATTAAATTCACATACACGCATTAAACGGAACACTAGTTACTTCTTCGCAAAGACAGTGCACAATATGAAATTAGAACATTGTAAAAATCGCGTTAATTTGAATGGTAGATGTCTCTTTAATTCATTTCAGTGCAGAATTAAGTGTAAGCACAAAAGCCAGAATTGCACATTTCGGACTGTCAGGTGAGAGCTCACGCTGCTCGAGCATGCAGATTAAGAAGAGTCAAAGTTTCCTGACCTGTTTTGCAAACACTGCTATGTCTTCATTGAAAGATTCCGATGAACAAACGTCTCCTCCCGCCACCCCGGGCTCTCTGGGGGTGCAAGTTGCTAATTCACATTTCTCAAAAATCAGTGCAAGCAAGGGGAACAGGGGGTGCCTGGGAACACACACAATAGCAAATGTCACCAGAGAGAACAGCGCCGGGGTCAAGACTACTCCAGGCTAGATTTAGCCAGCCATGGTACTCTTCAACAACTCACCCATGGGGACTGCTGCTGCTGCAGCCCATGCTATTATATTATGCAGAGGCTCGGAGAAAGGCTTCAAACAGCGGACAGACTTTTGTGATTAAATCTAGGCGCGCCTAATAGCATAAAAGCTTTAGAGTCTGTCAAACAATTTCTTGCACAGGTCTCCGTTTGCATCACGGGCGTGTGTTTGTTTGGCAAAGAAAAAGAAAGAAAAAAAACTCGACGGTTAAATGTGCACACATTTATTATTTATTGTTAAAGTCCTTAGAATAAATATGTGCAGCCTGGTAATGCGGAGGTGAACGCGCTACCTGAAGTTGTGCCACTGTGGCAAAAGGTGGTAAAACTGCAACTGGCCTGAAAACGCTCTTCTTAGATTTTCATAAACTCACGTAAATTAATAAATGATTTTCTTTGAACAGTTTTTTTTAATTTGCTGAAGCTTTGCAAATTAATACAATTAATTCAAAATGTTAAAAAGCAGAATCTATTTTTATTTGTACTTTTTTTACTTATAATAAACGGCAAAGCTTTAAATGGAATATAAGCGGGAAAACTTGGGGGTGGAAAAGGCTCTGCGTATAGGTGAGCTTGTTTCAGAAATATTCAAGTCAAAAAATAATTGGAACAACAGGAGATTGGCGAGTCTTCCGAGTACAAAAAATATTGCTATATCTTTCACCCAATAGAAACACGCAACAGACATGACTGGACTGAAAAGTACAACACTCCAAATTATGCCAAAAAATAAAAGAGCAGGAGAAGCCCGCTTAGCCTCTCTCCTCCCCAGCGCCTCTGCATCAGTTTGGGTTCCAGTGTGTCTTAAACTCTTCACCGGGACAGATTGCTGTCCCTGGCATCGAGCCTGTGTTTTCTTTTGTACGAGGCTGATTTTGCACCCACTTGCCCACCCCAGCTGGCCCCTCCAGGCCTGGATACACGCCTGCCCGACAGAGTGAGTTTCCCCACGGAACGAAGGCGTGCACCTACCCGTATATAGCGTCTTTATCTCTCTTGAGAGCGTCGTTAACGGAGGAGCCCATACTAGGAGGCATGGTGTTGGTGTGGGCGGTGTGCGGGTACTGGTGAGTGTGCATCTGGGGACCGTGGTTGAGGTGAACCGCCTGCATGGACCGGGCGCCGTGCGGGTCTCCGTACATGGTGGTCGGGATGCCCACACCGTCCATCCCGTAGTGGGGCAAGTCTTCGTACTGCACACAACAAACACCCGGGTCAACAGTGAATATAGACGTACAAGACTATATTAGACTGATTAAAACTTTAGTGTAAAAACAGCGAAGTGTAAAAGTGAGTAGCAGGAGAAGTGACACTTGTAGTGTTGTTTTTTTTCTTCTAAGAAAAAGTTCGGCCAAGCTGAAGAAATAATTTAATTAATTTTACAAAATTAAGAACGTGTTTTTTTAAAAAAATCCAAAATTTTCAGGTACACATACGCTTAGCTGCCCTTTTAAAAATAAATGTTCTTAAAAATTGAGGAGGGGAGAAAATAAGAAATGTAAAGCAAAAGAGAGACAAATTCACGTCTGTGTTTTTGATTTTATAATCAGAGAAAGTTTTAAAGACTTGAGTCTAAAACTGAGTTGTCTCCAGTAAGAAAACTGCACTGATAATTCTGAAGTGCAAGCTAGTTTTTGTTCTCGACTCATTCCCAGTGACCCTTGAAGCCCGGAGGAAAAAACACATATGAATTATTCAATATGTTCGAAATTACTGGGAGTACAAAAACTGTAGCAACACGGCTCGGTTATTATTATCGCCATTAACCAGGCGGTTGTTGGGCTTTAACACCATAAACCCGGAGTCCTGTGTTGTCACAGTGTACAACAACAAAAGTCTTAAAGTTGTTAATTGCGGCGTTTCTCATTTTAAAGGCTCGTAACTGTGCAGCATGTTCTTACTTATCAAGCACGCTATGATTAGTGCAAACAAAACTAAACAACACAAGTCGCGTGCTGTGTTTTTCATGTTGTTAACCGAAGGTGAACATTCAAACTTTTTTCATGCGTCGCTTTTGAGTGAATTACCACCCAGCCTTTATGTTTTTGGTTTGTAACTACTCAGAAATGTTGCTTCTGGTCTGATAAAGGTCGAATTAAGCAACTTATTTGAGGTTTGCTTTTTTCCTATACAGGAAAATATGCTTGAAATATTAATGACGTTCTTTTAGACGTGACAAACAAGTGCCGGTGGAAGAGTAAAATGCATTATCACTTAAGGCTGAGCATGTCGACCCTAAAGGCAAAGAGGTGCAAACCCCAGCGTGGTGTAGCCCCAGTGCCAAATTCTGCAGCTAAATGTGTCCAGTGTCCCTAACATCCCCGCTTTTACGCTGTTTATTATCCGTGTGAAGATTCAGCTGCTGCTCTAAAGAAGTCCCTGGATTGTGCGAATCAGAGCGTTTGTCATCACCTCGTTATTAGGGAAAAAGTGCCTTACTTGCTCGAGGCTTATTTTTTTGCATATTTAAACGCATTCTACGACGTGCCGTCGATTGACGAACAACCGACGGAATTTTTATTTTGATCGTAAATACTCAATAAGTAAGCTTGATGGAGCAGTCAACAGAGAAAAGTAGAGATTTGTTTTGCCTCCATGCCCTCCCCCATTTTGCTTCCAGTAACTGGCCTGTCATAACTAATCTAAAAAACACAGCCGATGTGAGATATGATCACGCTCCCAGTGTCTCTCAGTGGGCCGGTTTGTGGGACAAACGAGAGCGACCGTGCGTAATACCGGGCCAAAAACACGCCAAACATGAAACCGTCCCTCCGTGTGTCAGGAAGAAGACAGAAACTTTCGCCGCGAATGTGTGTCCGTGTGGGTATGTGTGTCATTAAGCCACGTTACAGCGCAGCATAGCATTCAAGCGCAGCAGACTTGGAGAAACTTTTTAGGGGGGATTGCCCTACGTACCCGTTGCGCCATAACCCTCCTCACTCCCTGGTCGTCCTTTCACTTTAGGTAAATCCCCTCTGCGGCCAGGGTGGAGACGAAATAAAGAAAGAAAATCCAAATAAATGAGAAGATGTTTCAGCCAAAATCCCGTTTGCCTTTTCTTTTTTTTCCACGGAACGATGAAGCCAGCTCCCGCTTTCTGTGCAAGTTTAGCCCAGGCGCGGCAAATAGGTCCTCGGCTATCCTCGGGGCAGCAGCACCGGGCTCCTTTTCCAAAACCAGGATGAAAATAAAAAAGCACCTCAAACAAAACTGGCGACTCTCATGGCTTTTTGCCACTCCGCCTGTCAGTCAAAACGCGAGGGCTTGTCAAAAGTACCGGATGAATGATGGTCCGACGTGCGTCTCCACGGGATCGGCACCACCTAAATGTTAATGGTCACAATCACAGTTAAAAAATGAAGCAGCTCTCCCCTCGTTTTCTTTGATCACTCTCGGCTCCCGGCTTGATTTTCTTATGCAAAAGCGTCTAGAGGAGATCAAGAGGAGGTGGGGTGATAATTCTGGCTTAGGCTTTCTTAAAGGAGCCACGATCGATGCTGTGCGCGTGTATGCGTCTGCATGTGTGTGAGTGCGTGTGTATGCGTGAGCCGCCTGCCCGTTTGTGTACAATGGATGTGTGTGTTGAGCTGAGGAGGAGCGGAGGATCTGGACCAGACTGCCGAAACCCGGAAGTAGTGGTGGCCATAACAGGTCGCGTCTCTTACACAACGCACCGGGCTGCAGCAAGTCGTGCGGAGAGGAGGGGGGGTGGGAGGACCCTGTGAGCCCAGCCAGCCAGCCGCACTGCGAGCTGGAACAACACTAAACACAGAATATTCATCTATGACTTCGACTTCATGTCTCATCCTCACAAACTGACTTTATTCTGCAGTCTGGAAAACACGTGAATTCGGAACTGACACGTCCAGCACCCACTTCTCTTCTTATAGTTTGTAAACGAGTTACTGAACCAACTTTCTACTCTGAAGTGAGCTGTTCTCAGGTACGTTATTAAGAGCCTGTAAGTTAATAATATTTTTATAATGAAAGAAAATGAGCTGTAGAATAAAATAAGTCGAGCTCATCCCAGTAATGTTGCAGCCAACCGAAGCCTCTGAGAGGCTGTCATCATTCTTTATGCATGAAATCGACTGCAGCCAAACATCCAGTTTTGCAGGTTTTCGGCCTTGCAGCTCGACTTCTGTGCAGTCGATTTGCTTCCCGTGTTTGATTTTATAACTGAAAGACTGGAAGCAAACAACATATAAAAACCTTGGAGAAATTGTCCAGTCTAGATAGAAAGAACAATAAAGCAACTTTAAACACGTCATTTGGAACATTTATACTTATTTTAAAAGTTGGTTGCTTTTCAAACAAAAGCAGCTTAATTACTCCGGATGTTGATGAGAGTCGTCATGAGAAAAGTGGATACTGAAATAAGTATATAAAACATTAAAGTCGTCGTCAAAGCATCTTTTATGTCTAAATAACAGTAAACGTTATCCACTTATCTCCCCCACAGTAGTGCCGAATGGGTCGCTCCAGTCAGCCCGGGCTGTCCAATGGCAGGGAGGCAAAGAGATGGGAGCCCCCTATTGGCTCCCCACATGATCGATCCCGAGCTGATTGATCGGTTTTAGGCCACATTGGCGAGGAGGTGCAAAACAAAACGTCGGCCGCGGATACATAACACACACTTTACGCTTCTGTCAGCTTATACAGTGGGTAATTTAGCCAAAACTCAAAATATCTGACCAAGACACCCCCTTTCCTCGCTACCTTTCCATTTACCCCCCCCTACCAAACACACACAAATTTTCACATCTCCAACTTAATTACGTCCCTCTAAACGCACTTACACTTTCACTTAACTTTCCCTAACCAAACAGAACTACTCCTAAGATATGATAATGTCTCTCCTCTCGGAGTCCTTATTAATTTAACTTTTGTCTTTTTTATAATGAAGCGTTCACTTGAGTTTCACGATTTGCCGTACAGAGATTATAAAAGTTTGGTCAAATATTTATGAGCTTTAATATATGAAAGGGAACTTGGATTCTTGAGGAATTTCAGAAAAGTAATGATACCACTGAATAATGTCTGGGTATAAATTAACCAAATTGTTTGAATTTTCTATTTTATCTTATTATATATGGTTCCTCACCGGGAGGAGAAGAACTACAAATCTTATTTAATTTAGCTGATATTTTTTAATTAAAAATGAACTTTGATTACCTATTTCTACATAAATATTAATGAGATATTCCGTGGCATATGAAGAAATATAATAAAAACGGATTAAGGTGGACATGATTAGTTTTAAGAGATAAGCTATTAGTTTTTTTCCCCCTGAAGTTACAAAAGGATATTTGCAGATTTTGTCACTCTTTGTCACATGACGATGACCGACACAACTTTTTCATTTATTTTTCAGCCCATCACACATGAATGGAGAGTGTCTAAAAGATCCATTTTATCTCCTGATTATGCTCATGAGGTGTTAAGGTGTTGCTGGTCTGTGACAGCCTGCTTTAAGTTTTTTCACCCCTCTTCTTTTTTCCCCGTGCAGTGCGTCCAGTCATCGATCATCTGCCCCGATGCCAGAAACGGTGTCATAATACGATAATGCTGCTTCACACATTCAGCGGTGATTCCTGTGGTAAAACCCGAGCGTTAGGATCCGATGGGACAGTTTTACAGGCATGAAATGACTATCAAAGGCTCCCGCAGTCTGGCCGCTGAGGCTTCGAGGCACGGACACAGGGAAGCCAGAAGGCACGGACTTTTACGCACAGAACACGGGATCAAATAATAAACTGTGCTGACTTGTTTTCGTCCACTTTGCTGATTTATTTATTTAATGGTGAGTAGAAGTTCTCATTTTCGCATTTTCTTCTTCATTTTACGGCAAAGCAAATAATTAGTTGTAAGAATGCTACATAAATATTCATGTTCAGTTATTACTAATTAAAGAGGATGTTGCGGTTAAAATCAGCTTTCAGCTAAATTTATATTTATTTGAATACAAAAGATTATAATGCAGCTCACCTACACTGAATTTTCGCGAGTCATTGGGAAGAAGTAAGGTTAAATCAACATGAAAGGGGGTCACATTAGCACTTGTTCACTTAAAAAAACTATAGCATTATAAAGCAATTAAGCTACGTCAATTAGCATCCATAAAAGCAAACTGGAGCTCCACTTTCTCTCTCGGAGCTGTTCCTTCGTTAGGGTCAGCGCATTTTGGTATCCTGAAAGAGAGCAGGGGGGCAAATACCGTCACTTCTGTTTAATCCGCTTTGCGATGACGATAATGCTTTGAGTCGTTTCAATAAAATCAGCAGGTATTACTTTCAAACCACTGAATGCAAATTGACAGCATGTTTGACTGCGGAAACAAATGAAAGCGTTGTTAGACGGCCTCTGCGTCTTGACTCGTGCAGAGTGAACACAAAGAGAAACTGCACACCTTATGCACTACAAACACACGCTATACTTAATTCGGTTAAAACTCTAAATGCAGAGAAGGAGTATCCAAAGTGTTTATTCCAAACTATGTCAAGTTAATCGCGATTATTTTTCGCTTTTTATGTAAATATGTAAAGAGAGAAAAATGGCTAATTTGAATCTTAGCCTAATAAATAACAAACTAAACCCCTCCAGGTCAGAGATATGAATCATCGCTTGGCTCTTGGTGATCCCTTGTATCACTGCTTGTCTGTAGCTGTTTGAAAAAACAAGGAGCAACTGGCAGCCTGCGGAGTCAAACTGAGGTCAAACTTTTTGCAGCTCCGCAGCTTTGCGCCTAAACATGTTGGGATCTGCAAAAAGGCCATTGAGCCTCTCTGCTTTGTGTCACTGCTTCAGAACACAGACAGACCTGCTGCAAAGTTTTCACAGTTTATCTAATTTTATGAAACTACTAGTTTATTAACGCCTGTCAGAAAACCCAACAGGATACATTAGGGCGCAATTAGGTTCTGTGAGCTCCAGTTAGAAACTATTCAGTCAGAAAAAGGCACTCATTATTTTTTTTTATACAAGTAAATCATTTATTTTGCTTATATCTGATTAAAACGTAAGTGCAACAAGAAATAATATGATGTAACATGCAGGTATGACTCATTATAAAAAGGCTAATTTATTATACATATTATCCAGCATCGTTTATAAAAATACTGATCATATATGAAAGTGCAGCATTTGTTTTTATATGGTCTACAGTTCGTTTTAATCATTGTAAGCGTGTTTGGGCTGTGATTTATGTGAAAGCTTGGTGCTTTTCTTTCTAGAGTGACACTAATATGTTTGCAGTATAATTAAGGTGCCCAAACATCTTGGCAAATACTTTGGCTTAGGTAATGATATAAGCTTGACTTTGGTATGATCACAGTATTTAAACGATTCGCAATATTAATTTCAAACCATGAAATCAGCTCAGGGAGTATTCACTCCTGCTGGATCCTCGTTTTGGCCCAAATGTTAATCTGAGCTGCTCTCGCCTCTCACACACATTAATGCTTAATCATTTGCGCCTTCTACCGGAGTTGTTAGAAATTACATGTGATGCAGAAGGACGGGAAGATTCCTGACCAGATCATTCAAATAACATACTAAAGTCGCGCAGCGTAAAGGCTCTATTAAATTTCACGCGTTCTTCTGTTGCACTGTGAGCACTTTATGGTCCAAACGTTGGACTAAAGGCAGAATAAAATTGTTTGACTCTATAAAGAAGTGACTTGTCATATTTCTTGTCATTATTTATGTGAATAACTTAATATGTTAATAAAATATATAACGGTGTGAGAAGGATTTTGGTGCGTTGTCACTGATTATAGAGTGGTTGTTTTATTTTAAGGTGGATTAGAAATTTTGATATTACATGAACCAGATCTGCTCATTTATTGTCAAAGTGTCACAGGTAACATTTTAACATTTTAAGAGAAACATTTTTCAAATAAAGTCTTAAACATAACAAATCAACACTTTCAGTATTCAAACCTTAGATAAAATGTGGTGCACAAATCACTCAGCTGTGTTTTTTAATAAACCCTCTACATCAAGATGTTACTAGGTGTAAAATTCTAATTTTCAAAATGTAGAAAGATATTCAAAGCTTCATCAAATTTCAACACTAAGGGAACTGCTACTGCTTTCTCTATGAATTGCGTTGATGGCAATGCATAATTAATATTAGCATATGGATTAATGATAAACAACTGCAAATGACTGATCAAGAACTGACACAAGAGCACCTTGGATCTCACACTCAAACTGCATAACACTTATGGATACATAATGTGATAAACAGCTGTTTTCCTATACAGTGAGAAGTGTGTGAAAATAGATGCACTCTTACATATGGCATATAAACCTCTAAACATGTGCGTTCAAGTGCGCAAACACAGAGAGAACAGATTCCTGTAATAATAGCTGTGTCTAATGCTGCCCGTCAATTTTCACATTGTGCCATTGGTCACCAGGTCAGCAGCTCCACTTTTACTCTGAAGGGCTGCAGAATCTGAATTAACACCACAGGCAGATAGAGAGCTCACCGCTCTATCACACACAGACACACCTCCTTAACTCTCTCCCTCTTTCTGTCTTTCCCTCTCAGCGTCTCTCTCAACCAGCCCTTCCAGCAGCATTTGTCACCGGCACTATTATTTCAGGTGTGCTAATGGTGTCGCAGACACTTTTGCAGAGAGAGGAAGAGACATGATAAAGTGAAAAAGGAGGACAGGAGAAACTGAAGAACAGGAGGAAAAGAGTATCATCGGCATCATCATCATCACTTGAACTCCCCACTCCCTGTAACCCCAAAAAAAAATAAAAAATAAAAATCCAGGGATGAATGATCTGAAAGGTGATCCATTCAGGGTTGGAGGGGTAAGGGTGGCTGCGGGTGGATGGGTGAGGATGAGGGGGGGCTTTTCTCACACCTCCCAGGGAGACTGTGAATTGATCAGCACCTAAGAGAGAGAGAAAGAGAGGGAGGGAGGGAAAGTGAGAAGAAAGGAGAGCGGCAAAGGAGAGAAATGAAGGATGACGATGAGAAGAGGGCGAGTGGAAAAAGCTGGGTGTTGGAGCTAAGCTATAAAACCAGGAGGGGGGAAAACAGAGTGATAGGAAGGGAGGAGTGAGGCAAGGCTGCAGAAGAGGTGTGAAGACTCATCTTTTTCTGGATGGGTGTGAGTTTAGGCCGGAGCAGAGAGAGGCCTGGGAGCACAGCATAGCCTAGTGGTAATAAACCAGGAAACCCCAGTAGAGAAACAGCCAACATCAGCTATAAGGAAGCTATAAAGTGTTTTTAAAATCAAAATATAGTATTCAGTCTGAGCTTGATATCTTTAAAGTTGATTGCTAGCTAGTTTACTCTTATATGGAAATCGGTTAAAAGGGACTGTTTCAGAAATTTTAGAAGTCATGTTTGTTTTTGTACATTTTATGAGATATTTAATTCATATAATAAACATATCAAGGGAAATTCCAGTCCCCTTGACATATTTTGTTTTAAATTGTATAAAACAGTATTGTGTCCATAGCATAAAATGCAGCGTATGGTAAAGGAAACAGTTGGGTAATCAATTTAATCTAAATAGGTTTCAGTATTGAACAGCATTACAGCAAATATACAGATGTTTTCCTCAGGCTTTCCAGCCAAATTGTACTTTTTAAAAAATCTTTTCTTGTACAGCCGTTCCTCCAGATGATAGCCAGTTTCTTGCCACAGTGGCTGCTAGAATAGAAAAACCCTAACCACGGCCAGTGTTGGCTTGTGGCTGTTCTTTATCTCCCAGGCAGCAGTAAACACATGGTCACTACAAAATGCAGCTGTAACATTCACCACAAAACCACTGTGAAGTACTCATATGGTATGTCAATGAAGGTGATAAAAGCTGCAGCATTCCACTTACCTCTTTGACTTGGCCACCCAGTTAATAGCAAATCAATTCATTTCTTAACAAAGTGTTTTGCAAAGTGTTTCAGAATTAATTCTGAGAGATCCTTTTACTTTGTTTTATTGCAGTTGCGAAATAAAAAATACGGCAATTTAAAACTTTTCATATATAATGTAAAAATGTCAAATAAACCAACATCACATAAATATGAATAAATCTTGAATTTTATTTTGTCATCCTTTACATTTTAAAGCATTTGATGTTTTCCTTATCACAGTTTTAATTAAGATAAAACATGGAGAGACATATGCAACAACTAGATACAACATCAATTTACAGTAGGCTGTATATAAATATCAAGTTTGTCTGTGGATTTCATCAGACTGTGATGCCTTCAGGTTCTGGCGTAACACCTTTCCAACAGTGAAAAAAGCAACATAATTGTTAACTTTAGTTAAATATAGATACATTGTAATTTCCTTACAAAAGTTCTATTCATTCAACTCTGTTTTACTCCATAACTCCCCCAGGTCATCAATAGCACCCTGCAGTGGCCCTTTGCCCCCAAAAGAGGGCCCACCCCACAGTTTGAGAGCCACTAGCTTACAAGACATATTGTCAATATGCCAATGATCGTTATGACTTGGACTTCAAAATAATTTCACATTTGTTAGGAAAATGTTGAGATGAAATGTAGAGCAAATATTTGGCATAACAGGTCAGACGTGTGCACTCCAGTTCAGCAGCAGGGCACTCATTCATCCCTGCAGCAGCGAATCAGATTACTAAATATACTGATTGACTGCAGCGGTTTCTAGTGAACCTACTGCCATCTTTTCTAAACAAAGTTATCTCTACTGAAGTTCAAGAGGAGGTCAGCGGTCAGCTCTCATCTAAGATCCCTTGTATACTGTATGACCCTAAGGATCCTAATAAAGAAGCTTTCAAAGCATAAATTCATCTCATAACAACAAATGTCAGCGATATGGTGAAAGCTTGCTCTACTGTGCACTAACTGTGGCTTCACAGTAAATGGAGGCAATTTAAAAAGAGAAAATCCACCAAGGCTTTTCAAAGAATGAGACAAACTTGTTTTCTGGGAAAAGTTTTTCTAAACCCACATGAAAACTGTCAAAGAATCAAGGTAGCGTGATTTGTTGTAAATGCCTTCCACTAAGCTTTTGTTAATTATCACATGTGTCATAACCATCAAAAGACAACAACAGATGACTTGGCACACGCTAATGTTTGACATTTCTATCTTTGTACCCTTTGTTCCGTCACTCTCTTTTTCCTCATTTGTTTATGACACATTATACCACACCTGCCTCCAATAATTAGTCTTCCCTCTCACTTTTCTTGCTTTGTCCTTGAGTTTCTACATGCAGACAGAACCTGTGAATTACGAAGCCTCCGTTCTAAAAAGCCTCATATAGCATCACCTCTCGGGTGAGAATTAATCATTAATCTTTACTGTGCAATGTTTGGTTTTCTTTAAAACTATTTTTTATGACAGTTAAACTGTTCCCAGGAATGTAATGGGTTACAGTGATTTCTACTGAAACACTTATCTGCAAGTGTCCATTGACACTTATATGCTAATATAAGAACTCATTTGCACTCACTGCAGCTCATTTTTCCTGTACTTTTATTTACTATTAGTGATCACATACGGGTACAAAAGAAGACACATTAGACAAGATAAATATCTATAGCTGTGTACAGACATATTTTAGTGTGGTTTAAGTGTCAATCTCTGAACTCGAGTTTGCAAAAGCATCTTGGTTTTATAACTTCTATGGAAATGTACATGAGTACCATGTGGATACATTGGTTAAACAAATGAAAAAAGAAATGTGGTTTCTCCTCAGCAAACTCAAATAAAAAAATCTTCTGAAGTTACGGCTGGGAATACATGTTTTAGTCACTGAACATTTATGTCTGTTTTCTCTGACATGCATAATTTATTTTAAAATACTACAACTCCTACATTTTAAAATGTTTTGAAATCAGTTTGAGCCTAAAAAAACAAAACAAAAAAAAGCTGTGATCGAGTTTTCATTCAGCAGAAGAAATTTCATTTCGGATGACCCATTTTCAAATAAACATAACTAAAATGGAAAACAGATTCTAAATATTTCTGTCATTTAACAACAAAGACAGGAGAAGGGCAGCTGTGGCTGACCGCTTCTGCTTTCCGCACAGGGAAGAAAAAACTGTTTCCATCCAAAAGCAGTGACAGAGCTGATCAGTCTGGATTGACATGTGAGCAATGATTACACTGTGCCTGGATTCCCTCCTCACCACCAAACCACCAGAACTTCCCCTGCAGCTGGCTATTGTGTTCCTTTTATTTTCACCAAATTCTGAAAAATAACCAACGTATGAACATAAATGTGGATTAAACTCCTAAATAGTCCAGAATCAATAGACTGATACAGCATTTGCAGGTAATGGTGCATACATCTGTTGCTTCCGTACAATATTGACAAAATGCTCTTGGCAGTTGATTGCAGCTCATTTTAAATATCAGATGAGCGTGCTCAAGTATCAGAAAGATGTTGCAAAACTAGTAGTCTACAGCGATGAAAAAGTAAGCAGATTTGGACATAATTACTCCTTTGTTGTACTTTATACATTTTTCTTTACATTAATCAAGCAGCTTTGCATTCTTTCAAAGGGTTTATGTCATAGGTAACACATTTGATCAAAGTAGCGCACTTCAAATTACTATTTAAGGTTAATTTTTAATAGCAATAATCCTTCAATACACAAGCAAATTTTACTGCATTACATTTTTATGAAATTATGCATTCATCACAATTATTATTTCAATTAAGATTCGTCAGTATATTTAGATTTTTATTCCTAATGTTTAATGATAACAATTTTTGAATACAGAACTTTTACTTGCACTGTGGTATCTCTGCTTTCCATGAAATACCTCTACCACTGGACATTTGTTACACAAACCTAATTAGCAAACATTAATATTAATTATTGATTTTATTTACTTTTTACTGTAATACTTTTATTTTTCTTAACTTTAGAAAAAAACTAAATACAATGGTGATTTAGGATCGGTGTGGGTTAAGCCGAGCCTCCCTTGGGAGTCAGCATTACAGGGCTGCAGACAAACAATTTAGAGATTGACCTTTCACCTATCAGACACTAGAAGAAAAAAAAAGCCTGGTGGGGTCATATCCCCATAACCATTATGGATCACATGCAATTTCCTTCAGCCATTTAGACAGGTAAATTACATATGCGTGTGTCACATACTTATGAAGAAAGTCACATTGCTGGTAACCAAAACTGCTCCTCAAAGAAACACAGGTAACTGTTTCCTCTGATATAATATTACCTACATTTCAATCAAAACATGCACATAAAACATGCCTGCATGCAAACACATACGCTTGGACTCACCTACAAACACACTCACAGTCTGTCTGAGAGCCTGTCTCCAGCTGACAACATCAGTGGAACCTGATCTGGCTTAATACAGGCCCTTACCTGCATTTACTGCTCCGTTAAAACGCCCTCTTGTTGTCCTACCAATTCACCACACTATAATTGCACTGAGGCTGCATATGGTCCTCATCTACTGCCCAGCACAAGATAAAAGCTAACAGACTGTGGGTGTACAGCACAGTAGAGAAGTAAGCGTGTGTGTGTGTGCATGCGCTCGCACAACTTCATATATGTGACTGTGTGTACATACGTATGCAAGCATTTTAGGGCAAATTGGACTCACCATAACTCAGGGGATAGTTAGGAAAACTGCATGATGTCACTGTTATTATACTGTAAATGCAGTTGATTTGGCTTTGAGGTGGAATTCTGACATGTGCGCCGAGGCTGCCTCGCTGATCCTACCTCCACATCCAGACTTTGAACTGAGAATCATTGTGACGTATTAACATATCAGGCCAAGTCTCTCTGCTAATTACTCACTAATTGTGTCCATTTTATTACTTTCCAGGAATATTTGGGACAGTTTTACTTTAAACGAGATAAGAAAAAGCTACTGCAGAGTAATTAAAAGTGCAAAATTAACCATCTTCACATTATTTTTAAATGCTAGTAGGTCACTTATATCCTGATAAAACTTTACCACGTGTTCAGATGGAGCTTTCTTTATTTTCTCACTGATGAAGTTGAGATGATGACTTTGGCAAGAAACTAAGGATACTAAATAAACAGCTGAGTAACAGGATTAGTAATGACAGAAGATTGGCTTGTACACAGCCTCACAGTGCTTCTTTCGTGCTAATGCCAATGCTTGTGGCTGCTCTGCCCAGTCAGGTTTATGAAAGTCAGTCGGATTAGAGCCCAGCTGGGGCTCAGTAAACCAACACTCAGCCTTCGCACTCATACCGCCATACATGACTTCCCAAACAGACCTTGACATCCACCCCGCCCTGCTTTATTCTGAGGTTCTTCATCATTCTCCCCCCATTGTTTTTCCTTTTCGCAGACACTGCTAGCATGGCCTTGCACTGCATCCCACACAATACTTTTTCAAACACAACACACGCTCTGCTCCAAATTAAAATACCAAGGCTTATTGAGCAATACTCTTCTAATGGTTTCATCCACCAATGGGTTTATCTTTGCTCACATAAACTCTGCTCCAACCAAAAGAAGCTGCTCTCCTCTCTTCTTACGTAAGCTGGCAGAAAATCTCCTAAATCCCTCTCTTTTGCTGTTGTTGTGTTGCGTTTCGGCTGGCGCTCCCTCTGAAAGAGCATCTGAGACCGGGGCAATTAGAACCTGAGCAGGGTCTTGGCGCATCAGACCATTTAGCACTAATAAGGCTGACTATAGAAAAACCCAGACCCATTGACACTGTAGCACTGTTTGGTATTGACGGTGATTTGACGGCACTGAATCGTATCAAAGAGTTTCAAGATGTTTGATTTTCCCAGTGAGAGCTCAAATTCTTGGTCGTTTTTCTGGAGTAAATGTGAAGAATTCTGTCTCCGAGGACTTAAAACAGAGTCATTTTCTGTTTGTATTATTATTATTTGTGAAAATAAAATGTTCAGACCTCAAACTAGAAGATACAGAAGATTGTTTTTTAGAAAAGTAACACATAGAAATGGAAGAATTTAGCATCACAACGAAAGTTATAATGATAGCCTGATATATCACATCATGAGCTTGAATGGTGAAGTCTGAAAATGTAAAACTTATGCGAACCTTTAGTGTATAAGTTGAAGTTTATATAGATACAATACCAATAAACCCAAAAGGGTCAGATATCTGCTGACATCTAAACAATCATTTAAGCTAAAATATAAAGACAAAGTGTCCCCAGTCTAAAGGGAAAGTTTATGCAATTTGAAAAAATGGTGAGCATTTGTGTATTCTAAACGCACAAAGGTACATGAGTGGATGCACTTGTCTGGAAGCAGTTATGGAAAGCATCAGTGTGTTATAAGACATCCAGAGACAAAGACTATGCAAGAGACAATGAGAAAGGTCATAAAGACAGAAGAAGAGAGAAGGAGGGAACAAGGCAGGAGAAAAGCTAAAGAGAAAGAAAGAGCAATGCAAGGTTGCTGTTAATTCTTCCATATCTAAGCCTCTTTGCAGAAACTCCCTTTGTCTTCCAAGTCCCAGTCATTAGAGCCTAATCCTATCAACCAGGGGCTAATCTGAGGGCAGAGGGTTCAGCCCCCTCAGCTCCACAGGCCAACACACACGCGCACAAGTACACACATAAATGTTAAAGGCACACAAACACAGACATGCTCGGACAAGTACACACTCGTGTTCAAAACACCAACAGAAATGTAGATGTTTGGGCACGTACACATGCACGCTTGTGTAGATATATTTGTGAGGACATAATACTGTAACATAATACTGTAACATAATACTGTAACATAATACTGTAACATAATACTGTAACCTTAAGTGGCTAACCCCAACACTAATGCTAAGGCCAAGTATTCTTCATCAAACAGCCCTCTGACGGACTGTGAGAAAGAGATGGGAACTGCACGACAGTGCTCTAAAACTTAAAGTAGTTCTCACAAAGATAGTTGTTTAAGTAAAATCACTCTCCCCATCTCTCTCTGCCTCTCTCTCTCTCACACACACACACACACACATATATAACACAAAATCAATCATTTACCTCTAAAAAGTACACTTCCACCCATACTTTACATGGTTTGTGATGAACTACTTGGTGGAGAAGAGACCTGTGTGTGTGTGTGTGTGTACTGCGGGTGGGTGTGAGGGGTGGGGGGTGGTGGGGCATCACATTCCCACACATTCCAGCAGAGCCTCTCCCCCTGCCATCATCATTCTCCTCTTTATTTCAGTGCTGACTATGCCCAAGATTAGTTATTGATCAGGAAGGATATAAATTATTCTAAAGTGAAAGCCCAACAACACAGTCATTATAGATCGACTATTGACCAACGCCAATATATCATTCCATTTCCACTGCACTGCACCCCTGCCACTAGCCAGAAAAATGCTCAAATAATGAGATGGGGAATTTTTATGACTTGGGCACACTTTACTTGACCTTTCGGGGAAGGTAGATGGATAATATTAGCGTTGGGTTCTCAAATGCGATAGCATTTAGAGAATTTGGCCACAATGACTTGATAATTTATGACAAAGACGGATTTTGATGGAGTCGAATAGCTCGTACGAGGGGTTTTCTAAGGTTACTTTTTGGTTTCAACTCTGTGTGAAAAGTTTGTAAAAGTTGCAACCGCTTGTCTTTGGTTGTCAAAGTTAAGTGCGGTGTAAGATGATGGATTTAATGTAATATTTAAAGATTCTTTAGTCCAATCAGGTTCAGAACTCAAGACATCTAGCATCTTAGTAGCAAATACGAATAAATTCATTTAAATTCATAATAAGGATTCACAATAAGGACTTAATTCAAATTCTGCCACTGTATTTTAGATGGCATCAGCTTGTTCTTATTCACCATTTTTGAAAGCACAAAAGGCTTTTCTCATATTGCTTATTTGTGCTTCCTCGTCTCTTCTGTCCTCTTGGCTGTGACCTGGAAATCAATCTCAATATGCCATGCTGAAGGATGTCTCGGCTCCTAAAATGCATCTGGAGGTCAAAAAGAGGTGGGGATGAAGTATAATCGAGGATGCACGAGTATATTTTTTGCAGAAGTGCTTTTTCCTTCAAGTCAGAAAAGAGACATGGCACACAGCTGGAATTAAATAACCAAGGTGAGAGGAGGACTCTAAATGTCTCATCTTTTATATACATATGTTAGTTCTCTAATACGATCAAATGTTAAAAAAAGGTATCTAATCACATGTTATAAATTTTATTGAAAGTGGCTGAGCTGCGATAGAATGAGAGGCCATTAAAATGATGTTAACTGTTTTAAGTAACTAGTACGTGCATCTCAACAAATGTAGGCCCAGTAATCACAATTTGTTCCAAACTACCTTGAGAGTTTTACAATTTGCTTTCTAACATTGAACGAGAAGCCAATCATCTGCAAACCACGGCTTCGTGCCTGCACACTTCACTTACCGTGCGCACGTGTGTTCACACCTGAGAAACATCATGCTGACATTCCGCCCTGGCAAGGAAAACAACCTAGCATTACAATAAACATAACCACAGTGCTAACAGCTTGTTTTATTGGGCGTTCCTAACCTGAATCTGTTTAATGTACAACATTGTTCCTTTGCCTTCAAGCGATTCCTACGTTCCATTCCCAACCGTCACGCCAAGTTTCAGTATACAATAGAAAGATGAGCGTTGTCTGGGGTTGCAGAAGAGATGCATCTTGCTGTGGTGAGGTGACCATGCAAACTGCAAAGTAATCAAACCATGTCTGATTAGCCTGTTGCTATTTTATGCTCTTTGAACAGGTGTAAAACACTCATATAGCATTATCTAATAAATAAAATCTATTATATCTATTATATTAATTTGTGGTGTCCTCGAGATTCCCATATGCTTGTTTGCCATTCACCTAGGGACCATTTTTGATCCGAGGACACCTCAAGGGTTACACTCAATTAAATAATTAACCTTCTTACTACTACATTCCTGATTAAGTAGAGTAAAAGTCTCTGGAATATTGATTTATTAACCTGTTCATCGGAGTGACCCCCTGTAGGAAACAAGATGTCATAGCACTCAATAAACAGACTGCTGCTAGCAGATTACCACGACAGCCCATAGTTTGTATGGGAGATCTTGACTGTCTGCAAAGACTCACCATTTACTTTCCAAATGTTAGTGAAACTTAAAAAATGTAACGCAAACTGGAAACAGAGAACATTCAAGTTCAAAGAAGAATATACGTTTCTTTGCTGCAACCAACAAACTTCCAAAGGCAAAACTTTTCTTACTATTCTTAGTTTGTGTCGCACTTTTTAGTTTCACTACCTGTGCCTGCAGCGTCCACAGGCAAGTCAGTGTCATCCACGACTTCCAATCTACTGGCAACTGCTAGCAATCACAAATATGGTTTCTGTGCACCACTGTATACCTCTTTACAATCACTTTCACACTAGTGACTGCTAGCAACCTTCAACACTAACACTTGCACTAACATCACTAACTTTTTCCCCTATCAGCTAGTGTTTATCAGGTGGTTGTGGTCAGGTCTCTAGGCCTGTGTGACTGAAGCCTTAATTGTTCAGTTCCATTAAATTTTTTGGCATGTTTATCAAGAAGTCTTTGGACTGTCAATACTTTGTGCCATCCAACCCATTCATCTAGTCTATGCTGTGAATTGAACTAATTAGCATAAAAAACACAGAAAAAAGAAGAAAGCAATGCATGTTTACGGTACCATTGAGGACACTTTAGCCCTGGACACTGCTGTGATTAAGGTTTAGCTTGGACTTAGGTACAGTAACTACTTCATCATTGCCCTCAACCAAACAAACAGCAGTCCTCTTGGTTTTCTGATGCTTTATTGATCGTCCTACCAGACCTCCTCCATCTGAAGACTTGTCTCAATATTAAGATCAACTAAATTCTTCCGTTGCTGCTAGTGAATCAGAGTCATAATTAATGTGGCCACTAGAGGGCTTTGTCACTTGAACGTAAACAATGATCATCTTGGGCCAAAGGCTGTAGACTCTTTCATCACGTTATGCTCATTAGTTGTAGAACAGTGATGTTTTTTTCTTATGTTAAGATATAATGGAGCAAATACATTATTATCTCCTCTGACTTGCGTTGCTATGACGAGGTTTGATCCCACTTTGTTTTGTTGTCGCTTAGTGCTGAGTTTCTTAGAGGCGGAGATGGGGCTGGTACAAATGGGGGATTTTATCCCTGGAGGTGTCAGAGAGTTTAGCAAAGTGTAAAATACTTAAAGCATCAGGGCAACACAATCCCCTGCTGGTCACAGTATAAATCACCATATATTCTTATTGGCCTAAGCCCTTGTTATGAGTAAATACATCCACAGGCAAGGACGGCTGGCAAGGTTCACAGGAGATTCATCCAGCAATAGCAGAGGGAAAGTCACTGTCTGTGTGCCTGTCTGTGTGCATGCACCACATGCTGCTTAGGGAGGCTAAGGAGAGGATAAGGAGATCAGCAGAGGAGGGATATCACGCCTCTTAAGCATGTATACACTTTCTAACTTTTACTTTTTCCACCCAGAACCTAAATAAATCCCCACTCATCTAAGCATGATAGACTTCCTTCCCCCATGTATTTTTCTTCTAAATTATTAAAAACATTTTTTTTCTTGGGAATTTGGCATTGCAACAATACCCTTGAAGAAACACATTTCAAAGAAAGCCAAATATATTTAATGACTACAGTATATATCATTTCCAATCAGTGATACTTGTTTACACCATTTCCTACACACTGTGTTGGAAGTCTCGCTCCGTATTATCCAAAACCACACAAAAGTCATTTTCCATCCCCGGCTCAAATTATTTGTTGCTTTCAGTTCCTTGTCTATTTAATGGATGAATTTGGTTAACGGATAGGGCGGGGGGTTGAGGGGAGAGGAAAGGGAAAGGAGTAAGGGACAGAGACTGAGGGAGAGAAAAAAACAGTTTCATATTTCTGTAAGCCTCAAACTTTTGGCAAAGAGAAGAAAAGAGAACTTGGCCCTAATTCCATCTCACGCTGGCGTTTGTGCATTCTAAGTTCTCGGGGGCTGCTCTGGCGGAGGGCCTGAGCCCGTAAATTGGATATTAGGGGGCGATATAAAGGAGCCTGTGTGTGCTCCCGTCCCGGGGAATTATTGCCTCCAATATCCCTGCGTATGCGTCTACGGCTTCCGAAGCCAGGCCAGATAGATCCTCATCTCATAAGGGGGCGAAGACTATATCCATCGCTCCTTAACTTTTATGAAGCTCCCAAGCTCTACAATGGGATTTGCCAGGGTGTCTTTTCCCCTTATCCAAGCAAGGGGGATGTGACAATGCAGATATAGCTGCATTCTTTGGGCTCCAAAGCTCCGACCTCTTATTTGAATACAAGCATTCCAAATTGTAAAGTGACATTCTCCTTTTTTCTCTGTGAAGCCAAGATTTTCTCTCTGCTTTTGGAAACGCTTTTTTACCTCACTTTTCACTCCTGTCTTTATAACTCTTACTCTTTCCTCTGTGTATATGTAGCATTTTTCTCTTTCTCTCATATCTTTTTCTGTTCTTTGCCATCACTCTCTTCCCTTACTTGAACAGCTCTTGAGTGCCTTTTCTCTCTCTCTCCTTCTGTCTTTCCTAAGTCTTGCTTTCTCTTACGAAGAGCTTCAGTGACTGCCCCCTCCTCTCTCGCTATGCCCCCGTGCCCCCACCCCCACCCCTTCCTCCCTTGGGTAATCCTAAGAAGGGGCAACACCATCAGAGGGTGTGAAATTAAATACATTACAGCATTGCGGATTAAAGTGTTTCATAGGCAGTTGCTCATCCACATCAAACTTTAGCTTTTTAAAGCCTAACATTTGATCTAGGTTAGAAACCGAGGCCAGAGGAAGGGATTGGGACACTTGTAGACCCCAGAGAGCAGAGCCATACTTACTACAGGAGAGGATGGTGTTTAGAGGCAGACAGCGGCAAAGTAGAAGGTGGTTTAAGTCTGATCCTGTTGCCGACACAGGGGGAAAAAAAGAGAAAAAAAACGCACTTCCAAGTTGCAGTGAAAAGAAAAGTTGGACTAAAAATTTACTGCAGTTACTGGAAATGTCAGCAAGCAGGAAAATAAAGAAGTCGTGTGTTCTGTTTCACAAGCCATATATATATGAGGATAGCGTAATCTGGGAATTAAAAGCGCCTGCACGCAGGGCTGTGCTCAACCAATGCAAGTGCAGGTAATCATACCTCTTTCAGAAGTAATAAATGTTAATGTGCCATTTCCCAGTTAATGAGAATTACTCACATCATCCATCACATCATCACAATCCGGGCCACACATTGCTGCCATCTCACGCTGGACCAGTGCACCAGGCTGGACTGAAACAAAGTGAGACTTTATGGACTTTTGCAGTATGTACTCTCAGGTTGCTAAAAACAGTCCGTTGAAATTTAAATGTACAGGAAGCAAAGACTATTAAAGATGTCCAAGATCATACAGACTTTAAATCAAAACAAACAGTGCAGCAGTTTGCTCGCATACTTTTATCTCAGCTCACAATATATACCATATACTGTCACGTTATGTAAGAGGAGATTTTTTTAAGTACAAATCGTAATTCATCTTATACAATGTGTAAAACTACTCATATATAGTAAACACAATATCATAGATTATTAAACAATATTATACATATTTGCAACAATAAATAAGAAGCTAAGGCAACAATGTCTGTGAACAAGGCTTCCAAAGTCAGTGATAATTCTCAAAACGGGAAATTCTGGAAAAAAGTTTGTGAGTTTAACTCTATAAGAATGAATCAAATACTTTGAATTTTTAATAAAATAAAATAAAAATGAACGTGTTCAGTTCTAGCTTCCGCGTTGCTCTGTATTATAATATTGCAGATAAAATACCGTACTTGGGGATCATCAGATGGATAGAAAGACACCACTGTCTAATTGTGGAGTTGGAATTGTTCTTATACTTTCTAAGCAAACTAAAAATTTCCATTAACCAATAATATCTTGGACTCAATATTTGAATTGTCTTTTTTTTTTTTAATTTAAAAGGTACAACTGCCAAGTCAAGCCAATTAAATCACTTAAAATGTAAACATGCAGTAGAGTTTCTTTTACACATAGGAGTTGGCTGCACAGAGCACAGCTTCTTCTGGTGTCTTGCGTGTGTACCTGACCAGATGGATGTCTTTTAAGTTTTTCCTGGTGATGAGGTCAGACATAAAGGGAAGTCAGCCCAGCTGGGATCGGTCCTGATTTCTCTCTCTGTCCTTATTCCTCTCCTATTCTAATGAGTCTCCGGGGATGTCAGCTCTCACTTAATCCAGTCATCTATTTTGACTTCCTTTGTAACCTCAGAACTCAAGTAAAGGTCGTGTTTTGTTAGGTTTGTTTAATGACACCTATTGATTCCACGCTCATGTAGGAAAACTGAGTTTGGGTTACGCTGCATCAAGAAATCTGCAGATCATCAAAGACATTCAAATATTTTGTTATTAAACAACCATCTGAGGCATTTATAAGTTGAGCCACAAAAAACGTGTTAGGATACATTTGTGTCTATTTATCACAGTTAGTCCATTTGAATGAAAGGATGCAAGAGAGGCATGAGCACAGAAACGAACAGCAGCTGCCTGTAAGACTAAACACAATATCTACTTAAAGATCTAACAGACACAGCTGAAACATCTGTTGGTGCCTAGACATAGCAACTAATTGAGAAAACCCGAGACCATGACAAGGTCGCAGAGTCTACTCTAACAATAAGAGGTGAATTTTTTGGGGAATTTACTAAAGAGGTGCTGGCAGCAATTTCAGGAAGTGTCAGAGTACAGTATGAAAGATTTACTGCCAGTAAAATGTTTCTACTTAAGGCTTGTTAAAATAAATCCTTAGAGTGAGACAAACAGTAGTGATGCTTGTTGTCTACAACCAAATTTTCACACTTTCTATTTACACAAACATACCAGTTAACCAGCGTTTATTGAGATGTCTCTTAACCTTAAAGTCAGAGCTTGGGAACTAGATAAGGGTGAATTTAGGATTTAGTGTCATTTCATGAAATGCATCTTTCTTGGTCTTTTAAATAGGGTCGGTTCATTGGTAAAGCACAGGTGGTAAAGCAGAGGGGCTCTGGTTATACAGCACAGGTCATCTGACAAAAAAGACAAACCAGGGTAATGATCATCCAGCAATGGATAGTTGGTTTTATCCAGTACTATGTTCCTAAACAGGGTCAGCAGAGACTATATGAACTGGTCAGGTTACCAACTCTGACAAGGGGACATTCAGCTCAAGTTACTTTGCTATTTACTTTAAAAATAAAATGTGCTTGCACTCATATACACTATGCATAATTTCTACCATACATGCACAGTACACTCACAGAGACCATGTAGCCACATTTATAAAAGTGCAAAAATATCTGTCTTACATTGCAGGAGACAAAGGTGAAATAATTTTTCTCTAAGTGCAAAGGTGGATCAATGAACTCTGCACTCAACAGGACAGCTGACCGTGAGCACACAATATCCTCAAAGCCTTTCCATTTGTTTTGCAATTTTCGAGTAGGATAACGCTTTAGCTCCACGAGTTGATGAGTTTGGTTTCAAAGAGATATGATGGGTACATCCCAAAGCCTGACCTGTTGACCAGACCTGATCTGCTCATTGCCCTCTGTCATACTGGTTACCACAGTTGCTGCAGAAGCACTAAACTACTGTAAACTGAATAATTACATTAAGCTTGCACTACAATAACTTATTGGCAAAATGGGTGTTTAAGTTTCTCATTGCCAAATTGTATGAATTAGTGTAACTTATAGTTCAAGTTTATCATTAGATTTTAGCTGAAGGGGCACAGTGACCTTATTAAGTGGGCCTGGACCCACGAGGCCTGTCCATAACGCCAATGCCCTTCATAGACAATATAAAAGAATCACATGTCTACTGTGATGTCATCCATTGGTTAGTGAAGTCCCATTACGAAGACTTAAGCAGTTTGCTGATTTCAAAACAGGCGCAATAAGGCCCGGGTGGATCTGACTGTGAACTGGGGGGCACCGCACATTCATTGGGTAATGACTTGTGACTGACAAGTCATTAGCCAGTGATTTTTCTCTGTATAATCCATCTTCTTCCATCAATCCATTTTCTTAACTACTTATCCAATTCAGAGAAGCTCAAGACTATCCAAGCAGTCACTGGGAAAAAGGCAAGACACTCTGCACTGGCCACCTGTTTGTTGGAGGGCACACAGAGACCAACAACCACTGGAAACCCCAATGTGCCTAACATTCATGTTTTTAGACTGTAGGAGGAAGCAAGAATACTTAGAGAGAACTCACGCAAGCTCAAAGAGAACATGCAAACTCCACACAGAGGCACCAGTCAACCAGCAGGTTCGAACCCTCTTGCTGTGAGATGCCAGTGCCAATTACAGTAGCACCATATCAACCTAAGCCTCCTTTCTGACTCTTATAATGACCATAATTTACAAAATTAACTTCATTTCTTACAGCACCTGGTATTCACAGACAGTCTTCCACCCAAGCTCTAGCTAGGCCCAGCCTCGCTTAGTTTCGAAGACCAAATGAGGCTGGATGGACTGGATGGATGTTACTTAATATAATGAAAAACTAGCAGCTGTACCAATAATGTGATCAAAGTGTAAACAAGAAAGTTTCCTAAATATATCCAATATATCAATATATCTAATCTGTTTGCAGTGAGAGCAGTCACCCCCTGCTGGTCATTAAAAAGAATGCCTTTAAGGCACTTCCATGCTAACTTCAATTTGCAGACACAAAAGCTATGGCCATCCTCCAACTAGCAATAAGCATGGACTCTGTACAAGCAGGACACACTGAGTGTTGGATCAAAATAACAGCAAACAGGAAGCAAAAGTTGTACACCTTTCGCCTTTATTTATGCAAATGAATGTGGTTTCAAGCATAAGCTGGTGTTTTTTTATGTAGCACTTTTACAAATTACATAAAGGAATTGCTATATACACCCAAGCTATATCCACATTTTTGCATATGTAGTCTTATTGTTTAGCCTTGCATTTTTAGTAAATATTCCAGGCTTTCTACCATACCTTTCTACCAATGATGGCAATAAATTTGACTGACAGATATAATTAAGTCCAAATCCTCTATCGGCATTTGAGTCACAGTGAGATTGTTGTTGATTGTGGTACTGGGAAAAGGTAGTAAATATGCACAAAAATGGAATCAATCCCATGAGAGCTTCTTCTTACCTGAGCATGAATGACCAAAATGACATATCATAAGTTCACACTGAAGCTAACCTGCCAAATGTATTTACATTGTTACCTAGTAGATGAAAGCTGGCTAGGCCTTTGTGTACAGGCTGACTGAAACATTTAGGCTGATGCTTCTGTCATCCTACATCCAATGTACAAAAAAGCTTTTGCCAGCGACAAGTCAATCATCCTCAATGTTCCTTGGGTAAACAAGCAGAGATAAAAGAGCTGCCACGTGCTAACCAGCCAACATGCCAGGACACTCGCTGACAATAACACTGAAGAAAAAACAGATTAATAAAGAGAGAAGGGGAGTAAAATAAAGATAAACACAAACAGAAAGGAGAGCAGTTGGAGGCGGTTGGAGGGAAAGGGGGTTAAGAATGGTGCCTGGCTGTGTCTCTTTGGTGAAATAAGAGTGTATAATATGGGCCCTTCATAGGATTGATCCAGAACATCCCCCCTTCACTGGGCTTTTCTTCCTGCTCAAATTGAGGGATTACCCCAGGAGGAAGTGCTTTGATTACGCACAATAGGCATCTATCCTCTGTTGATTTGTGGGATTGAGCAGGCAAATCCCCGACAAAAAGCTGATACAGAGAGCAAGGGCCACTGGATGATGCCTAGCTAAGGGGGGGTGGGAGGATAGGATAGTTCCATAGAGAAACAGCCAGGGATGGCCTCTTCCCCAAAAAGTTGGCAAATAGTTAAAAAGGACAAATCAAGGTTGGGGTCAGAGGTCATGGGTGAGAGAGCGGGGAATGGGTGTCTTATGAAGTTGGTCACAAATGAAGAGTGGTAAGAGAAGCAGAGTTTATATTCTTTAACACACTTATCTAACTCTGTGGCTTCTTGAGATGGTGTTCTTTAACTATATATAGTTGAGTTTCAGTTAGTTTTAATAAAAAACAAAAATGAGAAATTTAATTAATAAATAAACATTAGCATGTTTTTGCCTTTTTTTATTGCCTGCTTTTAACTTGTGTTTTCTTCACTTATTTTTACAATGGACGGAATTATATAGAAGCACCTTGAAAACTTATTGGCAAAAACTTTCAAATGAAACTTGTATTTTATTTCTTTATCTTTCTTATTGCAAAAAAAAAAAAAAAAAAAGGTTAGTACACATAACTTTCCTTTAACTAACACTTTTACAAACTTAAATTGGTGTATGCACAGGGACTGACATTGACACAGTAGGCATAATCAAACACTACTGTCTTGTGTTTTCAACCAAAAGTGGCGGTTAGTTAAATGAGAGGATAAGAGAACTCTTTGGCAAAACAGTTACCTAAAGTCCTCATTGAAAGTCTCTAATCTGCACTCTTTCACCCGCCTCTCTCTGGTTACTGTTGCAAGAGTCCCTGGGCCTGTCAGGCAAGCTCTGTTATCCCAAATGAATCCCAAGCTTCTCTAAACATTGCTGTTATCCAGTTTCCGTGGGGACCTGGAGCTACAAGGCACAGACAAACAAGGGCTGGGTGGGAGTGTTGGATGGGGGATTTTTGTCGGATTTACACATATACGATTTCAGGGTTTTAAACTCCCCAAGGTCAGAGTCCAAGCAAAAAGGGCCATCAGTGTCAGCTCAAACAGCCGGTGTGATGCCCAAAGGTGTAGTAGAGGCAGCACGGAGTACTTAATGAAGAAGCACTGAGTACTGAGAAAGTGGGCGTGTTATACCTGTTAGAGGCTACAAGTGCAGCTCCAGCTACGGTGAGCTGAAAGGGGCAAAACTTCAAAGGAGGGGGGCAGGGGAGTTCTCATTTAAATTCTTCAGTCCAGTCCCTGGGATTTGGTTTAATGAGCTGAGAAGCAGGAGTAGACAGCTGACTCCTGACTATGTGTGTGCGCGCCTGCGTGTCTGTGTGTTTTTGCGTGCTCATGTGTTAGGAGTTTTCCCACCACTAAGCCCCTATGTGCACGTATGCAAGTTCTGTTTGCCAGACTACTGTGGCAATGCTCTGACACACAAACACACACTTTCTCTTTTCTCTGAAGCCTCTCCAGCACTGGAGACTCTGTACACACACACACACACACACACACTCATGCTCAAACTGTAAAGGCGCAGAGGTTTGCCAAACTGAAGCAAACTGGGTTTCTACTTAGAAGCAATACTCACTCTGTCACTGTTGCCACCGAAACTGGTCAAAGCTGGCTGTTTTAGTGGCTCTAGGACTGCTGGCAGTGAGTTTTGGCAGCCTTGTAACGCTGGATTTCTTTACTCCTACTCATTCCTGCTTCTGTGCATGTCTACATTTTTATTCACTAAAACTAGTGGCACCTAAAATATGGAAACGGAGGGCCTCACACATACTCTGGCTAATAGACATTTGGATTGTAATGCCAGCCAGTCCTGTTTATTTACTTTTACCTTGTGCCAATTTGACAAAGAATCAGCTGCCGTCATCCAGCACCTTTTCTTTCATTTGTTGCTCTTTTTTTCCCACAGACATCATCAGCCTAAAGGAAATTATGTTGTAGGCCCTTTGTTCTCTGGCACAAAAAGCAGACTTGGAAAAATAAGTAAGACACAGGAGCAAAGCCCATACAGGGTTCTCATATGACATCATCCGCGCATTGTTCGAGACTGTTCCACAATATTGGTTGTGATGCAACCACTGGTGGCAAGGGAAAAAACATATATTTCCTGACTGGCTGAAAAGAGGTTCCTGGAGGTTTCTGGCAGTCTCTAGGTGAAATTGGTTACAAAGAGGGTGCTACACCAACATCCTCCTTACGGTTGCCTTGGTCACTATAGCTAATTGCTGTAATCTCTTGTAGTTTGCATGGAAGACAGGAGACAGAGAACATTATTCTTCAGAGTAAAAGTTGTGCCTCAGTGCTGCAGCAACCGCATTTCAAAAGGCTCAACCTTTACTTTAAAGGCAAAATTCTCCATTTCCTGCTAGTGTTGCACTTGTTGCCCCTAGTTGCTAAGTGGTTAATAAAACTCAGTGTCTTCCATGCAAACTACTGTGCAAATTACCAATTGGCAACCATGCCAATCTGTTAGTGGCCAAAGCAATTAAAAGAAGGTTTTCACTAACCGGTTGGGAATACATATTTCTCCCTTGTGACTTCCAGTGAAGACTGATAGGTCTCTAGGCCTTTGTTAGTGGGACTTTAACACTAAATTAAAGAAAAACAACGATTCACCAACTGGTCAGGGAATGGTCACATTTTCCGCTCACAACTGGTGGTTGCCAGATGGTCTTGAACCAGTCTGTATGCCTTTGCGAGTGGTCTAGTCACTTCACGGCTACACTGTGACACATCCAAAATGACAGACAAGTTAAAATCACATGGGATACTTCTCTGTGTATATGTGAGTTATCTGTGTAGGACAGTGACATTGGTATGTATATATATACTGTACAAATACAGATAATGTTCAAAACTCAATTTTGATAAGTTTCACATTAAAGTAGCAAATATAAATTAAGAAATTTCTATGCTAAAAAAATGTCCAGTCATATTAGCAGATATTTGTCTCAAACCTGTGAAATGTTCAGGTTTGTAAGAGAGTGTGATGAAGAGACGTAGCTGTGGCAGACAGAGCTGAATTTGACACTAGTGTTAATCTCTAACCCTGCAAGGAAAGCAGGCATACAGAGGGATCCCATTACATCTTTCATTTGGCCCCAGCGGGGCCCATCTCGAACAGAGGGATTATTAGGCGCTCTTGCAGTCACTTAGCTATAAGCTGCCCCCGACCAAAACCCACAATCAACCTCTGACATCATCAAGTAGACACAAGGCAAAGGAATTTTTGTGCGAGTGTATGTGTCAACAAGAAAGCAACATCACACATGTTTACAAGAGGCAAGCTATTTCGTGTCAAATTCTTTGCCTTGGTGTAGCAAATAGATTGCGGATCATTATTCGTTAATGAACAGTAATTGAGTGAAATTAAACTTATCATGAGCAGATGTGGTGGCTGGAACTGGGATGGTGGCACATTGCCCAGAGATGGGTGGAGGCGTGGCAGTGAAGTGTATAAGAAAAAAGAAACAGAGGAAATAAAACAAGTGAATGAGTTCAACAAGAATGAGGATGTGGACTCATTTGAATGGAAGAGACTGCAAAAGAGAACGAGGGGAAGGGAGAAGAAGAAAGAAAAGAGAGTTAGCTGTTGGCAGTTAACAGCTGCTCGAGCCTCAATGCCCAAAGTTTCAGACTGAACTAGAGGCTTGTACTGTATGACAGCGTGTTAGAGTGCCACCATATGCACCGTCGCCTGTGTTCTATCGTGTGCAAGCTAGATCATGAAGATAAAGCGACAGCTCTACTGAGCAGCTCTGTTGTGCACCTGTCTAGCAGTACTTTTTTTTTCTGGCATCATTCTCCTGGATTCCTCTGTGATTACCCAGCAACATGCATCTCTGCAGTGACATCAGCCTGCAATTTACATCCAAATTAGAATCAGATGAATAAGAAATGGCTCTTGTCTTCTGGCCGTCCCTCCCTCATGTGCTTCCTCTCTTCTCTCTTCATTCTCTCTCTTTTATTTTCCTGGGCGAATTGAGGGCAGGTTAGCACAAATGTGACATGACTTCCACTGAAAGCGAGCTGGATGTCTCTATCAAAGTGTTCTCTAAAGTGGCCAGGAGCCTGGGTTTGGAAGAACTTCTGGGAAAAAAATGAGACTTATCTGATTCTAATCAGAGTTCCTATGGGGCCAGTAAACTCGAGTACAATAACTACACTGATTAAACACTTGAAAACTGGAAAATAAACTGACATAAACTGAGTCATACTCAAAAGAAAATAATCACTGGAGCTAAAGTTCAGGCTGTCCTTGAGGTTTCATTTTCTTTTTTAAGGTGGTTTATTTTTTTGACCACATTTCAGCAAGTCATGCTCAGCTGCAATGATCCTGACCCTCTCTTCTGGAAAAATATTCACAAAGGGTTGAAAATAAGTTTACCATTTAACTTTTTTCAAGTACTGCTGACTGAATTAAAAAATACTGGCATTTACTGAACATTTCCTGCGCTTTGTGTAACAGTAAATGTTAATCAGCAGTTATTGTCCTGCTGTTGTTTTTACAGAGTAACATGAATCCAGGGGGGAGTAAAACTGAGCTTGATCTATCAAAATATATTTTATGTAAAATCCCGCTACTTATGATAATCAGCTTGTGGACTTTCAGTGGTGCAAGCACACAACCACAGCCCACATTTTAGTATATAAATACAACTTTCTGAGTGGTTAGTTTTGCTGCTATTTATTGTTGTTGTTTCCCTTTTTTTTTTTTTTTTTTAACATTTACTGAAGGTTGAACACCATTCACTCTAATTTAAGATGTTTTCTGGACATCTGAAGGATATATTGGGCTTTTTAGCAAATAAATATTTCCATGTGCTCTTTGATTCATTCAAGGTTTTCTTTTTCACTAAAAGCATAAAGTTGTTAAGAGCAAAAAGTAAAGGTGTATAGATTAAAAGTAAAATCAGTGAGACTGAAATCACAACTCTGATTGTTTAACATATTTAACATATTGATTAGAGTAGCTGTAACTGAAATTGTTCAATTTTCCGATAATATGCTGAACCTTTGAATTTTTACACTGCAGAAATGCTTGCATTACTTAAATATATTATTTATGGTCAACGTGAGTGACACCTAACACTAAAACAGAACCTAAATTAATAACATTTTCATAACTCTTCTTGATTTTTCTGTGAGTAAAATAAAAAAGAAATAAGTCCAAACGCAGCCTGAACTTTTACACAACGTAGATGCCAAAACCCAGCTGACTGTGGCAAAGACATGGCACATGACAAAGACTGCACTATTTATGCCATATGTCACAGTCAGGGTGTAGCTGTTATCTTATTCAGCAGACTCTTACACCATTAACCTCAGTTTAAAGTTTGAAATACAATTTTAAGTTAGTGTTTCCTCATGTTGCAATCAAAACACTTGGAAGAAGACAAAAGTTAGGTTTCCGTGATGAAACCAGTTTCCCTCTCTCTCTCTTTTCTTTTTTTGGGGGGGGATTTATATAATCCACTTGATCTATAATCAGATCTGGATCGAACAGAAACGCAATAATATGAACCACAACTTTAAATCAGACCACCCTTGGTGAGTAGAAAGGGTGTTGTAAAACAACAGCAGACTAAAGGTTTAAACCTCACTACATCAAGTAGCTGCCACGGTTCCTTTTTGGATGCAGCTCCCTCATCTTTGCTCAGACTCCACATCAACATGTTTGCTCTCCTGGCACTAGCAGAGTCTGTGGGGACGCACACTGTAAGCATATATGGCTGGTGGGCTAAGAGATCACAGAGATAAACATATGTTCATTGGCAGTCTGGAACCCTGGAGGAAGGAGACTGGCAACCTTTTAACCCCTGCACACTTTTTCTCTCTAAACACGTACAAACACAATAAAACATAAGGATGTGCACAAAATAAACTCACAGGTGCAAAAGCAGGGAAAGACTGCAATGCACGAAATACTTGCTTGCTTATGCACAGGTGCACATGTATGCACACTTTCATGCAAACATGAAAAAAAAAAAAAAAGAGAGAGAGAGAGAGCGAGAGAGAGAGAGAGAGAGAGAGAGAGATCCCCGTCCAGCAAGCAATATTTTGTATTATTCATGAGGGAGAAAATATTCAAATAATCATGAGCTTCTGCTTCTGTGCCAAACACAGTTTCTGTGGTTCATACTGCACCACGAGAGCAAGCGAGCCAGAGCGAGAGTGAGAAGCTCTAACTGAGTCTATCCTCCACTGCCTTTCCCTCCAACTCGTCCAGATAAAGTTTTCTTAAAAAGTGAAGTTACAGTTGTGAGAAGGACATGTGTCTGATGGAAACAATCTAGAGTGGAATAATATTGGATAGAATGATTTGATTTGATGATTTAAACCACAAAAATAAACTACGGGACATCACTTCAGTAAAGCAGAGCGTGTCCAAGCACCAAGGTGTCACTCAACCTCCTTCGCCACCAAACCGACTAAAACAAACCGGCTCAGTGGACCTCATCTTTGTTCCCACCGTGTTAGCTGTCCATCACTTTGATTGGCAGACAAGTGTCAGGGTGAGGGAATGTCGCGGGAAGCTGGGAAGAGCGCAAAATTCATTGCAGCAATCTCAATATTTCATCTCGACCCCTGAAGAAGGGCTCCACGGTTTCATAGTTTAAATTCTAATCGTGTTAGGCCACAGGGGCATGTCATTTAGAAACCCAGCCTCCAGCTCGCCATCCCTTTACTTTCCTCCCTGGCCCAAACAAATTATTAGACGATTCCATTATTTCTCCATTATGCATATGTGTTTGCGTGTGGCTGGCTGTTACAGACTGGGAAGAAAGTGCTTGGATAAATAGGCTTGGTTAAGCTCATCATGGGGCAATACGTTTGGCCCTGGACACAGCTGAGGTCCTCAGGGGTCTTCAAATTGGTCATCATTAGGGCCATAATGCCACTGTTTTGCTTCTACTAATGCCTCAATGCAGCTAATCAGTGTGCAAAAAGGATACTTCTATGTCTGCTTTTCTGTCTCTCATTGCTTTTAGTCTGTCCACTTGTGATATGTGAGAACATCACATAATTAACAAATTACCCTCTAACCTCTGCACTGTGTAAGAAATAAATAAACAAAAAGAAAGATTACATTTGTCTTTTTGTTTTCTTTGTTTACCTTTTCTGAACCAGGAAAAATAAATTAGATTTTATGCTTCATACCATGCAGTAAACATGTCTTCTCAGTTGCTGTATTCAAGGCCAGGAATGAGCTTTCAAACCAAAATTATTAAGGAAACATGCAAAAGGAGTACTCAAGGATAGGAAAACATGAGCATGTCACAAATCCTATTTTTGATGACTTACAGTAGTTTGAAGTGTTGTATAATGCAGTCTGGAATGATCCATCACTGATGGGGTGTGACCCTGTGTGCAAAAGACATCTATCCCGGTCAAACGCTGTAGATGCAGTGAGGTGAAGTGCAATTTTACAATACTAAACAACCCGAGACCTTAAAACTGACTTTGTAGCTCCGTTTGCTGGTTTCACATGGCAAAATGTAGAAAAATGCAGAATTTTCTCATTTTCACAGTGACTTTAACATATTAATATGGCCAAAGTCATGCAGGATTCATGTTTTTTTGTCCAATTACCTGTGGACATATTAAATGAAATTATAGTAGCCCCTCTTGATAATAACTATTCTGCCTTAAATTTACTTCAGTCTTTATCTACCTATGATTCAACTGACACAAACTCTCACAGGCAGTAGGGACAAACACTCACCAACACACAAAAGCACACACAGCAGTAAAGCCACCCTCCATGGACATCATCAGCATAGCATAAAACACGCTGTACATAAGGTTTTTCCATTCATTATAAATGAGAGCAGAGGGAGTTTTACAGATCATGAAAGATATAAAGAGAATTGTATTGCATGAGGCGATAATCCATATTTCTGCCTTGGACAGTGTGTTAGGGTTATTTTTGGCAATGTCAGCTGGCTGTTTTTAATGGGTTGCATATTTACAATGTCATGGTTTTATATTTTACAGCCTCAAACGGATTTCCTGCAGTCTCTCGGCAATAATCATGGTCAGTTCATAACTCACCAGGGATTATTGATGCACTTTCACATCAGCATAACAGATCCCATTTGGTGCAGCAGATGCTATTAGCCAGTGCACCTTACAGGATCAGGGGGAAATGCATTCTCAGTGTGGGTGGCAGCAGACCAAAACCACTAAAGCAGGAAGTCTTGATGTTACCATTTTACCACTGTCAGGAACAGAGATGAAAGATTTTGGGCCCTAAATGTTCAGTAAAAATTGTAGTTACAATAAATTATTGCTACAGCACATTTTTTTAATGTATATGCTAGAAATCCATATTTTTTATAAATGTGGATGAAATAATAATAATAATGAAAAAGTGATTCCTGAAACTAATCATTAAGATGACAAAATTACTAATGAAAACTAAATTAGGTAGCATGTCAATTATGTGTGCAGAAAAACAATTTTATTTCAAACTGACTGAAATAAAATTATACAATAGGCCTCCACGGGCCTTTTAAGGCCTCTTTTGCTTTGCTTTAAATATTAATATTGCATATTTAGACACCAATTCACGTTACTAGTGTTTACAAATAAAAATTACTTAAACTTGACAGCTGGCCTTTACTCCAATGTTATAGCAGCATTTGTGGTTATAAGTTCAAATTCAAAGTTGAGGTGTTTTCTCTGTCATGGTTGTATTATCTGTAATAATATGTTGCATATAGATGTATCAGTACATGCATACATAGCACCCAGCTTGAATTTCATTGGTCATTGTTTAATAAATATTTGAATTTGTTATTGACTACCCCATTGTCACACAAATTTAAGAATAGAGATGCTACAATCCAATTATTTTTCAGTGCTACAAATGAACTTATTAAGCTGATCCACATAGTAACCAATCCATTTTAACTGCAGTTTCTTCTAAAATATTACTTTAAAATTGTGTTTTTAGGTTATTGCTTAGGTTTTTTGTTTGTTTGTTTGTTTGCTTTTTAGTTACCGTAATAAATCACTTGAGTTTTAGTTCCGCAACAAAAGCTTAGGTTACCAAACATAGAACTGATTTTAATGAAATACATTCAGCAGGGTGAACAAATTTTACTTGCTCTAAGGGGGTTGTTTGATTGTTGAGGTATTCTCTCCATTATTTTAGGGTTTTGACCTTACAATATATATTCTGGCCCCACTTTGACACTGTATACTATACCTATAGAGACTTAGTTGTTGTTTAAGATGTTGGCTTTGGGAAGCCAGTTGGCTTTAGGAAGCATAGAACCTGAGACATGAGCTCAAAGAGACGCAGGAAAAAAAATCCTACACCCCCGTTCTCTGCAGACTGCTGGAGCAGGGGGTCTGGGAGGAGGAGTTGGCCGTCCGATTGGGGTCTGGAATGTGGGGCCTCCCTGTTGCTGCCGAGTCGGGGCAGTCTGCTTCTCTCCACCCCAGGGAAAAGGGTAACACTACCTGGGTCTGGGTGCAGTTTCCCCCTCCAGGGGCAAGGGTACCTAGACCTGGGGTATAGAGTACGCTTGGGGAGTGTGATTGTGTGTACAGTGTCTCTTTGTGTCTGTCTCCACGTTGGGTGAGTGTTGAGTAATTGCATATGAGAGCATGAGGATGGGAATGGATGTCTGTATCTGTGTGTGCCTGTATGTCTGTGTCTATATGTCAGGTTGGGTATCAGACACCACCTCTCTGGGGACATCTCAGGCCCTCCAAGGTATGGAGGCCTATCTCCCCCCACCACTTCCCCTGCCAGTGGCAGACTCCCTCAGACATCGGTGCGTTGGTGGGTCTTTGTGTCCGGGGGTGGGCGTCCAGGTACACACCGGCTCACTCCTTGGTGGCTGCTTGTCGGGGCCTGGAGCCTGGGGCTCGCTCGGGCCACTTCGGGGGTGGGGTGCCCTCGGCCTCTCGGCCTGGGGCTCGGTCACTCTGGCACAGCTGGCTGCCGGCGGAGCTCACGGGCACGTCACTGCAACCCCCACTGACTTCTGCTCCGCGGCTGCTGAGTGACCCCTCATCTGGGGCTCTCCTCAGCTCTTTCTGGGATAGTGGCGCAGCTGCCCCTCTGTTGGTCTTCCTTGGTCTCTTGTGTTCTGAGGCCCTCTGGATGTCTGGAGTTTTGATCTCCTCCATACCTGCTTCATGCCCTGGAGGACGGGGCTGTGGCCCCCCCACACCCTCTAACAGATCATTACATGAAGGAACCTTTTAATACAAGCGCGCTCATGCTCACAGGTGTACACACGGGTGCTCACACACACAAACTACACCCTTTTTGGCTCCTACCTCAAAGCACACTGTGTGCTGTCGATCTTACGTGCTGCACAATAATGTTTAATATTTAGTATTTACTGTTATATTCCCATATATCATCATGATGTTGTTTATTATGTTGCTCTTTTTTTTTTTCCTGCTTATTTTCTCTTTTTTCTTCCTCAACAGGTGATCCAGGTGATCGATATATGTATTTTTTGTCTGCTTATTTTGTTGGTTTTTGTTTTTTGCCCTTTATCCCTGTCCCCACTGTTTTTCTTTCCCTCTTTCTTTCTCCCCTTTCTTTCCCCCAGTCAAATCTGTCCCGTATTTAGCAAGTGAAAATAAAATAAAATAAAATAAACAATAAAAGGTGAATCAAATAGACCATTACGGCAAGGCTGGGATGGTCCATTTGGTAAAGTAAATCTGTTGGGCATCTTTCTTCGCCTTTAGACAATAATTCTGATGGCAAAAGAGCCAAACGGGACAGGCAAAAAAAAAAAGGAAAAAAAAGGAAAAAAACTCCTAAACTTTTGCAGAAAACTTTAGTTAAGTAAATATTTTTTTTTTTAATAGAATAGTTAGATTTTAAACTATGTTCTGCTAATCGTGCAATACTGCAGCTTTGATCACAAAAAAAGCTATTTTTTAAAAATGGAGGGAACCAAAAACTTTTAGACCTGTAGACATAACAGAACCTGTATCACATGATCAAGACAAGACTGAGATGCATTAAGTTTGAACACATTTGGTCCAAGCAACAACAGCACCACCATTCATGTCCCTCACCTTCCAGTGTGCTCTGTCCACACTACTTACAATGTGAAGACTCCCGTCAGTAAATCAAGTCAGAGGGGATCATTTAGCCCTAATGGCTCCTCTACAACTGGACCCCCTGTCTATCCAACAACAGTGCACCCTGAGCACTGCAGCCCAATGTGGTAAAATGTCACCTCTGAAAATTAGCCATCAAGCGGGGGCAATTTTCCCCCTAGCTAAATTGCTAAATAAGTAGCGGGGCTGTAATAGGTAGCAATCTGGGGCTAATCTGATGAGATCATTTGGAAAAAGCTGGACTGGGGGTTGAGAGTATCAGAGGAGAGCTTTGTATGTGTATGTGTGTGCGCCAGTGATAGCACACGCAGGCATGTGCGAGTGAAGTTGTCTATGGCTACAGAAATCAGGATTTGTACGCAACAATGTTAAGCAACCTTTTATGTATTTACAGGTCAATAGATGCATATTGTACAGCATGACACACTAGCCTTAGTAGACCTCTTCGTTCCCACAATGCATGCGGGATGTACACAGTTTACATTAAATATATGTGTTTGTTCTTTGTGCATATGAATGCAGGTGTGACCAAAACGAAGTGCAGCCTAAACTTCTATGATGACTGAGGAATTGTGTGTACACAGCTGGAGGGTCATGTGACCATTCATGTAGATAGAGTAAAGTGGCATGTGATACTGTGTGTGTGTGTGTGTGTATGTGGGGGAGGGGGCATGGTGACGTGGCAGAAGGTGAATATTATTGTCGGTGGCCTCCAGATGCCAGCTGGCAGGGGCACAAAGAGAACAGACAGGGAGTGGGTTGAACAATTACTGTTATTCATAGCTGAGCCAACAGAGGTCTGTGCCATTAAAAAGCACATAGCGCTGGATTCATGGATTCAGTACAAATACAAAATATAGCCATATGCATTAAGCTAAAAACACACAATCAAGCAATCCAAGAAAAAAAGAAAGTTCAAACTTGTGTAAACAATCATTACACAGGCTATAAAAATAAATGCATGGCTGTGTGTTTTACACAATTTCTGCATCATTATGATTGTCAGATAACGCTGAACTGAGAAAACTTTGGCTCTAAAGTCTTTCTTAAATGAAATTGGACCATGGTTTTTCCTTTGTTTCAATAGTTAAGTTGCTTGTCACAGTACAGCCTCATTTTCCCTTAACCCACTTTTGCAGGGAACTACAGTAATTGTTATTAAGTTCAATCAGAATGGGGTCAGTACTGGAAGCCACTCGGCCCTGTGTTTAGTAATTAACATTTTGCAGAGAATATCTCATTAGGGGAGACAAAGGTTGCTAATAGGCAGTTCATCTAGTGAGAACATGGAGCTGAAGTAACAAAACCATCCAGTTTTAGTCTGATGCAATCAGTCATGGAATTCAATTACAGGGCAGATATTTTTGGAAAGGGTTGTAATACAATGTTTTTAAGTTCCTTAATGATAATACAAGGATAAAATTCCCACAAGAGGACTTAAAGTATGCAGATAAGATTTTAAATTGTTGTTATTAGAAAATACGGCTTCTCAGACACTCCAGCCTACATGCTAACCTGGTCTTGTTTTAATTCTAGTAGCAACTGGAATGGAAACGCTGGCCAGTCTATGACTTTGATCCAGACTGAACTGCTTTCTGAGAGCCTAGGTCCTCACATTTGATTATGTGAACATTACATTTTGGCTTTTTTGAACCTTATATTTCATTTTGCCCAATGAAATTTTTTTATAGTTTGCTTAAAAATTTTTGTCTTTATTGTATTATACTGTATGTTATATAAAATAAACGTATTATACTCCTTTCCGATCCACGATGAAGCTTAATTTTTATGCCCAACTAATCCCAATTAGACAGAACAAATTAAAAATAGACGTGAAATAAGAGCTTGGGTCTCGGAGGATATATATATATATTTTTATATTCAGATAGTTCAGCATGAAATTTTATACATCTATCACACAGTTCCAAGATTTTAACTGACTATGGTGTTGCCAGTGGTGCAACCAGCTTTTTGACATTTAAGCTCTGATGAAAACTTCTCACCAACTGTTGAATAGCACTTTTTTTATTTTCTTAATGGTGAACATTGCATTCTTACCAAGTATCCTCTTAGAACATGGCTCTACACTGACTCTCATAAATTAATATTGTGCTGTAAAGTGGAGACTAGGTGAAAAAAATAAATGAACACAGTTGCTAGCATCCAGGATTAACATCGTCCAGTCCCCTGTGTAAAAAAATAAATAAATAAAATCTAACATTTTCTGCTCTTTCTTTTAATATTTATATGTATTTACAGAAAAAACAGTTTTTGGACTTCTGAAATGATTAGTGAATCATGAGTGACTGGTAAGTATTAAAGGAGCCAGTCAGTTACACTTGAGTTAAGACTTAGCAACATAAAAGCTTGAAATTTATACTAGTTTGAGACATGAAATATAACAAATAACTGCTTATGAAAGTCAACACACACACACACACACAAACCAAATTTCTGGAATAGTACTAGAACATAATTTTGAGTTCAAAGACCAGGAGAGAAAAACCTGGCGCCTAATATGTGGAGTTTTATTCGGACTTTCTGTAAACCTTTTGGCACATCTCAGTTATTTCTTGTGCCCACATGCATGGTCTTAGAGTGTAGGTTTAATTCTGGGAACACTGAGTGCTACAGTTACCTACAATGCCTCTCTTGGTTTGGGCTTGTATCTTCACAGAAGCCTTACTCCAGCAATGTTTGAAAGCAACTGTACAAATACCAGTAGAAACTGCATGCATTCATCATCTGCGGCCGCCCTGCCTGTGGTGCCTTCATAAATACTGGTCAGCTTCTTTTAAGTTGAGCTGACACTTCAAGAAGACAGCTTTTCGGCATGTATGGCAAATTTTGTAGCAGGAAGCTAACCATATGAGGGTCAGGAGGACGGTATCCAAAGCAAAAAGTTGGATCACCTTCAAACAAAAACCGATCCACATGTGGCATCCCATCAGAGGCCTGTATGTGTTGAGCACCATCACTGATTATCTTTCCGAAGAGGTTTTTTAATGGAGAAATTATGATAATAGCGAAAGGAAATTAAAGAAAGCCCCCATTAAAGATTGAAGTTTGGAAGTTGTTTGAACACTGTAATAGACAATAATTCAGACACAGAGAAAAGTAAGTCAGATAACGACTTAGTGTGATCTAAACAGATGGAAGGGGGGAAAAACCAAGCAAAACCTCATATGCTTCCAATATGGTGAAATACAATGTACTCACATGTTACCCCCTACCTAGTACAGGAAAATGACTGTCAGTCTCACTTTTCTTTAGCTGTATCTCTCTTTCTCCTCTATGAATAGAGAGAAAGGGATTGTGCATTTGGATGACTGCCTCCATTGGAAAAGTGCCTTCTTTGATCTGCCAGACCTATGCTAGACCTCAGAGGCCTCATCTCCCTCGATAACAAGACAAAGAGGGTAAATGTGTTGATAGTGGCAGACGGTGCTGGAATTCTGGGCAAATGTGTCAAATTAGTTCTCACGTCTGGGTCTCATTCCTCTCCACCTTGCTGTGATCTACTGCTCACTTCTCTCTGCTGCTCTTTACACCCCAGTCATTCTATCCCTCGCTCCTCCCACATCCACTTCTCCATTCCTCTTGTGACCCTGTCCCTTGTTTCTCTCCTCTACATCCATACACAGCAAGTTAGAGAGACTGGGCTAAATGGTATGCAGGAGAAACGTAGAGCTCCTAGAGTGGTGCAAGCTCTTCATTCACATATGGATCCCCATGAAAACTGGTTTTGGACTGCAGTCAAACAAAATCGGAACATCTATCTTTATGTGCGCTTGATTTTTCATAATAGTAGCCATGTTCACATCTCATCTTTGAGTGACAACTGCCAAATGCTGAAGGCGTAGCGAAGGAATAGACGATTAAGAGAGTATTAGCATTGCATTAGCATAACAAAAACAACTCTTTTATAAGCTATACTTAAGATCTTATAAAATATTAAACTATAGAACATCAGAAGACCCAATGTTTAAATAATATTTAAAAATCAACGTTATTACTGTGTTACTGATTTACTTTATGCCTGTAGTTTATTTATGATATACTTTCATAAATAATTTTTGCTGTTTATTTTGAAAATTGGCAAACAAGAACAGCATGCAGTAAACAAAGCAATGAAATTTGAATGCATTATTGCTTCCAATGTTCCTATGTTATCATTTCAGTCACATGCAAGACTGTAACATGAAGGTGCTACAGCAGTAAATGTATTCATCACACCCCTGTGGTTGTTTTTCACTTATTTCCAGCCTCAAATCAGTGTAATATTTAATCCAGGGAAACACTTGATTTAAAGGGGCCCTGTGGATTTTTTGTCCACTATGAGTGTAATGGAGCAATATTTCAATGAGCCCTTGTTTTATTTGTTCTTAGGCACACACAATCACATAGGTGACATAACACAGATTTTTCTAAATGTACTTGTCCACTGATCTACAGCCATGACTAACATCCTAAGAAGCACCAAAACTGCACCAACAAAGGTAGAAAACAAAAAAACAATGCAGGATTTTGCACTAAAAATGTTTTATGTGAACTGTAATCAGCAACACTGAACACCCACTGAAACCTTTAAATTACTACTACTGTAAGGCTGGTAAAATATTCTGTTATGCAGTTAGATAGAGAGCAGCAACATACACTGTCTCATGCAACAAATCAGTATTGTGTTTATATCCACATATAACAAAAATCACAGTTTTCAAAAGCTAAAAAAAAGTGAAGGTATGCAGAAGCATGCTGTTGTGCGTCCCGAGTTTCTGAGTTTGCTTTAAATGTATTCTCCTCCAACTCAGCCCCGCTATTCTAAAGGCCCAGTTATAAAGCATAGCCTTACAGCCTCTATATGATACAGTATAAAACCTCTAAGTAATGTGCTCTGTGCTCCCAGCAAAACCCCTGAGCAAGGTTATAGTGCTCGCATGTACTGTATACTTTATTTATGCATGAGCCACCTTCCCCTATCCGGGGGAATTCTGATTCTTTTCCCGCAATAAAAGTTGCATGGCCTTACCCACTCCAAAGGGAGTAAATGATTTAACATGAAGGCTCATGGTATGGTAAGCAAGCAACTAATGTTAATTCAGCCATTTTCTGATAAGATGTCAAGTGGGGGCTGCTGCTCATTTATCGCTTTCTCTCCTTAAAACATGTGGGAAGGCTACACAGGGGGTGAGAGCGAGGGAACCTCACTGTGTCACGCCATCAGTCATCACATGCAATGAATATTTAGGTATACAGTAAAGTTGTGGTATCAACTGGTACAGGTTAGGGAAGAAAGAACTTTACTTGTAAACACATTGAAGAAACAACAAATTTGTGATGAACTTTTTTATTCAGTTACAAAAAGGTAGGATTTTAAAGACATTTGTCTTCATTTAAACCTCTTTTGTCATGTTTTTTTTTTTTTTGCATCTTTAAAGCTATACATGCTATTTATACACTCATGTGCATCCATTTACCACTCTGAGCTTGTGCTAATGTGTTTATGAGCCAACCCATCCTCCCCTGCCCTGATCAGGGCTGAGGCAAAGCAGGCCACATGTGCTACTTAAGCCCCCCTCACTCGCTGCATCAGGAAGCCTCAAAAATTCAAATCAACATTAAAACAGTTTTATGTGTAAGTAAGATTCAGTGAACTCCATTATTTTCCCCACTATTTGCTTGAATAATTCAGGATAGATAGCTGAATTATGGATAAAGTGTACAGTTTGAAGAAGGGGTTCATGCGCAGCCTGGGGCTATAGCCGAGCTTTAATGATGTCTGGAGATGGTGGACGGGTGGAGGGAGAAGTCGTTAGCTTCACAGTCATTTTCTCAAGGATTAAAAACACACTCTTAAAGCAGCAGGGTGGACCGGTAAACTAAAAGAGTCTAAGAGGAGTGAAAACGTAAAATTCTGCCAGATTTGGAGAATTTCCTGACTCATATTCTCATAAAAAGGAGGAGCAAAAAAAAAAAAAGCATTTATTTTATTCTGGAGGGTGATCATTGATTTAGGTCATCATGTGACTATGTTTTAATACAAAGTAAAGTAAAAGCCAAAAGTAACACAGCTGATGTTTTTTGAAGTGTTTCATACAAATGTATGACTTGACATCTCTAAAACATAAAGACTTAAATAATATTTATAAATTTCAGGGTTTTTTTCTATTATTTTATTTTATCTTTTTATAGATGTTTTCTCTGGTTTGGGACACTGGTCCTAATAAGAAGCATTAGAATACGCTAATTAGCATAATATTATACATTTGTAATACTAAGTGATAAAAACAAGCGGTAAACAGTGGACACTGGACATGTGATCAAAAAACAACAGAAAATAAAAGAGTCTTTTTGTCTCCTATATGAACTAAACTCCTAAGAACATTAAGATTTTCAGTCATGCATTCACCCTTTAAAGGCTTTTGCATCACCCAGCTTTGCATTATATGCAGTAAGAACCACTTTTCTTGAACTCAGTGCTACCCTGTTTTAAAGTCTGGAATCTTAAACTGGCACAGCAAGGATTTATACTACTAGCCAGTAGCAATGACATCCAAAAACACACACTTCCCCGCTCACACACATAAACACCCCTCAACAGCCAGCATGGAGTCTTCCTGTTCCTACTCACTCCAGCAGAGAAGCCAAGCACAGACTACTCTCCTAATTACCCACCTTCCTCTAATTATCCAATCATAAAGCCATTAGCAGTCTCACACCATATTAACATGGTCCCGCCTACATGCCTATTTGTGCAGTGCCAAGATGCAACTGGAAAGGATTTTTCAGTATATTACCTTACCAAGCATGGTATCATGCAGGGTGAGACTGTGCTTTTCTTGGCTTCTAAGAACAAAATAAAAGATCTGCAAATAGGATTTAACAGCAGCTGCATTTCTTTAATGTCATAATCAAAGCTTATGAGCAGTTCAGTCACATGCTAAATAATTCCTGCACCTACATCAATGCATTTTTGAAGGCAGTGATTAAAGTTCTTTGCAAGTGTATAAACCTTCAACGCTAAAAGTGGTGCTTTTCTTTATCTTTGTATCTAATGCTAGTTTATCAAATAACACAAGCAATGTGTCTTATATTCAAACTCTCTTGCATCTCTTCTTCTGCTCTAATGCCTCTTTGCAACCCACCTACATTCCAGTTTCTCATTAACATGCCATTTCTTTGCCATCAATGCCTGCCTTCTTGTGTTTGGCTGCTGCTCATCCTATGAGGGCAAGAAGAAGTGGTCGCCCTGCCTTGACCTCCCCACATATGTCAGGAAGGCGCTCACAGTTCCTAAAAAACGAGCGATGACTCCAAATATAAATGACTGGAGATGGTATAACAATCCTCTTTGGCTTAAGTGGTCCTGACTAAAAGCTTTTAGGTACCTATAAATCATCCTTTGTGCCACTGACAAATGAGTGCCACAACAGTAATGGTAGAGAATACATAATGGGATTCGATTCAATTTTATTTATAAAGTCAAATCACAACAACAGTTGCCTCAAGGCGCTTTATATTGTAAGATAAAGACCCAATAATAACACAGAATAAACAGAGAAAACCCAACAACCATTTAACACCCTATGAGCAATCATTTATTAACAGAAAATACAGTGGTGTGCAGAACATTTGCATGTTTCTTTCCATACAAGGGAAGCATATCTCAAGGACACAGTATTTCTGAAAAATTCACACTAAGCTTTAAGACAAAATGACATGACGCCAGTGCTTTAATCCTGATTGTATCTCATGGCCGTCAGAGAGACTGTAGCTGTCTGTGAAAATTATACTTCTCACTTTATGTATGACTTAACTAAATGCTTTCTTTTCCCATTAATTACTGGCCTAAAGGCCAATGTAAAGCCCTAGTTTATACAATACGATGTTTACTGTATAATTTATGGATTTAAAATTACAATAAAGCAGGGTATGCATTACGAAGATTACAAGGAAGAGGAATGTACAGAAAATGTTTGATAATCTGTGACCAGCATATGGTCTTTCTGGATTCTTGGCCACATCAGGGAGCTGTGATGGAGTGGCTAAGGTGTTAGACTCGAAATCCAACGGAATTTCCCCGCACAGGTTCAAATTCTGCTCACAGCGTCTGCTCTGCGAGTGTGTGGTATCCACAAGCCCTCATTCAGGTTCACCACTTACTTGAAATCTCTGGTTTAGTAACACCAAAATACAGTCTGTAAAATAAGCAAGCTAAGGATTAGCTTCACTAGCACTTCAAAGAAAACCTAGACAAGATGTTTGCTTCTGTTCAATCATCTGACAAAATAGTGGCTGCAACAATAATAATAGTGATCTATTTGCATATATTTATTTAGAGTAACGTTTTCAGACATCACATTATAAGAGCATCTTAACAGCAAATATACAAGAAATTTAACCTGTTCAAAGGAAATTAAACTAAAAGAATATCATTTTTTTCTGCTATTACTGCTGCTTCTTTTGTTTTCAGGAGCAATATTTGGAAGAAGCCAACTTACGACTAGTAAATGAATGCTTTCCTTCATCATGCTAAGAAAACATGAAGATGCAAACGTTAATTCACATTGGATTTCAAGCCCAAACCACTAGCCACTCATCATCACAGCATCCTGAGAAGCCATCAAACGTTTTCTGTACACTCTTCTTTCAAACACAGGCGCCTACGTTGCCTTAAACGCATCTCGATTGTAAAAAGTTAATTTGACTCTATGTAGCTTGAAAAAGGCTCAAGAAGAGATTTAAATAATAACAATGATAAACCATTTAGTACCAGTAGTGTGGGACCACTCAGGAAATGTGATACAAAAACAAACTAAGCAAAAGTTGAATGCTGGTAAATCTATTATTGATATTTGTTCAGTCCCAGAGGCATGTTGTGCAACAGAGTATCCAGATTGTTCCCTCCTTTATTCATACCCATCAGAGGGAGGGCAGGTTATTGGAGGGAATGGGGCGGATCAAGACGACAGTGAGCACAGATGTTGGCGCAGCTGCAGTGCCGAGGAGATGCTCGGGTTAACGGCTAGTGCTAGACGTGCACAGACTGTGTGACTGGGGTGCTAACCGTAGCACTAGCTCATACACCTGACTGATTTGGAGGTCGAAATGGAGGTCAAACCTGCCAGAGTGAAGCAAAGCTATACAGAACAATGGTATAGCAATATACATATATATTCATATAGTAATGCTCAATGTTCAACTACATATATCCTCATCGTTTGTCTTATTCCCATGTGTCTGGTTGCATCAGTGCCATAATCCTATCCGGTAATAATTTACAAATCAAAATCTCCAAAGCAAACAATTTAAAAGTATAATCTCGTCTATAAACAGCTACATTTATTTATCTAATGCCTTACTTCCCCTTTGCTTTGCTTTGGCATCAGTGAGTGTTGCTGTATGCCAGCAGAGCAGCACATTACAGGATTTCAGATTTTTTCAAACCCTCTCTTATTGCCATTTGGAGCTGCAAACATGCAAAGTTGTCCAGGGTGCCCATAAAAACTGAATTATCTCCTCCATTATGTACTCACAATACACTTTAAAGCTACAATCAATTTTTTCCTATGCAGATTAAAACTTTCATTTTCCAGTGTAACACATATTTCTTCTCCGTCTCCCAGAAATCACACTATGTTTTTCTATATCCCGCAAAGTCCAGAAAAGTCTACTGATGGTCGCGGGCGATAGGTCTTGCAGTGCAACATTTTAATAGACTCCAGCAGAAGCTTTGGCAGAAAGTCGAGCCAAGGCCGGGAATGAAACTGAGCCTGTCAACACTGGCAGAGACACAAACAACCCACAGAAAAAAAAGCTATCACCACACAAAATGTTCAGACAAATCCATTCATTCTGCCTCCCTACAACAGAAACGCCACAATGACATTGTTTTATGTGGTGACTCTCGCAGTCTGTTTTCTCCGTTTGCCTGTGAAAACATCCTCATTATCTGACCATGCGAGCAAGGTGACGGCGAATAATGGTGCTTTGTCAAAACAGATCTATGCCAAGGTATGGACTGACAATGGAGGATCTCAGCGTCTCGTCTTTATAAAGCCACACAGCTGTTCCCCCTACCCCCAGCCCCTCTGTACACAATCAAACCTCTGCCATTCAGTGCCACAAACCAATAAATGCTGCCTTTGTTTTAGCTTGACACCATTGTTTTGTCTTTATAAATATTTTTCTTCTATGGCACAGATGCTTTTTTGTTTAGTTTCCAACCAAACTGCACAGTTTCTTTTCTTTCTTTGGAACAATGACACTCACTTATTTGTTTGTTTGTTTGTTTGTTTTTCCTTTCCATACTCTGTGCAGATAGCTTTATCCACACATATCCCCTTAAAATAAACCAAGAACAGTATTTATGCACTTAATACTTAAAACTGTAACAAAAACTACACTTTGAATTTCCAGGAACATTTTTCTACATGTTCATCACTAAAATAAGCTCATTAAAGTATCAAAGCTCAAACACACTTTAGGTGTAAAAGTGGGTTCTCTGTGGAGCAGCTACAGGCATTTTTCCCAGTTTGCAAGTATCTTCTTTTGTGTGTGGCTCTGAGAGAGAAGTGCTAATTAACACAAAACAGAAATAAAGCAGGAAGTTTGCAGCTTTGCAAACAGATGTTGGCAGTGTCTCTGTGCACACACTGCTTTTAGCAGCCTAATAAATGGGTAATCAAAAGACATTGGCTCTTTTACCCTTTATTCTTTAATCTGTAAGTGTAAAGCTAAGGTTAAGCTCATTAAGACTTGCAGAGGATTTCAGACACTTGAAAATCGCTCAAACCATTTTTTTGGAGAGGCACGAACTCAGAGAGAGAGCACGAAAAAGCCACATACAGATAAAGATGCAGACGATGTAAAAATAGAATAAATCAAAAACATTTCCATTGAGAGAAAAAAACTATTAAAGTAACAGCTTAAATTTTCTCAAAGGATTAAGCAGCTGTGCAGCACCCCCTGTTGACGCATTACTTACCCACAAAGTTTTTATTTATGTTTTTTTCAGCTAATTGAATCAAAAGCATACTGAAAAGTCAATGTGAAAACAGTTTTGCTTCTGCTTTACTGCAATCTTCTCACTGTACGATAAAAAATTACTTTGTTTCACATGTGAAAAATAATTCAAAAAGAAGAAAAAATATAAACTAGAATAACATTTCAAAACAAACAAAATTAAGACAACTGAACAGGCAAAATGAATAGAAATTCAGATGGAGAGTATTCAAATTTCTGCAGACAATTCTTCAACAATGTGCCGCTAAAAACTTACAAGTTTTGGATTATTACTTTAAATGACCTCAGCTGTGCGACTGCCACTCCTCACCCTGCCCTTCCTGTACCTCCTCCTCTTCCTCTCTCTCTCTCGCCTCTCTTTGGAGCAGCGTCGTCCCCCGTCATCTTCAGGTCATAATGTAACATGACACCGGTGGTTGCAACAAGGCCGGCCGGCCAACCCGACCGTTTAAGACCAATGAATATCATTTGCTCCCGGTAGGTTCCCTGGCGCTTTCAGATGCTACCACCGCCAGACTGAATCAGCGTTCGCGCCTGTCATGTCAGTGACATGACAGAACACACACACACACACACACACACACACACACACACACACACACACACACACACACAGATGCACAACAGTCCAAAAATACCCCCACACACACATATAAACTGTGCACACACATCCCATCTTGCAACGTGCACAAACACTTCAAAAAGAGGCTCAGCTCAGAAGACAGGCACACATGCATCCTCACACACTACTGCACACACACAGGATATTGTCAGCCTCTGGAGACCACTTTGTTGTTTCTGATGCTTCTGTCATCCTTAATACACTTCACGCTGCTCTTACAAATCCACAGATTTCTCACTTCGCACACTTCTTATTCCCTCTTTAAAAAAACCAATAGCTTTCAAAGGTTATCACCATGCAAACCACATTAAGACCCTTTCCAGGTGAAAGCAGCCTTGGTTAGATCCCCTCCCTCATTAAGGGGATTAAGGACAGGGCTGCCCCTCTCCTGGCTTACAAACAGCCACGATAACCCCCTCGCCTCTTACCTCAGCTCTGATTTCCTGGCTTAAACCACTGTTTAAATTCCCTCCTGCCTCTGAAAATGTCCTCCCTGGGGATCCCCAGGGCTTTGATCAGCCGCCCCCGTTGTATGCACCCGTCCACCTCCACTCACACCTCTAACCCCACCCATCCTACTACTGTGGGGAATAAATGGGCTGAAGGGGGTCAGGGGCAACACTGCTGGAGATAAGAGAGAGGAGGAACAGAAGAATAAAAAGGAAGGCAGGTCTTGTAAAGATCAACTGTTGTTGGGTAAAGGGGTGGCTAAGTGGGGGTTAGGGCTAATGAACCCCACTAATACCTCTACGCACACAGACACACACACGCACAAAAAAACCCCACCCCACATACACCCGCATTTAAGAAGACTAATTACCTGCCTGATCCGATGCAATGACAGCACCTGCAAAGAGGCGTCCAAGCTCTTGGCTGGGATGTGCTAACAACCTTGTTAAGGAATACCTCATGTTAATGAGAGCTAATCATGTTGCATATTTAGATTCATGGTACTGGGGCAGTATGTGAACTTAAAAGATTGTTAATAATCCATAGACCAGGCAGTACCTTTTCATCTTTAAAGCAGTGCCGCACAGGACGCTGGCTTCACAAGACGGGTCCTGGTATTAGTGTTACATGGGTGAATGTACTGTATATTACATGTATTCATACATAGCAATTATAATCAGGAGCTGATATGAGAAAAAAAATACCATATAAGGTTAATTTGCATTTGCAGAAAAAATATGGGTGCAGACCTGAATTCTTTGATTTCTTGAATAACCCCAGAAAAAATCTCTGCTCTATTATTTTAATTTGAGTCACCAAAGTCCTGTTTCTCTAGAAAATGAATTTGGATTAGCTCAGTTTAAGACCCTAGTCCAAGGTCCTTACCTGTACAGTATATTTAACTGTGTCATGTGATTGAAACTAATCCCTCATCCTTAAGTAAATCGTAAAGCAGCTTTTTTATGCAGTAAATGTGCTGTAAATATGCAGGAAATGTATTCCTAGACATCCAAGATATCAGAGCAGATCATAGATAGAGAAGCTTCCAGACTGCATCTCATCTTCAAGCTTCCTAACTGAATCTCATCAAATTAAAGTTTATTATGATAAAATGATGTAGCGATAAAAAGTGTGTGACACCAGCAAAGTTAATCCTCATCTCACTTCAAGCAGGAGACTCCCTGAGGCCCTAAGCCGTGACCAAATACAAAGTTTTCAGAGGAAGTGATGAGGTAAATTTAGACAAAATTGGGATGGAAATGAAACAAAGAGCCAGTGTCATTTGGCAAAAGAGTCTTGCAGCCAAAACATTTCCTTTTCCCTCTTCGAAAATGGCAGGAGAGCCAATTTGGACTGAATTATGTTGTACATATAAGTCTGGAATATGCACATAAAGCTCTGAAATGTGGAGAGAGCTCGGGCACTTTCTACTCTTCATCCTAACCTTATCATACATTTATTCTCTATTGCAGCACATCTCATGAATAATGACACCATGCAGCAATCGCTACTAACTATTACTTCTAAGGTATGCTTATGTGAAAAATTATCCTCACATCGCCTGTGCATTGGCTGGGCTGCAGAAATGCTCTGATTTGACATACTTACACAGTGGTCCTGAGCACTCTTAAGAAATGCTAAGTCTTAACAGAACAACTCAATGAACAGCAGCATCAAGTTTTCAAGAGAAGAGAAAGAGGGATGAGTGGCTTTTTGCTCTGAACCAGAGTTTACCATTTCTTCAAAACACAATAGAGAGAAACTAGAGAAGTAATCTGTCTCTGTCAAGCACAGAGGTATTTCAGGCAGACCATGAAGTCAACCTCAGCTGCTTTCCTGGCAGATCAACTGATGCCACATCAGCTAATAACTCGTCTGATAGCTCACCATCTACTTATGCAGTTTGCTAATCTCATCTTGGGGGTCACAATTTAAGTTGCTTTAGCCTGCTTACAATATCCAAAACCTGCAAGCCACTTCAGAACCCATGTCCACCTCAGATTCTCGTTTTATATTGGGTCTGATTTAGTCCACATAGGCCTAGAGACCAGTCAGCGACCTCCTTGTTGTAAAGGGAAAAAAATGTGTTCCCAACCAATTGGAAATTGCTGATTGTTGCTAGGTAAAATCAGTTATAAAGAGGGTTTGTGCAGCAACCTCTTTGCATACCTGATGCTTTGGTTGACAACAAATTTAATGTTAGCATTGAAGAAAATTAAAATAGAAACCATAAGTAGAATTTGTCCTACTGCTGCTATTGCAAAAAAAAAAAATTAAAAAATCAAAAAAAATCAAAAGGTGTGACCTTTATTTTGAAGGCAAGTGGTCTAACGTTTCTGCTTTGCATTAGCTATCCATAGTTTCACTTTCAGTTCTTGTGGTTGACAGGGGTCATAACTTGTCTCGAGGCGTGTGACTGGGGCTTCAGCAGCAGTCACAACGACTGGCAGCAACTTCCAACAACTACTCACCAGCCAGTTGTAGGCATGGCAATGGACAGCTGAAGACCTGACAGCCAAGTAGTGATTCCCGGTATACTTCTTTGGAGTCTGCCTGAATCCCCTTCCATGGTCTGCCTGGATGCGTAATGCATTCTAATGGAAAATCTCTGCACACGAGTCTGTGTGGTCACAGAAAAACAGGCAATCATGTGGGTGGCGGCACAGACCCCTATGCTTACTGTCCAATGACACCATTTACGTCACTGGGACTCAAGCGGACCCTAGCGGACTTGTAGATATGGAAACTATAAAACCTGTTTAAACCTTAGTATCATATTTGTTTGTACTGATGCCTGCTCTGTGCTGGGCTTTTGCTGCTGCTCATTCCACCTCAGGCTCTTACTCTTACATGGCCATAAAACAGCAGTGTGCTGTGCCCTCCCCCATTAGGCATTCTATGTTTGTGCATGTAAGCATGGGGAGGCCCAAGAACTGAACCATAACACCAAATATAAATTAATGCAGATCCAAACAGCGATCTTGACTGAAATAGTATATTTTCAAAACATTGAAGAATTCCTTTAAAAGTAGTTATGAAATGTGATGGGAAATTTACACCATGGTTCCTGGACATATTTGATCTACAACTAGACTTAATCTAAGTCTCGGACACTGAACCTCAAAGTTTTAGTTTAAAAGGTTAGTTTGTCAGTAAACATGATACTCTGTGCTGTTAAATTTTAAATGCCAATGATATCATCAGCAGATCATACATAGATATTTGACTTGAACCCATCTCAACCCTGGTCAGCCTCCCCTGGTAATTGGCAGCGGCACTTAGTGTGGCTGTATTAATGTTATTCCTTTGATGCTAAGTGCTTGTTAAGGTCCTTGAGGTCAATTCATTTTTGAATGCCAACCATCTGCATTCAAACACACAAATTATACCCACATATCATAACATCGAGATAGATGAGCCAATTTAGTATAGCTCATCCCTCCAGCTTTGCCGATGATGCCGCACTAAACAGCTCTAAACAAACTCTTTCAAAGCCCTGATGAATAACTTAAGGGATAAAAGCTACATCGATACCATTCTAACGCATTAACGTGCCAAATAAATAAATAAGTGGTGATGTGCAAGAGGAGGAGCAGGAGGGAGATGTTGCACATTCTTTTGTACATTGAATCTATCTTATCGGAGCATGTAAAAATAGCTTGACAGAGGCTAATTGTGCTTGGTGCTGAATAATGGATCATAGTGGAGAGGGCCTTCCTGGAATTGTGGCGGGCACGGCTGCTCCCTGCTGAACCTGCGGGTTCCTCTGCCTTCTCTTGCCTTCAGGTAAAAAATCTGCCACAACCCCCTCTTTTCCTTCCTAGCCCACCCCACCCCACCTCATCTTCTCTTCCTCTTCACTCTCGTTCCTCTTCATCTTCAGCCTTCATTTGTCTTTTCTCTCTGCTATGTTTACATAAGTTTTTAAATAATAAACTGATGATAAAGTGGTTGATGGAAGCCAAAAACTTTCTTTAAAGAGGCAATTATGAGATGATGCATTTAAAAAGAAGAACTCAAATACAAACTATGGAATAAAAATAAAAATGATAAACTTCTATAATGATCAGAAAGCAAAAAAGTGGAAAACAAAAAAATCGAATGACCGGCAAGGTGAAAGCACAGAGTAACATTACTTTGGAATTTTTGATTTCCTTGATCAGTCGAACAACTTTTGCCTCATTTATGTGTATTTTTCCACCCTGAGAAAAACAGAGCTTTCACTTAAGGAAAATGTCAGCCATCACTAAATGCCTAAAATAAGTATTTATGTACAAACACAATATATTTATGCTATCAAATTCACCCCTTTTATTATAGCATAAAGCCAGAGTCTTGTGTGTTTAAAACAACAGAACTACAATTAAATTCAAAAGTTGTAGTTTCTTAAATCCTGACAGCAAAAGAAGAAAAAAGAAAACGGGAAACTAATCCTCTTACTCTGCACCACGACAAGTGAGAACAGAGCTTTGTTGGTAAATACCCGTATCAAGTTTGTTGCCTCACGTCTAATATGGCATCCAAGTTGTCGTCCATGTGACTGGGAGAGTTGAAAGCGTGAGGTTGCATCTTTGCATAAACATCTTAGCCACTATCGTCTCATCAGAGGAATGTGTGCAGTTGATGGAAGACTGCTTACACTTATTCCCCTCAACAACTAAAGGCTTGTTAAAAACTGCTTTTCCCTATCTGTCGGTTGAAAAAAAAGAATATGTGCAACTAATGAATCACGTTCTTTGAAAAGCTCAAAAAACAAAAAAAATCTCTGTTTTGATGTTGAAGAAATAAAATAGTTGTTTTCACTTTGACTGACAGTCATTTTCTAGCATGTGTAGATCTCATATCCTCTGGGTTTTTGAAACATATTCAAAATCTTTCCAAATAATGCAATATAAATTTATCAAAATTACAGAATTACTGCAGCTCCCCCCCCCAAAAAAAATAAAACAAAATAAGAATATATAAAAAATGTGCTGTACTTTTAATGCAACTGTTATATCTTTAGATAAAATGTAGATAACAGCTACGATAATCTCTTTGACAGACATAACATTGTTTAGACTGATAAGTCTAGCTTTCATTACTGAGATTTTACACTCTGCAGCACAAATCAAGATGAAGATCTCTGATAAGACGAGTAGTGTGCATCAGTGTCTCCTAAATGAACAAAAATATTAAAAGAAGTTGTGGGCAAAATATCAATATGGACAAAATGTCAACAGTGTCCAAGACTTCATGTGTTTACATATGGGCAACTCAAATCTATGAAACTTCCCTGCAGTAACATCAAACCACAATATCTCCTTCATCCTGCTATCCAAAACATTAGAAACTGAGTTTGCTCCCAGCATTCTGCAGAATATCAATTTAAAACATCCCGGATCAAACATTAGAATTTCATTAATTAATATAGGACAAGTATTAGTTTATCATTTTCCTTCTACATGTATTTATAATTATTTTTATTAAATTAACTGACTGATTCAAAAGAAAAGAAGAAAATCTAATTACTGTACCATGTTCTGTATGCATTATTTATTGTGAGATAGACATATGGGACTTATTATATTGTATTTTTTATCCATTACACTAATAAACTGGAAAGCCATAAAAAAACTAGTATGACACAATAAACAACCATAAAAGACAATAATACCTAAATAATAATGCCAAAAGATGAAATATATCTGAAAATCTGCTCCAGAAAAGCTTTCAGTTGCTGTTTTCCTGTACTTTGTTTAGCTCTTATGCTCCTCGGTTCATTATACAAGCTGCTCAAGTCCAGCCAGCGCTGGTCAGTTGTCCATTTATTTGTCCATAAGGCCTGATGGGAGTGGAGACCACTCTTATCAATATTTCATAAAATCATATGATGTTGTGTTTGGTCAGTCTCTCTTTTATGGTCTCATGCTATCTTAAGCTGAAGCCGTCAGTACTTAGGGCCACAGAGGAAATCAATGGGCAGGATAACAATCAGTGGCCTGCTGGTTACTGTAAGTTCAGTATGACTATGTTAACGTTTCCTGTAATGTTGACATCACAATGTTGTTATGACCCACTGAGGGAGGATTTAAGATACAGCAATATGTTTTTTAACGGTAACTATGAGACTACAGAATCTCTTAATGTTTGACAGAAGAAAATTATTTTTCCTTTTTTGAAACGTCCTATTCGAATAATCTTGAGGTAATAATAATAATAATAATAATAATAATATTAATAAAAATATATTTATTGTATATTTTACATACACAAATGGTATGTAAAATATACATACCATTTGTGTGCCTTTAATTGACTAAATTTCTGTATGCATAGCATATCTTATTTTATAAAATCTTAAGAGAGGAATATCTGTCCATCTTCTCCCATGTAATTTACATGAGCTGTTTGGGTTGCCATCAGTGCATTCTAATGCTATCTGACATTTCTGAACTGTTTTTTTATTCCAATATTATGATCAACGGCTCATAATGCAGGCTTCATGAATAATTTCGGTGCATTTCGTGGAGACCAGATTATTTGAAACAAGTTCTGTTCTGGGCTTGCGGGGAACTGGTGGATCCAAGAACACCATTAGCCAGGTGGTATCCCATGAATTAAAAATATCTGAACATGGTTTTCCAGTCAGGCTGCTTCACTGCCATCCCCAAACCCACCCACATCCTCCCCAAACCCACCCGCACTACACAGCACGTACTGTGTTTCAAGACAGAAGGCTGGCCTCCTTACAACCTGATGAAGAAATCTGCTGGAATGAAAGACAAAGAGGGGGAAGAAAAAAAATCTGCCAAGTGATCTGGACAGAGATACATGACCCACATACCCTTTCACTTGCCCCACCCATCCGCTGCCATGGTTCGACTGTCATTTAAGGATGTTTTCACAATGTTTTACCATCCAATTTTTGTGGAGTGTACCTCAGGGAAGTGTGAATTAGATGGCAAATGGGAAGAAAATGACACCTCAGCGGAGCTGCGTTAGCGAGCTGTCACGAAGCCCAAGACGGCACCCAAACCAACCACCGCGAGAGCAGTTTCATAAAAGGTTGAATTAACATCGAGGTTAGCCTCAACTCAACTCAATTCACATGAACTGGCTCCTGGCGCCAAGGACTCAAGGACTTATTCTAATAAAACATCTCCATTTAAACCCTGTGGCGGGATTCATCACTGATTTATGTTACAAAGGTGGCCATACATCCCAATGAGCATGCCAGGAGAGTAAAGGAGAAAGAGTAGATGGGAAATAATTGCAAAAAAAAAAAAAAAAAAAAAGACCATAAAAGAGAAGGGGAAAAGGAACTGAGGTAAAGCCAACACAAAGGCAGGAGAAGAATAGTATTATTATTCAAATATAAAGTGAAAAAAATGATAAATATATAAACATATGATAAAGAATGTGATAGCATAATTATAAATAACTGGAGACGAGGAACAGATGAATGAAAGGAAAAAAGGTAACAAGAAACGATAATGAACAGGAAGAGCAACAGCATGAAAATAGAAGTGAAATCACATATGAGGGCAAAAGATGACAAAAAACAAAGAAACCTGGTACTAGTAAAGTAAAGAGCCAACAAAAAAATAAGTAATGGAAGAAATGGAAGAAAACAACAAAACCGTACCAAAAATGAAAGAAAACAAGCGCACAGAAGCTTCTACGATTCAGAAGTCTCCCAACAACATCCCACATGCTCTTCACTGCCTGCTGTATATTTAATAGCCACTCCATCATTCTGCCTCCTTTCCTCTCTCTCCCCCCGTTTCTCGATCCCTCTTTCATTCCCCTGCTCATCCATGGTTTGCCCAAGCAGATGGAGATTGTAAGGCTAGGTGGCCCATTCCAGTATGACAATCTGTCTCTGTGAGCGGCATTCCGTTCCAGAGGAAAAAGCCGGAGTAGTTCCCCACCCTGCGCACCACATATGCAGTGCTTTAGATTGTGCCTGCGTTAGGGAAATAAAAATCAGTGGAACGGCTTGGAGTGGCAGCATGTCAACAGAGACAGGGGAATAATTGTCGGGGAATTAATCAGTTGGGAATGCTTTTTCCTTATACCATCCTGCGTGGGTGAGAGTAATTGCAATGCAGGCCAAAGACAGAATTAAATCTACACCACTACAAACATGTTTATCTTTATCCCTGTGCTCTGTGGTGTGGGGGTAAAGCCTGTGTGACGCCAGTTCAAAGCATTGTCGTATTAAACTGTATCACAAACTTAGCCCCCCTCAGGGACTTTTTTTAGCCATTATTTTGTCAATGGCATAAAATAAAACTGGGATATTTTCTGGCCAAAAAAAGTCTAGCTGGTAAGCTCTCTTGTCTATATATATAGTTTTATTCCCTTCTTAAGAAAAAGTAAAAGAGGTGACAAGTCAAACAGCTGCCAGTGTGACTGATATTGTCACAATTGCTTAATTTTTGTGGATCAAGGTTTCTCAAAACTCCTCGACGGTGATCTTGTTTTGTTAAAAGCATTTCATAAATAAATTTGTCTCGACTTAACTTGCCCCGTGGGTCGCATAAACACATCATTTCCATATTCACCTAATTGTGTCAGTCACTCATTCTCACCAAAACAGCCTTTCCAGGTCAGAGAGATGCTTCTCTTGCAAGTTTCAGAGTTCAGTGGGAAAAAGAAGAATAAGGGACAGAGAAAATAGCGAACGCAGCTTGTGAGGTGGCAACTTGTGACACTGACAATGCCAAAAACTTGGTGGTGTGAGCGGAGGGAAAAAAATTAACAATCCTAGACAATAAATTTTTCATTCACACTACACTCCCAAGGTGAAATATGTGATCTGCAGCTGCAGCTGCAGCGTGACGTGTAAAATGTGTTTGGATCTAGCCTGCAAACACTGCCGAGGAGCCCATGAAAGATGCATGGAGCCACTGGAGAGGTATAAAGAATTTAGAGATATAAAGGATATATGACAAATAAATCAGGATGCAAATCTCACCGGGTGCCACTGGGAGTTCTCCAATGAAAACGGCTTGAATAATTGAAGAGGAAGAGGAAACATTTCATCAATGAGAGGAGCACTGGAAAATGTTCTTCCCTCCTTTTTCTAACCTTACTTAGAAGGCTTTCAGATGTTTTGGATTTTAAAAAAAAAACAACAAAAAACAGAAAAGTAAAAGGGGGAACTCCACTGGAAGAGGCAAGCAGGCAGGTACATAAAACAGTTTTTTAATAGCACATTTCTTGCAACAAAGTTATCAAAAATATTGGGGCCTTTCGAGAGATTATCAAGGAGCACAAAGAAAGCAGTGTGAGACAAAAGCAACCAGAATTCAGTTGCATGTTTTCCCTAAACTGAAATGTCACAATTACTCAGACAGGCACCTCTATAGTCAAACCATCCTTACCTCAATGTTTCAGCACAACTAAACATGTCAAAAGTTTTAAATACTACAGTGAATGTATACACGAGGAATCCCTTGTGAGAGTGGATATCGTTGATATATTCAACTCCGGCACACAGCTCTGTCAATAAGCTACGAAACCCCAGTGACCTTCAATTCAAAGCTGCAACCTCAACTATGAATCACACAAAGCTGCACTAAAAGAGTCCAAGAATAAATAATATGAAGCTGGAAATAAGCATAAAAGTTCCTCCTTATGGTAAATTAAGACTAGTTTCCTTTTTGGGCAATTCACCTCACTATATTTAACACTCTATTCTTTATCACTCCCAACTCTGTCTCTCAGTTTTCCAGTTGTTACTTCACTGGTACTTATCATTAAAGCAATCCACGAGATATGAATTATCAAAACAGACTATATATTTGATCTCCACTGTTCTCTCCAGAGAGAACAGGCATGAGCAGAGGTTACATAATGACTCAGTTGCCAGTTCAACCAGACACTCCACAATGAGGGGGGGCTGTTCTAATAGGGTTTCATCACCATGGTGAACCTGGGTTGCCAAGCATGACTGTCTTTGCAACAGTGTCTCGGGGATACTGGCTCCCCATAGATGGGGTTCATTGATTAGACTTGGAGTTCACTCCAGAGTCCTTGGAATCATTAAACACTGTAGGTCGTTTTTTTGGAGAGGGGGGATGAGAGCTCAGGGATTTGCAGGAAGGACTCAGAGGTCATATTCATTAAGAGGTTGGAGACCCTGTTCTGAGTCCAAACTGTATTTCACTCCTTTTCATCCAGCTTCATGACATCACTGGTGAGATAATTATTGGATAACCTTCATTATGGAGTTTTAAGACGAAGTTGCCTCATGCTGCTGATGCTGCGTAAACTTCAGCGCAACTTTAAAACACTTCAGTGAAGGTCACAGCTGAATTTATTCCAAAAGTGTTCCTCAATTTAATTATTAAAAACTAAATTAATGTTTCAATATGACTATGTGGATGCAGTTTGATAAGACAGAAAATAGACTGTAGATAAACAAGGGACACCTCTACCATGATGTCACCACTGCTTTATGAAGTCGCGTTTTGAAGCGTCAATACTGTCTGACTGTTGGGATTTTCTCTGTAATAGTGTAGGGACTTTTCCTTAAAATAAAGCCCAAATAAAACTAAATTCACTTGATTTTTTTTAATGCCACAAAAACATGCATAAATTATTTTTTTGTTGTTGTGTGGATTTCACTTGCAAAATTCAAATAATAAACTGACTGACAACGAGACTCAATTCTATCAATCAAACTTGTTTTTTTCTTTAAGATCAGCTAAATGCTCTTCTAAGATACTTAAGTTTTGAAGTTTTGTATTCACACCCTAATCACGAAGTAAATCAACAACATAACAGGATTCTTACAGGGGATTTACGCTTCTGTGCTACACTGAAGGTAACTAACTACATAACTTCATAACTTCAAAACCGTCTGAAATCGTACAACATAACCTGACGTGCACCTCCCATGTCAACAAAGACTACAACTACTGTCACTGGGGTGTTTTAGTACTGTCAGTTACTCCTGTGCATTCCTGGCTACTTCATGTCCACAGTTTTGGGTTATATAGGTAAGCAATAAATAAACAGCATCAATATAAGGACTCACAGATGTCAGCAAATTCCTGGAGGGAGATTGCCAAAACTATCGGAAAGCATGTGAGGTAATGTACAAAGAAGTGGAAAAACTTGAGGGACAAATATGTCTCCTGCTGGGAGTGAGGGGAACTAACCATAACAAAGAGTGGGGACCCAGTAGGGAAACAAAGTCCAGGCATTGTATTTGTTTCTATCGTGGCTGGCACCACATATAAGACACCAGGACACGACCACAACAAATTTAACACATAAAACACCACGCAAAAGCATGAATGCTGGTAACGGTGTCAGCCATTTACATAGGTTACATAGTAGGCACGACAAAGATTCACTGCAAAAGTCCAAACCAGCCTTTAAGGAAACTGGTTTTGCTTTCTCTGAGTGGTAACAACCAAAGTTGGCCTAACACAGAGTCCTGAATGATCTGTCATTCTGAGTTAAATACAGGTATGCTTATGGGTTGACGGGGCACTGTTGTGACAAATGTGTGAGCTCAGTGTCACATCGCGTACTATAGAGTGACTGACATACCAAAGAATGTATACTCACCACTTGACACAGCCTGTCTACACTCTTTACATTTTAAATGCAGCTGACTTGACAGATGTAATGTGTCCTTGGATGTGGAACAGTTTCCTCACTTGTAAGTCCCGCTGATGTGAGTAAGGGATCTGCACTCACTGAAGATTAAAGGAAAACTCCTCAGATTTTACACATCAAGATCAGTTTACTAGTCATGAGTACTGCTAAGACTGCAACGACAGCTGTAAAAAAGCTTTCTGTGGGACTAGAAGAGGGATCTGACAGGCCTAAAAAAAAAAAAAAAGTCTAATGATATCATTGAGGTTATCCTGTGCAAAGAGACCGTTATTACCAAAAAGTTTATGTTACAAACTGGCTACATTTAGAAAATCAGGATGGCACAAAAATAAAACTACTTGTATTATAGGCAATAAAAAATCTGTTTATGAGTAGTGAGGACAACAAAGATTAAATTTTAGGGCCTCTGAGTCTATACTGCTGGAATTTTGACAAATCCTTTTTTGGGGCAGTTCACCCCTTACTCAAGATTTTACAAATGTTTTTAGTGCTTTTTATTTCATCTTCATTGTTTTAGTACGAGTTTCCCAGTTTTACAGATATCAACTGTAGAGATTTCTGCCTTCTCTTGAATTTAATTTAACTAATGCCATTTCTTACAGATTCCACAAACTTTAATGTGAATAGTTTGGAGTAGGAACCATTACACTTCAGAGGTGTATCATGCTGCAGATGACATCATACATCTATCCATGACAAGAGGCTTGTGCTAGTGACAACAAGGCTGTATATAAACATTAACGGCCACTCAGATAATCTAATATTAGGCATCTGCGTGCATTAGAGAGTAAAAAAAGAAAAAAATCATCCTACACAAACGTTTGTGCCAAACCCTGATTTCTGGAAAGCGATATTGCTGATTACTTTTTCAAATGCATTTTGGTAATTTGATACCAAAAGATGTGTGCCATTTAGTTATAATTAATTATTGTAAAGCATTAAGCAGATATTTCCTAAACTGGACAACTTGCATCATAACAATCTTGATGGATAAACAAACCAGACTACTGACCAGAGAAAATATGTAAATCTGATATGGGATGAAAAGTCCCTTTAATATAAATGAGACCTCACAGAACAGTGAAAGATTTGTATTCCTCATTTGCAATGCAAAAATAACTTACATATCTACCACAAAGTTCCACATGGAATATTGCCTGGCCGGTCGAAGACGTGCGAGTCTATAAGAGAGTTTTATGTTTATGCACAAAAACAAAAGGTGGGCTCTAATATGGTAAAGACGGAAAAACATAAACCGTGGTACCTCAAAGAATGTGTGTGTGTGTGTGTGTGTGTCTATGTGTGTGTGCATTCAGCTCTGCCTTTGTGAGAGAGGGGCATGGGTGGCAGGACTACCTCTAAAAGGGGATGAGAGGAACTTCCTCTGCTTGGAGCAGGCACAAAGCAGCAGGCAGCGGTGTGTGGGAGGGGCAGGATAGCGGGTAGACGGGGTGAGGGCCAGTGCCAGGGGCGAGGGGCTTTGTGTGTTTTGTTAGCGGTGGCGGCACCCCTCAGGTCCCGTGGACACACGCCTGGTTCAGTCGACGACAGCTTTGTCTGCGCTTGGAGGGCAGCCATGAGCCAACTGTGCAGGTTGTCGTGACAACTCTGCAGTGCAACAAACAGACACATACACGCAAAAAAGGATGAAGATGGAAATTGGTAGACAGTTTGCACAAAAAAAAAGAAAAACAGAAAGAAAAAGATGTTATATGTTTCGCCATGTTTGGGATGGATCATGTGCTGCCATATGTCAGAGAAAAGAAAATGCTAAAAACAGATCAAACTCATTAAGGAGGTTATCAAAAATGCCTATTTGCTAAGCAGAGAAAAGTAAAAGCAAACGTGTGTATTGATGTTGGACTTTGGTTACACAGACATATTTGGGAAAACACACACTTGTCTCTTAATCTCATTCACCTGGAGCCAAAGTACAAAGGAATGTGTTTGCATGTGCTCCTCTCCAACCTTTGTGCATCTTTCAACCCTAAACTATGCCAGGATCTCAGAGAAACAGAGCATTCGTTGACAGCAGGCGTTCCTCCAAAGACATGCTTCTCATGCCCTGTGGAGGCCTCCTGTACAGGAGACCCCACGCTCAACCCCCTCCAACCTTCACTCTCTCTTGCAATCAAAGACAGCTTCATTATCTGCTGACTAATTTTGTGCCTGCCCCAAAACGACTCCCAGGTAATCGCTGTACAGGTTCACCCTCCTCCTCTGCACCTCTCCACATCAGTCGCTCTGAGACTTTGAGGCCACAAGGCTGTGTTTCCCCCCAAACAAAGGATCCTCTCAGGAGCCTGGGCTTGCATTACACTGCCCCCACCTGCTCGGAGAAGAGAGGGAGGGATCTGGAGGAGCAGGAGGAGGGGTGGAGGATCAAATCTTGAATCTCCTCACCAGGAGAGGAGCCAGCATTGGGACAGGCGGTGATATAACATTTGAATACCCCGACCGGGGACACACCGTCGTGCCTCTCCAATTAAATTATCCAGTCCACAATGGCGAGGCCTCGAGAATTGACACCTCCATTGAGAGTGTGTCAGCAGCTTTGTGGGGACCGACAATTTCCATCTCTGCAGAAATAGATTTGCTCCCAAGGGAAGCAACAATAGCAGAGCAATCCTTCTAATGCTCGTTTTTGGGTGGAAAATAGGGATGAGACCTGTGGATTTGGAAGGTTTACTTACAGGGGCCAGGGGAATTCTCGTTTGGAAGCGATAATATATCTGAAGTGTCTCTGACAAGTGCAATGTGTGATGAATGTGTTGTTTTTCAGGTGTAAGCCAAAGACCCCTTCAACAGCGTAACAAGTTTTGATAAATCTAATCAAATGCACAGTGGTTTGAGCAACTTAGCACATTTCTTGTGTTCTGTTTACTGCATTTCTTTACCAAGTAGATGTGCACTTATAGAGAACACACCCACACAAAGTGACGCACAAATGTGACAGAACAAAATTTCCTTTTCCAAAAGTTAATGGTGAGTCATCACTTAAACATACTTGAACTTTAATGAGCACTTTATCCAGTTTCTTCTTCAGATACATTAAGAGTCTATTTACCAAAGAAAACAAAAATCAATTATTCCTTGGTAGAGGGATTAACTCTGTTCCAAAGAAGTGAAATCCATTGATGACAAAACAAGTTTCTGGCACATCCACCACATGTTCGCAGTGAAGAGACAGACAGAAATGACTTTGGGGGGGAAAAAAAGGGCATAGAGCCAAAAACTGCTGTATTTACATTGGACAAATCTTATGTGACTGAGCCAGTAAGACACCCACATAGTGTATTAAAATGTTGGCATGAGGCGTTCACAAAATTAAAAACCTGTCTGATACACAGCACCTTAGTGGATACACAGACACGGGGGAAGGTGAAGGACAGTTAAAATATACTCACGGCTGATTTCCTTGGCTGAGTTTGGGAAAGACACAACCTATCATCAACTTTCTTACCTGAAACCATCCAGGTGCAACCTAGATCGCTACTGATGATCTGCTGATCTGTTTATATGTGGTCAAATGTAATTACTAACTTTGGTCAATCATACAATAACCGAAGAAATTGATAAGGTCAAGATACCGATTAGTGCCCATCTAACCCTACGCCAACTTGTCTGAAAACACACACCATTTACTCTCTGAGCTGTAGTGAAACTGTATGAACCAAACCAGAAAAGAACAACATTCACGTTAAAAGCAATTTGTGCCTTTTGAAATGAGTTTATCGCTGAAACAATGTGCAGCTTTTACTTTGGTAGTAAATGCTCTCCGTTTCCAGGTTGAGGACTAAATAGCAAGTGCTTGCTAAGAAGTTGGCGTTTTCCATGCAAACTGCAGGTGACCGCGGCAACCTGCTACCAACCAAAGCAATCACAAGGAGATTTTTGGTGCAGCACCATCTTTGTGACTGATTTCACCTGGTGATGACAACCTCCAGCAACCACCGGCCAACTGGTTGGGGAAGAAGAATTTTCCCCTAGTGACCACAGATTGCCAGTGTTCGCCAAGTCTGGGCCTGGGTGACTAAGGCCTGAATCTGAAAAATGCTGCAAGGCACTTAACATGATTTTAGAAGAGATGACAAAGTGAAAATTGTCCTGCTAACTAGGAGGTTATAAAAGAAAATGTCTCTCTTATTTGGAAAGTAGTCGCAGGCAATCTCTATCATTTTGGTATATAGCTCACATATAACATGTATGCAGTACCTGTACATCACTGCGATTTGATCTCAAGTGGACCAGCCCAGTAAAACCACTGCTATCATTAAAATTCTAAAAGAAACATCATCATTTTTCATTTTATTATAAAATATTGCATATATAATTTGGACACATTTATACGGCCTGGGATGCCTTAAGAAACATTAGGCCAATTTCACAAATGTGTCCAACTTTTTCATATTCACTCAGTGTACTATCACTACAGCGAAAAACATTACTGCTACAAGTCAGACAAATGTGTTAAAACAGCTCTTTGGCATAATCGCCTTTTGTCAGCGTGTTATGTCAAGCAATCAGTAATGCCAATGTCAGAAAAAATGCTATATATTTGGCTCAGTTCTTTCACTTCAGACTATTTTAATGGCGTGATCTATTTATTTCATTCGACTTGCAGGACGATGTTTCTTGGTGCAAAATATGGTAAAAAGTCGAGAAACTGTGCTCTCATTATCTTTCAAACTTTGCAAACCAATCAAGTGGATTCATTGTTGAGCCAGTTATGGCCATATAAATGAAACACCTGGCAGCAAAGCCAAAATCCCAGAAAAATTCCCACAACTATATCAGTTATCACTTTAATACTGACCAATAGTATTAAAGCAACCTTATTTCAGAGGTTGTCACAGCAGTTCATCTGTCTCTATCTCACTCTATCCCTAACATCCTTCTCCATCACACAAACACTCTGCAAGTCCTCCTTCACTACATCAATGAAACTTCTGTGGTCTTCGTCTTTTCCTGCTGCCTGGCAGCTACTTTGTCCAATATATTAGCTATCCTTCCTCTGCACATGTCAGAGCCAGCTCAGCCTTACCTCTCTAAATTTGTCTCCAAACCATTTAACCTGCTTGACAGGGCTACAATTTATAAAAATTTATATATTATGAAAAAATTTGTTTTCAAATATAGATGTTTGTATCAGCCAATGAACTGTTTGTTTAAAACAAGTTATTGTTAATGCTGGTCTTAAACACTCCTCCCCCCTTCTCTCTTTTATCAGTCTCACAGAACCCTCTGCAAGACTTAACTCTGCCTACATAAAGACACAGTTGTTCTGTTTGACTCCAATACAAAGTGAATATGATGGACAAAGGTACACGGATAATAAGTCAGCCTTGCCTCTCTGAGCTAAGTGGATGCTGCTGAAAAGGCATGCCTTTATGTCTGACCCCTGAGAGGTAAGACTGATAGATGAGTATGTGCGTGTATGTGTTGCACATATGTGTGTATTGTAGCCCATCCAGTTGTTTTTTTGGACACTCCCCCCCAACACACACTCAGCCAAAGGTATCTGGCAGAGAAGCGGGCATTTATCTTCTGGTTTGCTCGGACAGATAACCCGGGAAAACTTAAGCATTAACTGCTTATGTGAAGTGATTTACATTATCATCAAAATTTGATGAATGTATGTACGTGTTGCTAGGCCTGGGTCTGGGTCTCGCTGGGCCTTGATCCCTTTGGATGCTGCTGAAAAGGCATGCCTTTATGTCTGACCCCTGAGAGGCAACATTTGGGACATTGTTACTAAGGGTTCCCCTCACTGCTGCTCCCCACTGGCTCCGGGGTGCCTGACTAGGCATTTTGTCATGATTGCTGGCCTGCTCCCTTGGGGGTTGTGTTACGGGTTCTGCTTGGGCCTCTTCATCATGTGCTGGGGGCTCCACCAGGGTTCGGGCGGTTCTTGGGAGTCTGTGGCCCCATCCTCTGCTCATGCTGGGGGGGGCCTGCCCACTGACTGTGGTCCCCTGACACTCCCACCCTTGGCTGTTGTAACTCCGTCTGAGGGCTCCGTTTGGGGCTTCCCCTATCCCTCAGCTGGGGTGGATACATGGTTGTCATCGGACTTGTAGCTCTCTTGGGTGCCATTGACCGCCAGGTGTTCCCCTGTCCACCTCTGGCTCTCAGGGGTTTGCGTTATTTCAGTTTCTCACCATCATTTTAAAAGTACGTTCAATGACAAACAGAATGACAGACAATCGCATCCTCTCTACATTTCACACCGCTCAGGTGTGAAATGGTTTTCAGGGTTTTTATCGGTTTTCAGCGTTATTTTGTTATCGTTTACTCTGTTTTCCTGGGTCTTTTCACGTGTGTTATGAATAAATCTTCTTTTTTTCAGTACCAGTACTAGTTTTATTTTGTTGTATTTATCTGCGACACCTTAAAGGCCGGTCCGTGAAAATATTGTCGGGCATAAACCGGTCCGTGGCGCAAAAAAGGTTGGGGACCGCTGGTCTACGGTGCTCCTCTTGGGAAAGCAAATATGTTTGGTGAGAACTGAGAGACCCTTGTGACCAAAGATAATATGCTTTCAGAGTAAAACTGAATGATTTTCTTCTTTAACTCATAAGTAGCAATCTGTTAGCCATCTACTACCCACCTTCCCATCACGTAGCCTGTTAAGACAAGCCCAGAGGATTTTCCTTGTCCAATCAAAGACACCAGAGGGTCCAAGAGCCAGAGGAAAGAAATGAAGAGAATAATTCACTCCTTTTGTCTCAGTTTCTGGGTCAAGGCCTAATTGATTTCCTGATTAGTCGTCCATCAACCTAAATCACAACCTGCTTTCACACCTGCAACGGGAGTGTGATTTCATACTTGAGAAATTCATTAGGGTTGAGGAGCTTATTTATATACCTAACAAGTCTATTCCCATAATTATCAGGTTTAAAATTCAAGGAAATGTACATTATAATGAAGGGGGGGGAAAAAAGCAAAATAGAAAAATTACGAAAATGACATTTTCTCTTAAAGTTAATTTTCACAGTTGTTTTCCCATAAGGAATTGGCATGTATAATTATTCATCTCCTGACAAGAGCTCAATTAACACAATAATTTTGTTTTTTGTTTGTTATCATCAAGGGAAATATGCAGTAAAACAGGAACTTACATGCTGTACAGAAAACATACATAGGCTGTTAGGGAGCTTCGTGCATTTAATTTGTGGAATGAGGCTCCATCCTCATGTGATACATAGGCTTCAGCTTAGCAATTATCTTCTCAAGAGCCTAACGTAGGCATAATTTCCCCAGACTGCATAATTGTCCTTGAGTAAGATGACAAACTCATCACAGAAGTTTGAGAAATAAGCAGTTGTTCTGCTACTGGATCTAGATGAATGTATTTTTAACCCATTTGTAATCAGGTAGGTCAGTTTCTTATTTAAAAATGGAGCCTCTGGGAGTAACTCTTTCAAATTTTAAAGTTTGTGAGAGTACAGTCGTCCATGTCAGGGATTCCCAATAAGGGGTACTTGCTGACCTACCGCAGGCGGTACTTCTCCAGTAATGAGAGGATACAATGAAATATTATCTCAACTAAGTGAAAAAAAATCAGAAATAAAAATATAATAAAAATATGACTGGAGTTGAACAGGTTTAAGCAGGAAAACAGTAATTATTTATTTCTGCTTATCAATTACTTTTAATAACTGATAAGCAGCAGAAAAAAAAGGAATCATTGGTTAAAATGAAATTATTATTCTATAATTATTGAAAGCGATAGATTGCTAACATAGCCAGCTAACCAACGATTTCAGCTACTTTAACTACATAGTAAATAAAACTTTTACTAATATGGAGAAACAAATTAAACTGTTAGCTAAACATAATGGATAAAAGGTTGAAATACATACAAAGGTTTATACACTTATCTAAAATATGGCTCAGAATTAAACTGACCAAATTTAAATCACTATTGCAAAAAACTCAATAAACACAAGGATAAAGTGTTGAAAATTGTTAACTAAAGAGGAAATTGGTCAAGTGTCTGCAAAAGCACATTTCACCCAACAACTGTTGATCTGCCACCAAGAATGAAAGTAAGTATGTTTTTTATTGTTTTGTTTCTTTTAAATAAGGTTTCACAGTATAACCTAACAGATGCACAGGGCAGCAGGTTTGGATCCTGTGGTCCATTTTATTACAGCTGAACGACACATTGTTTCTGTTTTTATGTCCACTAAGGCCTCAGTCACACAGCCTAGAGACCACTTTTGAACATAGGCAACATCCAGTTCAGGTCTGCAGGTGGGTGTTGGAGGTTGCTGGCAGTCGCTAGGTGAACTCAGCTGCACAGAGTGTGCTGCACTGCCTTGTGATCGCTCTGGTCCCGAGCAGCTTATCACAGTTGCCCGTAGCATAGATGTAGTAGTAAAAAAGTACAATGCAAACTGGAGATGGGGAGCGTTCACCTTGAGAGTGTAAGTTGTGCCTCACAAATAGACCAACCTTTACTGTGAAGATGAAGGCGATCCATTTCCCATTTTTCACAGTTTCACTACCGCTCAGAGTAGTTGGCAAGTGTTTGCAGAGGAGTCAGCCTCTTCTGTGTACACTGCAGATGACAAAGCCAATCACAAGGAGGTTTTCAGTCCAGGATCTTATATCAAATAGTAGGTATACCCACAGCCCTCGAGTCAGGTATTCGGTGGCCAGATGTGTTGAAATTCAGTGCGTAGTTCAACAGAATTTATGCTAAATTGGGTAACATCTCACAAAAAATAAATAAAATAAATGTGATTTCAAATTTAATTTATTCACAATAAAGTTAGCAGTTTTCCAGAAAATCCCAGAAAATGGGAGGGTGAGGGGAAATGACCTTAAAATAAAGTGAAAATCGTGAAAAAACACTAAGAAATTAAGCTGCTTGACACAAACATGGATGCTTTCTTTGTAGCCCTTCTCATTTGTCTAAAACCATCACCTTTCCATGTCTCTAATAAAGCTTGACTGCTGGGGAAGAAAAAGGCTTTCTTATTTGGGCAATGAAGAGGAGACTTAATGACTTCTGCAGAATAAACATGGTGGTTTCAGCCATGGTTTCAACAACACTGAAATTTTTTGTCTTGATTCAAGGCCAGACTTGGTTAATCAAGTGCTGCAGTGACATTTGAGCTCTTTGGCCTAACATTCGGTGTTTTCTATTCACATGTAGCAGCATGAGATGGGAATGCAGCTGTAATGTTGGACTTTTAAGCTCATGCCAACCAATGCTCTTTATTGCACCTGATGACAAAATAATCTCTTGTCAAGCTCATCTCAGTAAGAAACTTAATGCAGCATGTTGTCACTCTGACACTTTGCTGGACCCACATCAGATATAAAAAAACAGACAAATATCTATTTTGCAATTTTCAATGAAAACACGCATGCCTGCTTTCAACACAAAGTCAGAGTGCACAAACATACACAGTCACACTTAACATCCAACTATAATTAGGAAAGACTATACCATTATGTTATCATATTATCAGTGACTAAGGTGTGTTTTCTATCTGCACCTTGCGAGGCCACGTGAGGACCGTACAAGCTACAATATGCACAGAAATGCGTTGTTAGGTTTGGTCTCAGCTCAGGTCAATGCTTTTCCTTCAATTTGGCCATCATTAGGGGAGTATTTTACTGTGCTCATGGTAACCTGATACCACTGACTGATGCTGATCGCTCCCCACAGGGCCTCATGCTCTTCTCTAGCAGGCCAAGGCTAACCCAGCTGCAATTATAATACTTAAAATAATTCCACAAAAGTGGAGCCATCATTAAATAATTCAGCCTTCTAGTCTTGTCTTGACTTTACTAGACTTATGACATCATTCAAGCTGAATATCCCTTAGCAGATGTATGAGCCAAAAAAATACTCAAACAGGTATCTGATTTCTAGAACATTTAATGTTTTTAAAAAGGGGTTTCAAGCATTTCCCAAAACCACGCGTGAGCTCTAGAAAGTGTCTCGCAACTAATTGAAATCGCTGCTTGCAGCCCTGATCTGGCTTTGCAACAAAGCCCCAGAGTGGTCCGATTTGCACGGCTATGTAAACAAATCGTGTTTAATTTTACATGAGTATTTGCTTGGCGCCCGACACCCTAAGAGCACGGCCATATCATTAATAAGCCAGACTTGCTCATCAGACTGTAAATGGCTCGCTTCATGTATAAAATATCAGAGGAATAGAGTGGCCCTGCATTTCTAACAAGGCCTGAATGCACTGCTACATTCTTAGGAGGAATTTATGGAGCGCGTCAACACCTGGACTTACCGATGTTTACAGCGCCACTCCCACACTGCCTAATGGATGATGAAGGGCCAGCATGGGCCTGTTCTTTTGTTAATCCCTGGATAGTTCTGAAACTGTCTTTTGGGAGTCTGTCTGCTTATGCGTTTGCTGAATTTTTCAACCATATCTTATGCCAAAAAAAAATCAATGAAAGAAGATTGCAAACAGTTAAATCAACTATTGTTTGAGTGCTAACCTTACTTTAAAGATAATATACTTGAAAGTTTGGTGTCAACTATGCTGTTTACCCTTTTTCCTCAGTAATGACTGTTGGCCAAACTCCTATAAGCACTTATTTTCTAGAATGGTACTTATGAGTAAAACCATTTTAAACTTTGATCCATCAATCCTGATTATTTTTCACTCACAATTCACTTTTTTAGGTACATGCGTTTCACCACTATGTTTATGCAAACATCTTTTACGCCAATAGCATGGCAGCAACTCAGTGCATTTAGCCATGCAGATATGGCCAAGTCTAAACTGAGCATCACAATGAGGAACAAAGGTGATTAATTGACGTTGAATGTTGCATGGTTGCTGGTTTAAGCATCTGAGCTTGCTGATCTGTTTGGATTTTCCCACACAACCATCTCTAGAGTTTAAAGAGAAAAAGAAAAGAAAAAATATCCAGTGAGCGGGAGTTCTCTTGGTAACAAAGCCTTGTTGATGCCAGAGGTTAGAGAAGATTAGCCAGACTGTTTAGAGCCAATAGTAAGCCAACAGTAACTCCAGTAACTACTCATTACAAAAAAAGGTATACAGGAGAGCATCTTTGAATGCACAACATGTTGAACCTTGAAGCAGATTAGCTACAGAGGTAGAAGACCACACTGGGTGCCACCCATATTAGCTAAATATAGGAAACTGAGGCTACAATTCATACAGCTCACCAGAGTTCAACAATAGAAGATGGACAAAAAAAATTCACATCTGATGAGTTTTATTTACTGCTAGGGTCAGATGGTAGGCTATAAACAACATGAAAGCACGGAGACATCCTGCCTTTCATCAGTTGTATCCCTGCCCATGTCCATCTTTTTATGACCACAGTGTATCAATCATCTGGTGGTTGCTTCCAGCTGGATACACAAAGACCGAATCAAATCTAAAACCAGTTTTTTTAACATTTTTTTTAACAACAACATTAGTTCACCGTACTCATATAGTCTTCACAGTCACAGATCTCAATCCAATAGAGCACCTTTGTGATGCGATGGTATGGGAGATTGACGTATCTCTCTGAAGAATGTTTTCAGGACCTTCTTAAAACTACGCCATGAAGAAGAATCATGGTAGTTTGGAAGGTCCATTTCAGTACTAGTAGGTTGTACATAATCAAATTACTAGTAAGCGTATCAGGAGTCAGGAGTACAGCTGAGATTTCAAGCTGAGAAACTTTATTTGAAATTCAAAAAAGTATTTCTATTGATATTCAAAATATAATCAAAACTAAGTCACAATTACAGAATTAAGTTTTCCTGAAACCACCATCTGCAGAAAACTGCCAGGGACAAAAATATAGTGGCCAGGGACCGAAATGGATGGTGGGCATAGGAAAGGCTAGTGTTCAATAAGGCATGAATCCCAGAGTGATTCTGCATGGACTCCGATGAGCTGACAAAGTTTCAGAGGGTCTGCTTTTGGAATTGTGCTGTGTATACAGGCTGTGCACACCTCTAGCAGTTGGTATTAACTATTAAGCATGACAAGTCTCAAACCCTCAAGTTGCATATGATTTTACACCAAGTTATACAGCACATGTCTGCCTGTCTATTCCTTAGATCTTTTGCAGAGTGGCTCACACAAGTTTTCCCCCCTCAGCACCCCATTTGTCTGCAATGCGCTGTGTAATTTTAAATAAAGAAGAAGCCACTCTTGAATGCTTCCTCTGCATAGATGATGTCCTAATTGAGAGATGCAGGGAAATGGTTATAGGGTGTTTTCATGTCATGGTTCACTCCACATTCTCTATGCGCTTGCACACATTCATACACACTACATACACATCAACCCTGTGGTTTGCATCATGAATAAATTGAATATCCTCTTACTAAGCTACTAAATACATCTGCAGTGTCACGCTAGAATGAGTTGGGTGATGCACATTCTATACAGATCATGGCGTCTTACCAACACATATGTACAGTAAGAACATAAACATTTAGGTCATATTATGTTACCAAGATGCACAGGATTTATGGACTGAAGATTGAAGATGAGGGTTTTTTGTTAGTTTTTTTTTTCCAGCTGATTTGTACCAAGGAAACACGCAGCCAGAACAAGAAACAAAACAAAACAAAATCTGTTACAGTCACACCAAGATTTTAGGGAGTGAAAAGTACTTGCTGCATATATTTGGTTGGCTTTATAAATACGACATTTGGATGTAGTAACTGAAGTGACCTAATGCCTGTATAAAACTGTGCAATTTTGAGCTGAGACATTAGAGAAATGTGGCAAAATTTGTGGTCAATCAAAAACAGACCTCTGGTCTGCATAGAAGCAAATATGTGCCATTTTGAGTAATGATTAAAAACACACATAGCCAAATGTTTACACACACGCTCAAACACACACACCAGAAACATGGAAAATTTGCAACTCATAAAAAGAATACTGCATGTTCAAAAACACAGTTTTGAGGATAAGAAGCCTGCAGTTAATTTTTCCTTCAGTGAATTCAGTGATTAAATGGATTATTTGCGTACAGTTTTAAACTGAAATCCACAGACCTCCCTAACAAGACTTATGCAGAGAGATGGCTTTTTTAAAACCTTATTACTGTACACATATATGTTCAATTTCACTGGAGTCTGGAGACTTTGAATGCTAGTTTAACACCTTGGGCTGTCAGCTCTCAAGCTGTTCTTTTTTTTCAGTTTTTCTATAATAAGATGATTAATGTTAGTGTCTCAGCAGGGTGACACAATGTTGCCCCACAGCAAGAAGGTCCTGGGTTCGAATCCACCATCTGGTCAGGGCCTTTCTGTGTGGACTTCCTCCCACAGTGCAAAGACATGTAGTCAGTGGACTTCAGTTAACGTCTATATTGGCCTTAAGTATGAACGTGAGTACGTATTACCCCTGTGACAGACTGGCAACCTGTCCAGGATGGCTTGGCTCCTGTACTGGATAAGTGGAAGAAAATGGATGGGTGTGTCCTCAGCTGTAAGTGGTTGTATTACGGCTAAATTTTAGACTTATGGAAGTCAGTTAAGCAGAACTTTTTTCTAACTGACAACACACCTGAATACCTGTCAAAATAAATGGTCCCATCTGGCATTCAGGTTAAAAGATCAACACCAGTAATTATTATCTGTGTTGATGCTAGAGAGCATAAAAAAAAAGAATGGATAGACTCCTTTGAGCTTACAGGAAGGCAACAGTATCTCAAATAACCAATAATTACAAATAAGGTATGTAGAAGAGCATCTCTGAATGCACAGGAAGCTTACCAGTAATTATTAGCCAACAGAGTCTAGTCCCAAACAGCTTTCCTTTATTGCAGTAAATGGAGCCTTGTGATAAAATCTCCACACTTTAGTATATGCTACATTAAAGCTTTTGCCTGTTTTTGATTGTACTTCATGCACAAAGTCAAAAACAGAAAGTGTTTTCAAAGCAGGCTGGCATCTTCAAGTTGGCAAACTAGATTCCGATCAGCCAAGCG